>NC_064618.1:393458792-393804292 GCF_023898315.1 Schistocerca nitens | reverse complement strand
TTCATAATAATTGACAGAAAGTACTCCAATAAGACAGACATGATGTCTTGCATTCTCCAAGGTAGTGTTACGAGGCCTCTGCTGTTCCTTATCTTTATAAACGATGTAGGAAACAATCTGAGCAGCCAGGGTCTGCATATGATGCTGTCGTTTACCATCTAGAAGAGCCATCAGAAGAAGAGAAATTGCAAAACAATATAAAAAAGATATCTGTATGGTACAAAAATTGGCAAGTGACCCTAAACAATGAAAAGTGTGAGGTCATCCACATGAGTACAAAAGGAATCCTTTAACTTCAGTTACACAATAAATCAAATTCAGACACTAAATGCATCAATGTCCACTTAAATACATTTTTATACCCTAATAAATCATGATACAGAAATGCCACTGTTCCAGTTCTGTGTCCAACAGCAACTGAATACTTTGTTTCTTCCTGGTAAGTACAGCAGTGAACCAGTGAGAATCATGTCATGTTACTGAGCTCAGGTAAATCAGAATACACAGTCAATGCATGAGTGCTAGAAGTATATTGTGAAATCGAATTGCTGCAGATGCAGAGTAGATGACTAGAGATAGACATTGCCATTTGGTTCAGTAATGTAAATATAAAAAAATAGTAAATATATCTAAAAACACAGATGATGTGACTTACCGAACGAAAGTGCTGGCAGGTCGATAGACACACACACAAACAAACACAAACATACACACAAAATTCAAGCTTTCGCAACAAACTGTTGCCTCATCAGGAAAGAGGGAAGGAGAGGGAAAGACTAAAGGATGTGGGTTTTAAGGGAGAGGGGTAAGGAGTCATTCCAATCCCAGGAGTGGAAAGACTTACCTTAGGGGGAAAAAAGGAAAAAAGGACAGGTATACACTCGCGCACACACACACATATCCATCCGCACATACACAGACACAAGCAGACATAGCAAAATAGTAAATGTGATAGCTGAATCTCTCGCATAAATATGCCTGCACTATACAACTCACTTCAAACAAGAAACATAACTCAAAGTAATACCTCATAAGATAACCATTGTTTGTCAAAAAGTGATACCATGTGTTGACTCCATTGTTGTTCTAAGAATTGTAAAGAGGTTCTGTCTCACCATGCATAATACTGGTCTTTGTAGAAGATAGATATTTTTGCCTTGGAAATTTCTTAGTAAATACATTGATTTCTATCAGTCCTAGTGATCGAGTCTTGCACTTTCGTGCGTATGTCATCTTTCTTCCTTCTGTATATTGAACCACAAATAAATCTCGGCTAGCGTATAAAATGTGCATGTGATTCACTAATAGATAATGTTACTTTATTTTTGTCTAGGGATAAAGTATGGTGGTGTAAAGGAATGGCAATATTGTTGGCACAAATACAACAGTACTGGAGTGCCAAGTGAGAGAAAGCTGCTGCTAAAGGCCCTAGGTGTGGCATCAGATCCATGGATTTTACAAAGGTATTTGTCTTAATGGTTGATTTTTCCATGCAACTGAATTCCAGTAAATTAAACCAATTATAAATAGTTCTGTCACTTCTACTCTAGTCAGCTGCTCAGTCACACATACATGACATTTGCAACCAAGAATTTTTTTTAATTTGTTAGCAATCAGTATGAGCTTCCTGACTAATTATTCAGCCTGGATTTTTGCTCAATTTACACCATATAGCTTTATAATCATTATTCCGACCCTTACATCAACTGATGAGGACAGGGATAAGAAATTTCTGCATCATAATGTTTTCCACATTCATGAATAGTTTTGCTAGCATTGTAAGGAAATAATTTTCAATGCCGTGTGCCTGTAGAAAAAACACACACATACACGAGAGAGAGAGAGAGAGAGAGAGAGAGAGAGAGAGAGAGAGAGAGAGAGATGGGGGGGGGGGGGCTGATTTAATGTACTTTTATCAGTACTATGGGCCTTTAGTCAGTTTTTTTTTTATGATTACTCTGGATCATCACTGTAGTCTAGAGGTAGCAACATTGATCACCTGATCCCTAGTTCCACATTTCATCCCAGCCACTGCTTAGATTGAATCAAAATCATCAGCTATGGTGGTCAAAGATTTTGGTACGAGTCCTCTTTTTTCAAAAAGCTTGTCCAAAGAGGGCAGAGGAGCTGGCACCTTCTTGTCCTTCAGTTAAAGGTGGAAGATTCACCAATAATCAACAGCATGAGGATGCAGAAGGCAATAGAAACCACTGCATTAAAGACACATTAAGTGTATCCACAAGATTTGCAGTCTGTAACTGAGAAAATGTTGTCTTGACACTGACAGAAGGTTCTGGCATAGTTCCACATTCAAATTTCTGGGAAGGAATTGCGAAGGAGGAGGTGACCATGAAAAACAATTGAGAAAACCAATGAAAGGGTAACATTCTGTGAGTCAGAACATGGAAAGGCATTCGTCTGAATGTGGGAAGCATGCTAGGGAATCTAGCTCCATCTAGGTGCAATAGAAGTGAAAAAAAGATAAGCATTCCTGGGTAAATGAACATGATTTCAACAGCAGAAGACAGGAGTAGGATTCATTATAAATAGTATAGTGGGATACAGAATGAGTTATTGTGAATGGATCAGACATAAGATTATCATCATCGAAACTGAAACCAAACCAGTGCTAACAGCTACAGTTCAGATATACATGCCGACATCACAAGCCAATTATGACGAGATATACAATATGAGGGAACTGAGTAGGTCATTAGTAACTCATGAAAGATTAAAATGGTATGGTACAGGATGAAATGGAAAGTACAGTTATAGAAGAATATGCACTTGCAAGTAAAAAACAAGAGACCTGAAACACTTTTTGAGTTCTGCAATAAATTTCAGCTAGAAAATCAGATACAGTAAAAGTCCAATATAATGCAATAGTAAGAGGACATTCTTTACTCCTGTATTACAGTTTAACCACAGTAATCTGAAAGTTAGTTATGCAATAACAAACTACACATGGAAAGTTTGGAAAAGGAAATAATGAGATGTTGTACTGTACCTACTATTTATTGGACAGCATTGAAATTTAAAGAACATTATAAGTGTAACATTTAAAAAGCATACCAAAAACAGCAATTAGATACACTTCACTCAAACTGCTACCAAACAGTGATGCTACAGTAGTTCCCCATAAATTATTGTATTGCACTATGATATCTAAAATACATGACTATCTACAACGTGCTCCGCACACTATTTTTCTTTCATTTTTCCACCAATTTGAAGCAGTCTGTTAGCTTTTTTTGCCCATTTCACACTTCTCCTTTTGTGTGTGGTTTTTTATTATCTTCATGTGCAAAAACTGAATGTGGCTGGGATCAGTTTGCCTTTTCACGCATGTAATCACTTTATTTGTATGATCCAGTCTTTGGTTGTTGTTGTTGTTGTTGTTGTTGTGGTCTTCAGTCCTGAGACTGGTTTGATGCAGCTCTCCATGCTACTCTATCCTGTGCAAGCTTCTTCATCTCCCAGTACATACTGCAACCTACATCCTTCTGAATCTGCTTAGTGTATTGATCTCTTGGTCTCCCTCTACGATTTTTACCCTCCACGCTGCCCTCCAATGCTAAATTTGTGATCCCTTGATGCCTCAGAACAGGTCCTATCAACCGATCCCTTCTTCTAGTCAAGTTGTGCCACAAACTTCTCTTCTCCCCAATCCTATTCAATACCTCCTCATTAGTTACGTGATCTACCCACCTTATCTTCAGCATTCTTCTGTAGCACCACATTTCGAAAGCTTCTATTCTCTTCTTGTCCAAACTATTTATCGTCCATGTTTCACTTCCATACATGGCTACACTCCATACAAATACTTTCAGAAACGACTTCCTGACACTTAAATCTATACTCGATGTTAATAAATTTCTCTTCTTCAGAAACGATTTCCTTGCCATTGCCAGTCTACATTTTATATCCTCTCTAATTCGACCATCATCAGTTATTTTACTCCCTAAATAGCAAAACTCCTTTACTACTTTAAGTGTCTCACTTCCTAATCTAATCCCCTCAGCGTCACCCGATTTAATTAGACTACATTCCATTATCCTCGTTTTGCTTTTGTTGATGTTCATCTTATATCCTCCTTTCAAGACACTGTCCATTCCGTTCAACTGCTCTTCCAAGTCCTTTGCTGTCTCTGACAGAATTACAATGTCATCGGCGAACCTCAAAGTTTTTATTTCTTTTCCATGGATTTTAATACCTACTCCGAATTTTTCTTTTGTTTCCTTTACTGCTTTCTCAATGTACAGATTGAATAACATCGGGGAGAGGCTACAACCCTGTCTCACTCCTTTCCCAACCACTGCTTCCCTTTCATGTCCCTCGACTCTTACAACTGCCATCTGGTTTCTGTACGAATTGTAAATAGCCTTTCGCTCCCTGTATTTTACCCCTGCCACCTTCAGAATTTGAAAGAGAGTATTCCAGTTAACATTGTCAAAAGCTTTCTCTAAGTCTACAAATGCTAGAAACGTAGGTTTGCCTTTTCTTAATCTTTCTTCTAAGATGAGTCGTAAGGTTAGTATTGCCTCACGTGTTCCAACATTTCTACGGAATCCAAATTGATCTTCCCCGAGGTCCGCTTCTACCAGTTTTTCCATTCGCCTGTAAAGAATTCGCGTTAGTATTTTGCAGCTGTGACTTATTAAACTGATAGTTCGGTAATTTTCACATCTGTCAACACCTGCTTTCTTTGGTATTGGAATTATTATATTCTTCTTGAAGTCTGTGGGTATTTCGCCTGTCTCATACATCTTGCTCACCAGATGGTGGAGTTTTGTCATGACTGGCTCTCCCAAGGCCATCAGTAGTTCTAATGGAATGTTGTCTACTCCCGGGGCCTTGTTTCGGCTCAGGTCTTTCAGTGCTCTGTCAAACTCTTCCCGCAGTATCGTATCTCCCATTTCATCTTCATCTACATCCTCTTCCATTTCCATAATATTGTCCTCAAGTATATCGCCCTTGTATAAACCCTCTATATACTCCTTCCACCTTTCTGCCTTCCCTTCTTTGCTTAGAACTGGGTTGCCATCTGAGCTCTTGATATTCATACAAGTGGTTCTCTTCTCTCCAAAGGTCTCTTTAATTTTCCTGTAGGCAGTATCTATCTTACCCCTAGTGAGACAAGCCTCTACATCCTTACATTTGTCCTCTAGCCATCCCTGCTTAGCCATTTTGCACTTTCTGTCAATCTCATTTTTGAGACGTTTGTATTCCCTTTTGCCTGCTTCATTTACTGCATTTTTATATTTTCTCCTTTCATCAATTAAATTCAATATTTCTTCTGTTACCCAAGGATTTCTATTAGCCCTCGTCTTTTTACTTCTTCTTCTACTGTATTTCTTTCCCCCATTCCTGTCAATTGTTCCCTTATGCTCTCCCTGAAACTCTCTACAACCTCTGGTTCTTTCAGTTTATCCAGGTCCCATCTCCTTAAATTCCCACCTTTTTGCAGTTTCTTCAGTTTCAATCTGCAGTTCATAACCAATAGATTGTGGTCAGAATCCACATCTGCCCCTGGAAATGTCTTACAATTTAAAACCTGGTTCCTAAATCTCTGTCTTACCATTATATAATCTATCTGATACCTATTAGTATCTCCAGGATTCTTCCAGGTATACAACCTTCTTTTATGATTCTTGAACCAAGTGTTAGCTATGATTAAGTTATGCTCTGTGCAAAATTCTACAAGGCGGCTTCCTCTTTCATTTCTTCCCCCCAATCCATATTCACCTACTATGTTTCCTTCTCTCCCTTTTCCTACTGACGAATTCCAGTCACCCATGACTATTAAATTTTCGTCTCCCTTCACTACCTGAATAATTTCTTTTATCTCGTCATACATTTCATCAATTTCTTCATCATCTGCAGAGCTAGTTGGCATATAAACTTGTACTACTGTAGTAGGCATGGGCTTTGTGTCTATCTTGGCCACAATAATGCGTTCACTATGCTGTTTGTAGTAGCTAACCCGCACTCCTATTTTTTTATTCATTATTAAACCTACTCCTGCATTACCCCTATTTGATTTTGTATTTATAACCCTGTAATCACCTGACCAAAAGTCTTGTTCCTCCTGCCACCGAACTTCACTAATTCCCACTATATCTAACTTTAACCTATCCATTTCCCTTTTTAAATTTTCTAACCTACCTGCCCGATTAAGGGATCTGACATTCCACGCTCCGCTCAGTAGAATGCCAGTTTTCTTTCTCCTGATAACGACGTCCTCTTGAGTAGTCCCCGCCCGGAGATCCGAATGGGGGACTATTTTACCTCCGGAATACCTAGGCTGTAGGAATATTTTACGCAAGAGGACGCCATCATCATTTAATCATACAGTAAAGCTGCATGTCCTCGGGATGCTTTTTAAATGTTACACTTATAATGTTCTTTAAATTTCAATGCTGTCCAATAAATAGTAGGTACTGTGAAAATCTTGTATACTTTCTTCTTCTCCTTCTTCTTCTTCTTCTTCTTCTTCTTTGACTGCTGATTGGTTACAACACATAAATGTGATTAACCATTATCTTTCATTTAAAATGTGATATAATTTTTTATGTACATGTTAGCCATCCCCCTGCCTCTGTCTCACATTCACCATAAGTGGAACACGTTATTATTTGAATAGAATCTTACCCTGTAAAATTTGTTGTCATGATATGAGAGAGAGTTTTCACATTTCCTGTTCACAGATTCTTGATCCAGTCACTGGATCGTAATCTTGTTAGACCACAAGACATCAAGGTCGTTCTGGCGGTAGTTGCTGCCAACCCTGAAGGAAGGCTTCTAGCATGGCGCCATCTCAAGGCACACTGGGATCTCATGAGAGCTACATTTGGCAACGGCACATTCACATTAGGCAGCCTAATATCGGCAGTGACTTCACATTTTGCAACGGAGTATGACTATCAAGAGGTGAGAAAAACTTCAGCACTCTTAATCAATATACAGAAATAGTGCATTATCCCAAACTTCAACTGATATTACACACATTACATTATGTAAAAAAGTCAATGCAATTAGGAAGTTCAGTAGTAAATGAACAATAATAATACATAGTTTTTGTATTCAGCCAGAATGATCTCAATTGTTTTTGTTCCATTATAGTCTTCACCTATATGCATTTTCCAAAATTATAAGTATGATCCACAGGTCTTTGGTGTCACAGAAAATCTTTCTTCGAATACCTTTTGACATTAATTTCTTTTATTAATTGATGTTGGAAATTATATGCATGGTAGAATGTGTTATTTAAATGATTAATGGAAAATCTCATATAAAGATGTGAAACAAATACTAACAAAGAGATAGAGGGGCTGGCCAGTACTTACCTCAGCTCAGTACAGCAGATAGATACACAAAAAATAGAACCGAAAATTTACGTTCCTAGCTTTCGGAACAAATGTTTCTTCATCAGGGAGGAGAGAGGGGAAAGAAAGGGAAGAAGGGAAAGTGGAATCAGTTACTCACAACCCAGGTTATGAAGCAACAGGGAAAGGAAAACAGGGAGGCTACCAAGGATGGAGACATGGTTATCAGAGGGAAGCCAAAGATATTCTACTGTAAGTACTGTGCCAGCTTCAAACCAAAGAGGATGCATACAGAAGTAAAGAGGTATATAGTATAAAGATAAACACAACTATGTAGGATGAAAAGATGCGTGAATGGCTAAAGAGGAAAGGGAAAGAGGAGAAGACTGGAGGGTAAATGGGAGTGAGGTTGTTTAACGTAGGTTCAGTCCAGGGGGATGGCGGGATGAAAGGATGTGTTGGAGTGCAAGTTCCAATCTCTGCAGTTCAGAGGGACTGGTGTTGGGTGGGAGAAGCCAAATGGCACATCCGGTGTAGCAGGTTCCTAGGTCCCTAGAATTATGCTGGAGGGCATGCTCCGCTACTGGGTATTGGACATCTCCTAGGCGGACAGTTCGTCTGTGTCCGTTCATGCGCTCAGCCAGTTTAATTGTTGTCATACCGATGTAAAAGGCTGTGCAGTGCAGGCATGTCAGCTGATAAATGACATGTGTAGTTTCACACGTGGCCCTGCCTTGAATTGTGTATGTTTTACCAGTAGCGGGGCTGGAGTAGGTGGTTGTGGGGGGATGCATGGGGCAGGTTTTGCAGTGGGGTCGGTTACAGGGGTAGGAACCGCTGGGGAGAGAAGGTAGTCTGGGGATATTGTAGGGTTTAACAAGGATGTCACGGAGGTTAGGGGGCGACGAAAGGCAACTCTGGGTGGTGTGGGAAGAATTTTGTCAAGGGATGATCTCATTTCAGGGGTTGACTTGAGAAAGTCATATCCCTGGCGGAGTAATTTGTTGATGTATTCGAGGCCAGGATAATATGGGTGACAAGGGGGATGCTTCTGTGTGGTCTGGTGGTAGGAACATTGTTGTTGGACGGGGAGGAATGTATTGCTCGGGAGATCTGTTTGTGGACAAGGTCTGCAGGATAGTTGCGGGAGAGCAAAGCACTGGTCAGGTTATTGGTGTAATTGTTGAGGGCTTCGTCACTGGAGCAGATACGTTTGCCACAAATACCTAGGTTGTAGGGAAGGGAGTGTTTGATGTGGAATGGATGGCAGCTATCAAAGTGAAGGTACTGTTGGTTGTTTGTGGGTTTGATATGGACAGAGGTGTGGATGTGAGCTTCAACAAGATGAAGGTCAACATCCAGGAAGGTGGCTTGCGTTTTGGAGAAGGACCAGGTGAAATTCAGATTCGAAAAGGAGTTGAGGTTATGGAAGAAATTAAGGAGTGTTTCTTCACCATGAGTCCAGACCACAAAGATGTCATCTATAAACCTATACCAGGCCAGGGGAAGCAGCTGTTGGGTCTTCAGGAAAGCCTCCTCCATGCGGCTCATGAAGAGGTTGGCATAGGACGGACCCATCCTGGTTCCCATGGCCGTTCCCCTGATTTGTTTGTAGGTCTGGCCTTCAAAAGTGAAGTAATTATGGGTGAGGATGAAGTTGGTAAGTGTGATAAGGAATGAGGTTTTTGGAAGATCTTCGGGTGGGCGTTGGGAGAGGTAGTGCTCAAGGGCAGAGAGACCTTGGGTATGTGGGATGTTTGTGTAAAGGGATGTAGCATCTATGGTTACAAGAAAGGTGTCAGGTGGGAGAGGAGTGGGAATGGATTTGAGGTGTTCTAGGAAGTGGTTTGTGTCTTTGATGTAGGGGGAACAGCCATGGGAACAAGGATGGCTCTGTCCTATGCCAACCTCTTCATGGGCCGCATGGAGGAGGCTTTCCTGAAGACCCAACAGCTGCTTCCCCTGGCCTGGTATAGGTTTATAGATGACATCTTTGTGGTCTGGACTCATGGTGAAGAAACACTCCTTAATTTCTTCCATAACCTCAACTCCTTTTCGAATCTGAATTTCACCTGGTCCTTCTCCAAAACGCAAGCCACCTTCCTGGATGTTGACCTTCATCTTGTTGAAGCTCACATCCACACCTCTGTCCATATCAAACCCACAAACAACCAACAGTACCTTCACTTTGATAGCTGCCATCCATTCCACATCAAACACTCCCTTCCCTACAGCCTAGGTATTTGTGGCAAACGTATCTGCTCCAGTGACGAATCCCTCAACAATTACACCAATAACCTGACCAGTGCTTTCCTCTCCCACAACTATCCTGCAGACCTTGTCCACAAACAGATCTCCTGAGCAATACATTCCTCCCCGTCCAACAACAATGTTCCTACCACCAGACCACACAGAAGCATCCCCCTTGTCACCCATATTATCCTGGCCTCGAATACATCAACAAATTACTCCGCCAGGGACATGACTTTCTCAAGTCAACCCCTGAAATGAGATCATCCCTTGACAAAATTCTTCCCACACCACCCAGAGTTGCCTTTCGTCGCCCCCTAACCTCCGTGACATCCTTGTTAAACCCTACAATATCCCCAGACTACCTTCTCTACCCAGCGGTTCCCACCCCTGTAACCGACCCCACTGCAAAACCTGCCCCATGCATCCCCCCACAACCACCTACTCCAGCCCCGCTACTGGTAAAACATACACAATTCAAGGCAGGGCCACGTGTGAAACTACACACGTCATTTATCAGCTGACATGCCTGCACTGCACAGCCTTTTACATCGGTATGACAACAATTAAACTGGCTGAGCGCATGAACGGACACAGACGAACTGTCCGCCTAGGAGATGTCCAATACCCAGTAGCGGAGCATGCCCTCCAGCATAATTCTAGGGACCTAGGAACCTGCTACACCGTATGTGCCATTTGGCTTCTCTCACCAAACACCAGTCCCTCTGAACTGCGGAGATGGGAACTAGCACTCCAACACATCCTTTCATCCCGCCATGCTCCTGGACTGAACCTACGTTAAACAACCTCACTCCCATTTACTCTTCAGGCTTCTCCTCTTTCCCTTTCCTCTTTAGCCATTCACGCATCTTTTCATCCTACATAGTTGTGTTTATCTTTATACTATATACCTCTTTACTTCTGTATGCATCCTCTTTGGTTTGAAGCTGGCACAGTACTTACAGTAGAATATCTTTGGCTTCCCTCTGATAACCATGCCTCCATCCTTGCTACCCTCCCTGTTTTCCTTTCCCTGTTGCTTCATAACCTGGGTTGTGAGTAACAGATTCCACTTTCCCTTCTTCCCTTTCTTTCCCCTCTCTCCTCTCTGATGAAGGAACATTTGTTCCGAAAGCTAGGAACGTAAGCTTTCGGTTCTGTTTTTTGTGTATCTATCGGCTGTACGAAGCTGAGGTAAGTACTGGACAGCCCCTCTATCTCTTTGTTAGAATGTGTTATTGCAAGTCTGCACATCGCATATTGGTTACATCCACTGTCTGTGACATCTCACAAAGATGCATCTGCCAAAACTGGCACCATAACTAAGAGAATAGATAAAATTGGCTGATTTAGTGACTGATCTAATTTTATAATTTACAGACTTTTGGCATTCATAATATGTTGTTTTTTTATAAGCATTCAGTGATAAATCATTATAAAATTTGCTTCATAATGGTCATGTATGATTTTTGTGAGATACTAATTTGACTTCTGTATACTCATGGGTGAATCTGTCTACAGTTTGCGAATTTTATGTAAGAACAACAGGGAAATTACTACTTGACAGCATTGTTTCCCAAAGCTTCTCAAAATTATGCACAAGATCCAGTATTATCTATTAAAGTCTATAGTATGACAAAACTGGCTAAGATTGACAGACCCATACTCAAAAATAGTAAAGCCACTCTTCTCCCAATTATGATTCATTCTCTTTTCCTTTCTCTCTGAGCGACACCACTTTCTCTTCACTTACAGCCATTAACTGTGTTTTATCATGTACCCTCTGTGATTCTCTCTTCCAATCCCCCCTCTCATGCCTGTTGCTGGTAGCATTTGTAATTAAAACCTATCTTTCCACAATTTCTGTTTATTGTTGTACTTACCACATTATTATTATTATCATCTATTATTCTGCCTAGTGGCAGGTCCACGTCTTCGTACAGAGAATTTCTGGTTCCACTGTTCCCAGTCTTTAGCTTCTTCCTTCAGTCTGTTGTATCTCCTTCCATCTTTCATGCCGTCCAGATGTTGAATTCTTCTTCTTCCTCTTCCTCTTCCTCGCCCTGCGTTTTCTCTGAGTTTCCCTTCGATGACATCATGTATGAGTCCCTCGTGTCTAAGTACATATCCAATCCAGTTGGCCTTTCTCTGAAGAATTGTACGTAGAATACTTCTCTTCTCTCCTACTCTTCGCAGTACATCGTCATTTTTGTATGCAATCTGTCCACTTGATCTTTCTCATTCTCCTCCAGCACCACATTTCAAAGCTCTCTAAGTATTTTTTTTATTTTTTATTCTTCTTTCTCGTGGTCCATGTCTCTGCTCCATGCAGTGCAATACTCCAAATGTAACACTTTATCTTTTTTTTTCCTCAATGCCAAACTCAACTAGCTGGTCAGCAGAGTCCTCTTCTTGTTGAAAACAGCTTTGGCCATGGCGATTCTTGCTCGAATTTCATTGGTGATAAAACTTCCCAGGTACTTGAACTGATTCACATTTTCCAGTTCCCAATTGTCAACAGTTATCTTCAAGTGTTTCTCACGTTTTGATATGCGCATCATTTTTGATTTTTCGATGTTGATTTCCATGCTGTATTTTCTTCCCGTTTCCACCAAATTGTTCATCATGTGTTGCAGCTTGCCAGGTTAAATAAATAAATAAAAAATAAATAAATCACTAAATAAATAGATAAAATATTTATCAACAAAAATAATCAATGTTTGAAAATATAACATACATAAATAAAAAATCTATTCACCAAATGCCAGCAGGAGAAAACACAATTAAAAGATACAGAAATGCACAAACTCGTGGAGCCAGTGGCTCCGTCTGGGGGAGAAGGGTTGATGGTTCTCACACATTCATTACATCTTCTTTGCTTTTGTCTGTTCTCATGAATTTCCTTGAATTTTTGTACAGCTTTCAATTTTTCCAATCTTTAACTTTGCAGCTGTTATTTTCTTTTTCTCTCATTTTCCTTCCTTTGTTTCGTTCTCACCACTGTCACCAACCCTCACATATTATACTTGTATTATACTTGATCCTTTAGAAAACATGCTTTGCATCATCTCAGCTAAGGCCCCATATTCTGTTTTTTGAAACCTGCTTGTCGCTGGGAGTTACCCTCAAAAGCTTAACTTTGAAAGCCCCTATTTCTGGATGTAATCCCACTTTTCAGCGGCCCCTGTTACAGTTTCAAATACAGCAGTCTGTTGCACTTACCTCTGGTAACCTGTGATGCATATACCTCATCTGCCAATTTGCACTCTGCCAGATTTAACTCCTCTATAAAATACTGCATTTATTTTCCCCTCATGTTTCCTTGGATGGTATCATCTGCCAACCGAACTACAAACTGCAACATAAGGTCAGACTTCACCTCAAGAAGTTATCCTACCTTCTTTTAAACTACCTCAACAGTGGTGTTTCCATCCCTGTCCCATTTCAGCTCCCTCAATAGCCGCACCATATACCACCACTCCTCTCCTGCAAACTGAGCTTCACCAACCTTTTTAATATCCCCCAACCTTCACCACTGACTCCCAGAGCAGTGGAAACTTAGGATTACAAGAACTAACAACAACACAAGAGTTCTCAACTCTCATCTAAGGCCCTCTCCCCTCCTAAATTATATGTATTATCTGTGGGTCAGTATCTATGGGTCTCCCTTTCAGATATAACTGCATTTAATCATGGTTCTTTGGTTACGGGCCTACTTTCCTTCACATGTGATGTCAGCTGGAAGTATCATGTTGCAACCCAATCTCAAAACCTTTCCAACAAAAAACATGAGATTGCACCCTGCCTTGAACAGTTTAATCAAAATCCCAACTTTATCCACCATCACTACCTCAAAATCACTCTTTACAAGCTTTCCAAGAATTCCTTGCATCCAGCATTGTTTAACCACACCTTTTCTGGTCCCTACAACATTATTCTAACCAGACCCGTACAGAACCCCTATAAACTGATGACTCCATCATTTCCAAGTGGACAAGGGATCTACCATTGTCACTTGCATTCTGTAGTACACAGACTCCCCATCCCTCCTACATTAAAAACACAGGAAATCTCCCCTCCTTTCTACATGAAAAACACCAGCCATTTCCTGGATTGTCAGAAATTTTTGCACATCACACTCCCACCACTCGCCTTGCTTGTGACTAGTGATGCATCTCTCTCTATACTAACATCTCCCACATACATGATCTGTATGTTGGTGAACATGATCTCAACTAGCCCTCACTTTATTCCAAACTTACGATATCTTGCTCACCGTAATCACTCTTATACTTAAAAAACTATTTTACCTTTGAGGGGCAGACAAACAGATGAGGGGTACAGTTATGGGAACCAGTATGACTCCTTCCTAAGCCAAGTTTTTCATGGGTCACTAGAAGGGGGCTTTCCTGGGATCCATAAGCTTTCAGCCTCTAGTTTGGTTTAGATACATGAATGTCATCTTCACAACACAGACTCAAGGTTAAGCTTAACACATTCTCCCAATTACATTTCATATACTCCTTCTGTTCACATTAAACCCACAAACAAACACAGTCCTTATACTTTGACAGTTGCCATTCTTTTCATTTCAAACATTCCCTCCCATATTTCCTTTGCATTCAAGGCAAAAACATTTGTTCAGATGCAGACTCCACAGCAGTCATTCTCATCGCAGCCTTCACTGTATGTAATTATCCCACATGCCTAATTCTAAAGCAGATTTTCTGGGCCAGCGCATCCTATCCTGGTAGTACTGATCCCTCCAAAAAACAGCTGCAAAGTACACCTCTTGTCACTCAGTAGTATCCTGATTTTGAATGTATTAATCAGCTACTTTGACAAAGCTATGACTTCCTAAAATTGTCCTGAAATGAGGTCCATTCTGTCTGACATTTTCCCCATCACACCTAGAATAGCTTTCTCCCTAATCTCCACAATATCCTAGTCAAATCCTATGCTGTGCACACATTTCTCTACTCTGTGGCTCCTATCTTTGTGGCCATTCATGCTGTAAGGCTAGCTCAGTGCACCCTCCTGTCACCACATACACCACCCCTGTAACTTGCAAAACATATATGATAAAAGGGATAGCCACCTGTGAAATGACACATCAGGTACCAGCTTTTATGTAAGCACTGTTTGGTCTTCTGCATTGCTGTGGCTACTACAAAGTTATCAGTTAGGGTGAATGGGCATAGGCAGAGAATGTATACAGATAACACACGATATCCTGTTACAGAGCACGCTTTACAACATAAGTCATAACATGTATAAAATGAATGTTCAACCATCAGCTGCTTTTATTTTAAACCCAAATATTGGCCAGTTTCAGTCAAGGACCATCTTTATGAATAAGGGTTAAAATTGTTTAAGCCACAACATTGTATTTGTCATTACTTAAATAATGTGTAGTGCATATCATGAATATCAATTACAACACAGGACTTTTAGAAGCAAGCACACTAATACCCAGCCTCAGATCTATGATATTTCCGAACCTTGATTGTGGTGCCTCCTCCCCTTTGAGCATTTGAGGTAGGATGTCAAAAACTTTTGAAAAATTGATTTATCGAAAATATGTCCATTCTGTAATGCACATCTTTCTGAAGAGTTTGATAACAAAACATACATGTTCAAGGAAACGTAAGACAAGTTATTTGGTTTAATGTGCCAAAGAGCAGTGTATTTCACTCTGTGGAATTCAGACATGAGTATTTTGTAATGGAAGCTGTTAAACCTATATTCAGAGCAGTGGAATTTAAAATGTTTTGTGGTGCCTCTCCTGCTCCCACTTGACCTATTTGACATCCTACCCTCGCTAAAAAAAAAAAAAAAAATAAATAAAAAAAAATTCGCATTTAATACTGAGTGGGATTATTTGAGACCAGGAGAACAAGAACTCTTCAGACCATTTCTTTATTGCCTATTAGCTAATAATTTTCTCTTTTGTGTGACACAAAATTAAATAAAGGAAACGTAAAACCAGAAAAGACAAGACACAAGCAAGACATTACGGTACACATTTCTTAGGTCCTAACATTTCTTTCTCTCTAACCTTGCTACACCTTTACATGGTGTGCTTTCCTTTCTGCGAAAGAATCTATTACCTCATCAAAGTTCGTCAAACATTTTGCTACGTGAAAAATCAAAATGTCATTGTCTAATACTGAAAAAGCTGTTAATATGTGTAGTACCCAACACTGGTGTAGTGTCTTTCTAATATTGCAGCAATTGTACGAGGGCTATCCACAAAGTACATTACGTTTTGGAATTAAAAATAAATAAAGTACTGGAAATTTTTTTTATTATATACAGATGAAAGCCACACTTAAATATTACTTTTCTACATAGTTGCCATTTAAATTAAGGCACTTATCATAGTGATGGACGAGCTTGGAAATTCCTTCATCGTAAAATTCGGCCGCCTGCGCCTTCAACCACGTGGTTACCTCTTCTTGAAGCTGTGCGTCGTCATAAAAACGCTGCATAGCCAACCACTTCTTCATTGCTGGGAATAAGTGGAAGTCGCTCGGTGCCAGGTCGGGACTCTACGGCGGATGAGGAAACAACTCCCACTTAAAAGATTCGAGAACTTCACGAGTGGCGTTTGCCATGTGAGCCCGGGCGTTGTCGTGAATCAGCAAGATCTTTGAGCCCAACTTTCCCCTGCACTTGTAATGTACTTTGTGGATAGCCCTCGTAACACATGCCAAATAAGTGAGACTGTTTTGGCACAAACTGTCATTTTTATGTACCTCATTTACATAAATAACACAACAGAATAAATTCACAAATACCAGTATAAAATGCTTATTAGGCCTACTACAAGCAAAAAGTTTTATGTTAGGAAATAATTTCACATTTCATTCAAACACTCCAGTTTCTCAAACATGAGACTCAAATGCAGTAGCACAACATTTTTATACAAATTTGGAATCGTCATATTCTTCCATATAATTTGTGTGATATGCCTGTTTCTTCTCCTTCCTCTTTCTAACAACCAATCTTGTCATCACTAATTCTGCAACTATTCTTGCCATTGTCAAAACTTATTCTTCAGTTAACTTCACTAACCCTGCCAGAATCACTGGTTCAGTTACCCTGCGTTTATTCTCTGGTTAGGCATTATTACGTGTTCGTACAAGGTGTTTCCCATGCTACTCCGAGAATAGAACTTAAGTGGCTTCTAACTGGGCTTTGCACAACTGGCCCTTACTAATGCAGCGACCTGGCAAAAATTTTCTGTCAGAATTTCATTTTCCTAGATACACCGAGAAGATAATATGTAATCTTTCTTTCTTTTTATTCCTGTTAGTTGTTTATTTCCACTCTGGAAGTCTGAATCTATGGATTTCGCTAGTAATTATACCAGTGCTGATCATTCGAACACCCAATCAACCACATAAACAAACAGAAGTTGGAATTCACCTGTTCAGTTTTATTCAGCTCAGCTTGTATAGCACCATCCCTTTTGTCTGCAGGGAAATCATTTATTGCTAGATGCATCTTTTTTTTTTCCAAGAATATGAATTTGGCGCCCCCTGGAATTTGCACCTGTAACAGATACAACAGATTTCCCCCCCCCCATATGCAGGCCTGCTAATACCAAGTGTACACAGAGCTGTACTGAAGAGATGATCAGGACTATAAATATTACATTGTCAATGTAATACTTAGAGTCCTGACCTTCTCTTCTGTATTGCTCTGTGTATAATTGGTATTAGTATGTTTGGTTCTAAAAGTCCTCTGTCGTATATTGATATTCGTGACTATACATTATTTAAGTAATGACAAATGTAATGTTGTGGCTTAAACCATTATGATAGTCAAACATGCATTTTATACATTACTTTATGGCTGTTGATAATCACCTTCCAGAAACGTTAATAAGTCATTACCTTGGTGCCTGCTTCGTCATACATGCCATATAGATTTCCCTTCCTGGCACCAGTCTCTCACAGCTCCACAGGCAGTAACAGTACTAGAACATGTGCTTGGTTGTCACCACCCACGTGCCCTAAATTTACATTCATTTCTGTGGTCTCGGCTTTTTTTTGGTAACTGTTCCTTTTCTTTGCTACCTTTTATTTTTCCTTATCTTTCGTTCTAGGACTTATCGAGTGCTCAGCACCCCGTTACCTGTGCACCATGTATAAGGCATTTAGGTTTCCACTTCTATTGACTCTTGCACAGTGTTTTTTCAGTAAGCTGTGTCTTGCTTATTACCCTGTCTTCCACCTTTAAATTGACAGGTTCTCAGATTTCATCTTGTGCAGTCTTTGTCTAGTAAGACTCCCCTAACCCTGGATTTTGGGCAGCTTCTTTGTAACTCCACCATTTCTTAAATCTCACCATTCCCTTTCCTTCACCGAGCGAGGTGGCGCAGTGGTTAGCACACTGGACTCGCATTCGGGAGGACGACGGTTCCATCCCGTCTCCGGCCATCCTGATTTCGGTTTTCCGTGATTTCCCTAAATCGTTTCAGGCAAATGCCGGGATGGTTCCTTTGAAAGGGCACGGCCGATTTCCTTCCCAATCCTTCCCTAACCCGAGCTTGCGCTCCGTCTCTAATGACCTCGTTGTCGACGGGACGTTAAACACTAACCACCACCACCACCACCACCCTTTCCTTCATCCCTCTTTCTTTTTCCTAAACCAAAAATGGCACCAGCAGCCCCGAAAGCTTCCACGTCTTTATATATTTTATTTGTTTTTCTCCTGGCACCATTTGGTGAGCAGATTTTTTAACCTATCAGTATTATGTAAGTAAAATGGGTGCTACCTCACACCTTGAAAATTATAAATGAACTGTTCCATATCATCCATTTCGACAAACTGTCTTGAACCATATAAACTATCTTGAACCATCCGATATTCCCAATAGCATTACAACTACTTGATTAATAAATCTAATATCAGTTACATATGAAGAACAATATAAAATGCACAGCATTCATGAAATTGATGTTTGAGCACACAGTAGCTAGTTATTTAGTGCCTGTGTGAAAATCTAATGAGATAGGTGTAATTATAATTAAAAATCACATAAACACACTCTACATCTGTCAGTTTGAAAACTTCTACTCAAAATTATCTTTCAACAGTGATCAATCTTAAAGAACACAGCTTAAAAGGTTCGATAGCTTACCACCAGACTAAAAAATATAATCCAGGTATTCTGCAACACAATGTAACCTCCAGCCTTGAAGTGTAACCTCCAGCCTTAAAGCTTAAGCAGGTGACCAGACAATGTACAAAATACTAAATATTGTAACACAGTTTTCTCGCCACAAGTTAAGATCGATGACAGGTTCGATTCTGCTCTCAGATTTGTATGTCATGAGTACATCTGCATACTCTGCAAGCCACTGTGCTGTGAACAGCAGAGTGTACTTTGTACTGGCGTTATCAGTTTTTTGTCCTCCTATTTACAGATTGAACTACAGAAATACAGATTCTGTTCAAAAAATTTCTGAATTTTCGTAATTTTGCACCAGTGGTGTGTTGGAGTGAATGTGGTTGGCATCCCTGCTCACACCTTTGTTTAATGTGTAACTGCTGTAAGTTTCATTATTGTATGTCTGTTAGTTATTGTTTGGTGCTTTATTGAGTAGAATGTTGTCACCTAGGTTGTGAATTTCGAGATGGCAGAGGTAGAGGAGCATGGCATCTGCATTAAATTTTGTGTGAAACTCTAGAATACCTTTACAGAGATACATCAAATGATGCAGGAATCCTATGATGATAGGTGCTGAAGCCACATTCAGTGTTATAAATGGTTCACACATTTTAAAACTAGCCAGACAGAAGTTAAAGATGACCCTTGTTCAGGACTCCCTTCGATATCTACTGATAACACCCAAATCAGTAATGTCAACAAAATTGTGTGTGCCAATCGAAAACTGACTGTCTGAGAGATTGCAGAAGAATGTAACATTTCAGTTGAATCATGTCATGAAGTCCTCGCACAGCATCTTGCACTGCATCATGTTGCTGCCAACCATCCCACAACTCATGAGTCAAGACTAGAAAGACCTCCACCTAGCAATTTGTGAAGAGCTCAAGGATTGCACAAATGAGAACAAGATGTTTAAGAGAATCATAACTGGTGATGAGATGGGAGTGTACAGTTATGATGTTGAGCCCAAGGTTTAATCTTCACAATGATTCAGGAAAAGTTCTCCAAGACCAAAAAAAGCTCGTCAGGTCAGGTCAAATGTCAAAGCCATGCTGATAGTTTTCTTTGACTTTGAAGGATTAGTTCATCATGAATTCATGCCACAGGAACAAACTGTTAATTGATGGTACTATCAGGTCGTGTTGCAATGCCTGCGGGAATATGAGAAGGAAACAACTTGAAATGTGGTGAAACAATTCATGGCTTGTGCGTCATGATAATGCACCTGCACATTCATCCCTATTGGTGTGTGACTATTGCACAAAAAACGAAATTGCTGTGCTGCCTCATCCTCCACACTCTCAAGACCTGGCTCCTGTGGACTTCTTTTTATTTCCAAAGTTGAAAACCCCATTGTAAGGATGGAGATTTGCAATGATAGACAAAATAAAAGGAAATTTGCAGACGGTGCTTTGCGCGATCCAGCAACATGCATACCAAGACTGCTTCCAGAAGTGGAAATGGCATTGGGAGCAGAGTATCAATTGTTGAGGAGAGTATTTCAAAGGAGACAGTCCACAATAAGTAAAAGATAAGGGAGAAAAATTTTTTGGACGAAGTTCCGGAATTTTTTCAACAGACCTCATATGACTGTGTGGCTCTGTATGCATCCTAAATTCCCTTATCTTATTCTCACGATCTGTAAGAAAGATATGTGATGGCAGCAACAAAATTGTTTTTCTTGAGAACAGTTTCCTAAATTTGAGGCAGGTGTTCACAAAAACAGCCACCTTTCTTTCAAAGATTCACATCTAAGTTCCTCTGAATATTTCAGTTAAATTTTCATGTGGTCTGTACCAAACTGTTATGATCCTAATAGCACACTTCTGACTTCATTCAATTCTGCAGTCATTACCACTTCATAAGGACTCCAAATACTGGAACAATACTCTATAATCTAAATTTGTCTGTTTAATCTATAATTGGTCACAATAGCATTGTGGCTGTGATTTCCTTTACAGATGCATTTCCCCAGAACCCTTCAAACAAATATAATTCTTCCATTTGTTTCCCCAGCAACGGATTTCATATGTTAGTCCCCTCTCATATCAGTATGTAGTATTACAGTTAGAGACAATACTTATATTGTCTCTAACTGTAATACTATATACTGATATGAGATGGAATATGTGACAGGCTCCAAAAGTTTACTACTAATCTGATATTACTGGATTCTTTCACTTCTTTCTGGCCATTAACTTGCATTTACATACATTTAAAGAAAACTGCTATTCCTTGAACCAGTCTTTCCACATCATCCAATGATACTTTTATTTGGACAACAGCTCTATCATGTAACAGTCTGACAGTAGAACTGACCCTAACTGCTAATTTGTTTATGGGCATTGAGAGCATTAATGACCTTGTTATGCTTTTTTTGTGGCTCACCTGATGATACTTTCCTGATATCAAACATTTGCATCCCAGTGTAAAGTTACGTGTTTTTATTAGTCAAAAACTGATCTAACTAATCACACATCTATGAAGATATTCTATGTGACTGTGTGCCAGTTGTCAGTTGACAATGTGGTACAATGTGAAAGAAGTTAACTCTCAGTCATAAACTTTCAGAAAGGTTTTGACTCAACTTCAACAAAATCTGTACTACCAGCTCTTGAAGAGCAAGGCATTTATTCATGCTGTGTTGGTATACTGAAGAATATATTCATCAAGATAGTGGGAAATTTAGAACTGAAAGAGGAGTCATGGATCAACACTCCTTATAAGCTCTAGTCCCTTGAAGATTGCTAAAGACACTACATCATTATGAGCTGCAACATATATGCTAAATCCTGTTTAAGAATAAACTTAATTTTTGTTCATTGAGTTTAAGACATTCTGTGATTAACTAGAGTTGCTCATGCTTTCAAGTGTATAAATGTTGTCAGTAAAGTATTAATATTGAAATGTGCCACTTTTTGTGATGCTTCAAGCCATGCCACATTACAGGCTAAATATGAGGCAACATAATTCAGCATCGACTATCACGTACCTACAAATGCTCTCATGAGCCATATAAGGGTTAGAACTCAACAGATTTGGCAAGAAAATCCTGTTTTATGGTTTGCACAATTTGAAAGTCAGTTTGTGTTAGCTCACACAACTTCCAGTGAAATGAAGCATAGTTAAGTCGTTGCTGCTCTCAATGAGGTCAAGGCTACTAAGTCTTGGATACCTTGGCCTGACCTCCAAGTGCTGAAAAATACACTGCCATTAAAAATAATCTGATCAGTTATTTGTCTCAATCTGAAGCCAAACAATTGGAAAAGTTCCCTCCACACACAGGGGATGAGTGATCATATGCCTTCCCAATTGCTGCATTGCTTACAAACCCTGGCTAGCAGTGCCGTTAATGGAAGCATTCTGCGAATCAACTGGCTCCTGTGCTTACCACCTGACACACAGAAGATATTCAGCAGCATAGCACAAAAAACAGCGGACTGCGAGGTGTCTCTGCCTGCATACATTGCAGCCTTATTGCCATAATCAGACAGTTCCCTGGCTAGGCATAAATCACTCAGCTTATTTTATAAGTCACCACTCTTCAGAAACAACATCCCAGTTGCCTGTCACAGTGCTAATGCTCTCCGAGGAAATGCCACCATTTGCCTTCAGCTGAATAGGTATGCTGGTACCACAGATGATTTGGCTCAGAAGCTCAACAATGCTGTTCCCTGTGTGAGATGAGAAATTTGCTCAGACGTAAGTAATGACAGCAACTGGCTTCCCAGATGCCAGCTGCCAACTGTTTGTCACTGAACCCCATATGAAATTGCAGTTTGTAGACACAGGTGCAAACGTATCAATGCATTCATCTTCTTGACTACCTTGCCCTAGTGGTGATGAATGTTGCCCCTATGCTGCTCATGGTTACACAATTTGCATGATACTCTCACTGAACTTCAGTCTTCATCATGAGTTTGTGTGAAAATTCATAGTGGCAGATAAAGCAGATATAGCATACCACATCCTTGGAGCATAAAATTTTTTCAGCCTGCTATTGGACCTTCACTACTGCCAACTTCTTGATACAGCTAACTAACTTAGTGGGCATTTACACGAAGTAGAAAACACTGCCGTACACTTGATCACTGGTGATTCTCTATATCTGGTACTCCTTAGATAGTTCCCAGAGATCACTCAGCAGCTACCCATCTTAAGACTTTTACAGCAGTTAACAACACTTTATATTCTAACAACAAAAGGAACAACAATTCACACTTGACTTCATCAGTTACCATCTGAGGCACTGAAGTTAGCTAGTGATGCAGGAATTTTCTTTTATTCTGAGATCCGCCAAACAGCAGCTGCGTCTCACATCTCCAAATCATTTCAAAGAAGACAAATGGATGGTGCCCATGTCATGATTACTGGTAATTTAACACTGGAACGAGTCCTGATTGGTAACCTGTCTCTCATTCAGTATCCGTGGCAGCCACATTTTCTTAACAATAGACTTGGTCCATGCTTTATATCATATGCCCATTGCTCTAGAAGACATACCTGAAACAGCTGTTTGTACTCAGTTTGGCCTATTCAAGTTGACTAGACTACCTTTTGGATTATGCAATGCTGTGCAGAACTTTTCAGTGCTTTATGGATTAAGGCACATGCAGTCTTGACTTGTGCTGCATCTGTATTGATGAATTTTTAGTGATATCCAGCTCCGAAACAGAACATCTGGATCACATACATCAAACCTTCACTCGCCTCCATTCATATGGTTTAGTCATCAACCCACCAAAATGCAAGTTAGGAGCACTTAAAGTTTAATTCTTTGGTCATACCATTAGTGCCCAAGAAATTTGGCCACTGCACTATAGAATGGAAGCCATAAACAATTTCTCACAGCCTGTAACAGTCTGTGAGTTACAAAGATTGCTCGGCTCAGCTAACTATTATCGTTGCTTTGTGTGCAATGATACTCTTCTCGCTGCTCCATGATACTCTTCTCGCTGCTCCATTGAATGACTTCTTAAGAGATTCACTGAAATCAAGTGACAAATTTTAGTGGACTAGCGAAGCAGAAACCATCTATAATGATGTGAAGAGTACTATTGCAGAGGCCATACTTTAGTATACCATGTTCCACAAGTGTGTCTCATTTTGATGGTTGATGTGTCTACAGCTGCAATATGTTTTGCGCTTCAACAACGGATAGATCAACATTGGTTTTCTTCAGTCAGAAACTATCTCTGTTGCAACAGAGATGGTCAACATATGAACACAAGTTATATGCGGGTTATGCCTCTATAAAGAAATTTTGCCATATGCTTGAAGGCTGATCCCTGATCACAAGCCACTATCTATGTTTTTTGTTAGAGGCCAGACAAATCAACGCCATGTCAACTGCAAAATTTACATAATGTAGTGCAGATTATGACTCGTATCATCCATGTTGATGGGGAACTGGATGCATCTAGGGACAGCCTTTCCTATGTAGACGCAATTATTGATAAAGTCAAAACTACCGGACGTATAAAAACTGTGTGCATACTTGCTGCATGATTTGCCCCATCACGGAGTCCAGAATACAATAAAGCAGGTTAAACAAGTTTTTGTGTAGTTAAATATGGACAGAGTGTTTGTGGACAAATGTTTGTGCATCAATGTGTGGCCTGCCATCGATCGTAGTAATATCTGTTGCCTTGTTGCAGCCATCTTTGCAGATGGGTTGCTCATTTCAGAATGCCTCTACATAACACCACTGACCAAGGGAAGCAATTTGAGTATGTCTATTCAAATGACTCACTATTTTCGTAGGCACGAAATGTATTCTAAGTGCAACTTATCATATAACAGAAAATGGTTTGGTTAAATGTCTCCATCACTAATTAAAAGCCTCTCTAAGGTGTCATGAATCACAATGTTGGACAGAAACTATGTGAATTTACCTACTGGGTGTTTTCATTACCATCAAGGAAAATCTTAATGCCACAGCAGCCAAACTGTTCTGTGGTAAACCAGTCTGATTACCTAGTGAATTCTTCAGCAATATGCCTCTCATTCAGGCTTCAGATTTTGTTCAAAAATTACATTCATACATATATCCAAGCAGCATACTTGCACCCCTTTCATTTTTCCTATATTTGGGACAACACCCAGTCATCACGAGGCAGAGAAAATCCCTGACCCCGCCGGGAATCGAACCCGGGAACCCGGGCGCGGGAAGCAAGAACGCTACCACACGACCACGAGCTGCGGACGCAATGTCCTTATTCTGTTTGTTCTATGATTTCATTTTTGTTAGTTGACTTTCAGATATTCTATGATAAGCTTGCATAGACCATATTCTTGTGTGTGTATTATAAATTTTGTCAATAACGTATCTGTACCAAAATGCAACTCCCTGAATTGAGAGTAAACAAGAATGAATGTGAGTTGATGAAACTTACATGAACCATCTGTGTTCTGATAATGGCATTTTAATCCTTGTCTTTTGTCCAAATAAACTTTTACAAATGATGGAAGACCTTAATAATGTAAGATTGAAAGTGGGCCTGAAAAATTAGTTATAAAACTAAAATAACATATAATCAACATACTGAAAGGAAAACAGTGCAAATTAATCACACAATTATAGCAGCAGTTGGAGGGTTTCAGTATTTACTAGTGACCTCGTCCAGCTTCGCACGGGTGCATTTTCTTCCAGATGACTTGATTTGCTTAGCGTATTTTGTTTTGGGGGTCACAAATAAAATATAGAGGAGAATGTCAAATGAATATCACCATTTTCATATAACTTACATGATGTAAGCAGTGCACACCAGGAAAGTTGTCTGGAGTCATGATTATTCTGTGTGTGTGTGTGTGTGTGTGTGTGTGTGTGTGTGTGTGTGTGTGTGTGTGTGTGTGAGTGTGAGCGATACAATATGTATCAAAGGCTGGCTGACGTGGCACAAATAAAAGAAAAAGTAAGGGAAAACACACGAGTTACATATTAAGGTCATGATACAGTACTCCTACTGTGAGATTTAGTTGGCACTGTAATGCCTTGTTGGAACCGACTGACCGCTGCAATATTTTTGTCCAAACTGTTTTACGAGGCTGCTTTGCTGTGACACACAAAGAATCATATCTGTGTGGGGTTTGATCCAATGAAGGCAGAAAGCTGAAAGTTGAGTCACCCGCTGTGCTGCTGAAAGAACGTACTGTACATAAGCAGAGCAAAGTTGCTGAAGTACTTTTTCAGAAAACATTTCATTTGAAGCACAAAAAGTAAAATGCCACAATTTGGATTCACCTGTTTTTTCACTACGCAAGTGTTCTCAAATGATTGCAGGGAAACTATTGATTACAAATATTTGATTATAAAACAGTAAATCTTACATCACAGCATGATGACGAAGCGGTTATTGTTTCTGTCTAGGAATCCTGGATACTCGGTTCGCTCGACAAACAATTGAACAACTCATATTAATGAGTTTTATTACAACAAGACAAGTACAAATACTCAACTTTTATTGGTATGTTGCAAGCAAATGGCATCATACAAAATAATCAGTCTGCTTCACAATAGACAAACACAAGTCTGTGCTATGTAGAGAGTGGTAATGAAGAGGCTACGATGCATCAGTTAGTGAAGTGGCTGCCACTAGTCGGGGGTGACGGTTATGTCCTCTTCACCAAGGGGCCGCTGCTGTCGAGTTGTCGTCCTGGAGGGAAGTTGGTCAGCATGTGATTGGCTGACCTCTTCTCACAGCCATCTCTTCTCTGTCATTCCCGACTGGCATGCCGACACTGACTTTACGCCATAACAGTTTCATTATTGGTCATATTCATTACAATACCTCAAAGTTGAATAACTCACAGACCAGTGTTAAAAGAATTTTCAGTGAATTAAGAGTACAAATTCTGACTTGTAATCTGAGAAGTGGGAAATTGGAAGTCTGAAATTGTCATATTTTAAAGTGCACCCCTCTACCTTCTGTAGGATTATTTTGAAATCTTATGTATTCCTCTGCAAGAGAAGTCCATTCAAGAAGATTTTACCCATGTCTTTACGATCTTTAAAAGATCTAAATCCCTTTCTCACAGAGGAGATTCATTTACCAGTCTTCTGTGTAATTTGAAAGTGTCCAAACAAATAATATGTCTCATCGCACAATGCAGAGAATTGGGTTTGCATCTATGTTTGACTTGATGAAAGCAGGAAGCTTAAAGTTGAGTCATTTGCTGCACTATTGAAAAACTTTCTTTATATAAAATGCAGTATAGCTGCATCCAATACTCTGTTTCAATCTATGCATAAATAACTGAAAATCCCACGTTTTTGACTTGCAGTTTTTTTTAATGCAGTTTTATGAAATAATTGCAATCAGTTAGATGTCACTTAGGTGACTTGCATATCCCTAACCAGTTGACAAGCCGGGAAAAGGGGAGCTACAGTGTAACAGGGGAACCAAGTCATGATAGTTTCTGGCAAATCTCCTCCGCATTATTAAGAGGTGAATGTTAAGTTAAAAAGCAATGTGAAAAAAGTTGACCCAACCAGGGTTCAGGCCTACAATCGGTTCCCAACCAAATGACCTGTCACTAGACCATCAAGCCATTTGTAAGTTTGGTCATCCTTTCTCCTAACTCGTGGTAATGCTGCTGCCATGAGTTATGGCGGCTGTTCAGTAGGCGACAGTGACATCATTTCCACAACTTAACTTTGCTTCCTCATAATTCAGACAACTTGTGCAAAATTTTTATAAATTACATACAACATTCCTCATGAATCAATGTCTCCATGAGTGTGAACCAGATCAAAATCTCTACAGCAGTGACTGCACATGCACATGCACATGCACATTCAGATGCTAGAAGGCAACTTCAATTTACATTATCATTCAAAAGATTTTGAATATTAGTGATTTTCAGGAAAAAATGCAAATTGGAACCGGAAATGTTAGAAATACTCACAAGTCAGATTTGGAATTATCTTTTATTGAAACTAAACACGTGCAGTCAAATTTTACTCTCCTCACAGTAGCCTCATTTGGCTTTAATCGCTGCTCTGCACTCTCGATGTCAGCTTCATCAAGGTTTCCTCGGTGATATGCCACCATTCCTCTTGTAGTATGGTCCAGAGGTGATTAACGTTGGTAACAGGCCTTAATTTAACTGGTCTATCCAAGTGATCCCAAAACAGTTCAATAGGATTACATTTGGGGGATAGGGGTGACCAGACCATATTTTTCATTTCCTTCTTTTTTTCTAAATTTGCCAAATACACTATACACAGTTTTGAAGTGTGTTTAGGTTGTTATTTTCTGTAGGGCGGATCCCTTGCCAATCAAATGAGTTCCACATGCTTTGCATGATACTGTAGAATGCGACGGCAATCTTTTTTCTTCATTGTCCTGTTTATTTGTAAAAGTTCACCAGTCTTACCACCTCCAAAACATGCCAGACCATGTGGGAACCCCTTCTGTGCTTTAATGTTGGATATACACATCGATGTAACATTCATTCGCCTGGCAACCAGTGAACAAACTTGCGTTGTTTTGTGCCAAATGCCTCAAATTTGGATGTGTCAATGAAAAGTACTTTTTTCCATTGATTTTCTGCCCCACTTTCATGTTGTCTTGCCGAGTGTAGACTCTTCTGCGTATTAATAGCTGTCAGTAATGGTTTCTTAGCTGCCACATCCCCTTTAAGGTTCACTGCCTGAAGACGTATTTTGTAGTACTTACACTCAGCGGCTTTTCTCTGTTGTGATTGAGTCCTGCCGCTAAAACGGGCACTGTTTTGAAGCAATCACATTTACTTCTGACTACTACATATTTTTTCATCACTTTTTGATGTGACTTTTGGCCTATCCTTTCAAGATCGGTCCATATTTTGGACAGTATCCGCATGCCTCTGCAAGGGATAATGGACACATCCTAAGGAAATATGTTCTTGACATGTTATTTGTCACACAGTAAGAGCGACTGCACATAAAAATACGATTGCAGAATGTTTTTCTGTTGAAAGCTCCTTTCTTTGTCCCATTATTGGTGTTTACACAGCACTCACTGAAGTTAACTCTTTGATTTCTCATGCATAACTACATGCCCCTTACTTTCCTGTAACCATGTTTACAGATTTGTTGATGTCTTATGAACGCCATCTTCTGAGGAAAGATTATATTATGCCACCACAATACAAAATTAGTGGCATGCAATGCTTGGAACTAGAACAGCATAACAATGGGAAGTTATGTTTTGAATGATTTCGTTTTTAAAAATGTAGAACACTACTCTTAAACGTTATCTTAATCGTGACACTGGGGAAACAATATAGCTAATTCATATTTGAATCTGATAACTAGGTTTTTTATCTTACTTGCACTGTGCGATAGTGTATTTATATAGAGAAGATGACAACTAAAGACAACAACTGGAGGGACAGCAAAAGAAACAAGCAGAAAAGTAAAATTGATCTGGACTATTTTTATGAACTAAGCAGAAGTTTCCAAACTAGCCTCAGACATGTTTGAAATGAAGAATTTCTTATTAGTGTGTTTACTATTTTTGAGTTATGGCAGGGGGACAAGGACTAATTAAAAAACTGGGAACTACTCTGCAATAAATTGAGAGGCGCAAGTCGAGGACTACTAGGAGAGTTTTTAACTAAGAAGTGTATCTGGAATCAAAGAGGTGTGAAAGATTTAATAATGACTGTAATGAATATGAAAAGGACATAGGTGGGATATGTAGCCTGAAGTGTGACGTGTCATTCTGGGAATGAGAGGCTCCCCTCCCTGTTCCCCATTGGCCAACAAAAGGTGTTCATAAGTTAAGGTAATTAGGAAGTAGGAAGTAACTCACTTTCATGAGGTGTTTTATGGTCTGTGTAGATCGGAGTTGTATAGTTCCTGTGCTATCAGTGAGGAGGGGTGCAAATGGAAGCTTCTACTAGCTGAGTGGAATCACCTGCTCTCAGGTGCCACAGTTGAATGGCGTAAAGAGAATGTGATCACCATGGTGTCAAAGGAATGCTCACCAGAAAACAAATGATACTGAAATATATTTGCACGTTGTTATTGCCTTGATGGACTCTGATAGATACACATTCTCTTGTCTGATTGAATTACATGCAGATGTAATTAGTCCGTCATCATCTATAACTCCATATTACGGGCAATACAGTGAATTCAGACTATCTTGGTGTGTTGTTCCAGTGTTGTTGTTGTTGTGGTGGTCTTCAGTCCTGAGACTGGTTTGATGCAGCTCTCCATGCTACTCTATCCTGTGCAAGCTTCTTCAACTCCCAGTACCTACTGCAACCTACATCCTTCTGAATCTGCTTAGTGTATTCATCTCTTGGTCTCCCTCTACGATTTTTACCCTCCACACTGCCCTCCAGTGCTAAATTTGTGATCCCCTGATGCCTCAGAACATGTCCTATCAACCGATCCCTTCTTCTTGTCAAGTTGTGCCACAAACTCCTCTTCTCCCCAATTCTATTCAATACCTCCTCATTAGATATGTGATCCTACCCATCTAATCTTCAGCATTCTTCTGTAGCACCACATTTCGAAAGCTTCTATTCTCTTCTTGTCCAAACTATTTATCATCCATGTTTCACTTCCATACATGGCTACGCTTCATACAAATACTTTCAGAAACGACTTCCTGACACGTAAATCAATACTTGATGTTAACAAATTTCTCTTCTTTAGAAACGCTTTCCTTGCCATTGCCGTCTACATTTTATATTCTCTCTACTTCGATCACCATCAGTTATTTTGCTCCCCAAATAGCAAAACTCCTTTACTACTTTAAGTGTCTCATTTCCTAATCTAATTCCCTCAGCATCACCCGACTTAATTCGGCTGCATTCCATTATCCTTGTTTTGCTTTTGTTGATGTTCATTTATATCCTCCTTTCAAGACAGTATCCATTCCGTTCAACTGCTCTTCCAAGTCCTTTGTTGGCTCTGACAGAATTACAATGTCATCGGCGAACCTCCAAGTTTTTATTTCTTCTCCATGGATTTTAATACCTATTCCGAATTTTTCTTATGTTTCCTTTACTGCTTGCTCAATATACAGATTGAATAACATCAGGGAGAGGCTACAACCCTGTCTCACTCGCTTCCCAACCACTGCTTCCCTTTCATGCCCCTACCATCTGGTTTCTGTACAAATTGTTCATTTAACCATACAGTGAAGCTGCATGCCCTCGGGAAAAATTACGGCTTTAGCTTCCCCTTGCTTTCACCTGTTCACAGTACCAGCACAGCAAGGTTGTTTTGGTTAGTGTTACAAAGCCAGATCAGTCAATCATCCAGACTGTTGCCCCTGCAACTACTGAAAAGGGTGCTGCCCCTCTTCAGGAACCACGTTTGTCTGGCCTCTCAACAGATACCCCTCCGATGTGGTTGCACCTATGGTACAGCCATCTGCATCGCTGAGGCACGAAAGCCTCCCCACCAACAGCAAGGTCCATGGTTCATCAACAAAAGAAGTCTCTTTCAGCATCTTTTGATGCAAAAGGAGAAGCAGCCCACTAAGAAGAGCTGATACACTGTTAAAGGGGCACTGATGAGCAGGGCCCTTTCAGCACAAGAAATACAGCAACCGATAAATATATTGCGAGTAGTTTGAAGAATTAACCTACGAAAATTTTACAGATCCACCTATCACCAAAATAAGAAAAGTAGGAAGAAACATTTCAAGCCAAATAAATGGGTGGTAGATGGACTGTAAAAGATCTTTGTATGACTGCATGAGATAAAAAGACAGAGGCAGTTCCCTAATGGTGACAGAATACATGCAGAAGCAGTGAGAAAGCATATAGCTGAACACTGTAATCCTTGGATAAATAAGTCTGGAGGAGGCCAAATGACTGTTGATGATGATTGCAGTTGGAATGACGGAAATTCCTGGGAGGAATATAAATAATGGAAGGAGTAAAAGTAACAACACACTCTATAGTTGAGACATTGAGTGGTTGATGGAAAAAATAAAGAATGAAAACATTGCTGAAGTTTTGGGTGATGTCCTCCTTCAGTGCTAACTAGTGTATAAAACAAAAAGGAACACATGCACAGGACTACTTTTCCCTGACCAACTACACTGTATCAGCAATAGAGATCGACTGGGATGTGGGATACTGTCATGTGGAGTGGGCGAGGGAGAAAAAAGGAGTTTGATAGAGGAGGGGGTGTTGATAGGAGGGGAAGGCAGCAAACATATGGAATAGGAATGTGGCATTGGTGTGTTCGCAGCTGCATCTGGTACACAGAGGATTGGGAGGGGGAGACGGAATAAAGGAAGAGAGAAGCTGCAGAGAGAAGAGTGTGCATAGAATTATGAAATGGGTGGCATGAAGGTAGGGGTGGAGGTGGGTGTGTCAGAGGGTTTAGTGGAGACCAAGACCAAAAGGATTGCAGAATTGAAGGATGTGTTGCAAAGATGAGTCAGATCTACATAGTTCAGAGAAGTTGGTATTATGTCTTGGTTCAGGAAGGGGATGGAGGTGGCTTTCAGATGGTGTAGGTTGTGAAACAGCCACTAAGTAGAGTGTATTATGCTCAGAAGCTTATTTCACCACTGAGTGGTGAAATCTTCCCTTGGCCACAGTTTTAGGTGCCTTTCGTTTGCATTTTAACCTTCTCTGATTCCTGTGTATTAGGTTAGGAACATTTCATAGAGTTCTTCTATACTCAGTGTATGCACTTGATATTCTAAGTTGCAACGCCTGTAACAACTCACTATTACCTGCTTTCACCATTCCTTTGCCCCTCTTCCCCCATCAGAAAATGACACACATTGCCAGAATTAATTTGGTAGTTCTCAGAGTTATAAATTCCATGAATTTATTTCTGCTTCTTTGCTCATAGGTTTCACAGTTCTTCAGTGACATGAATGTTGGTTCCGGAAGTCGTTCATTGATGCAGAGCCTTGAAACAATCCAACTTAATATACACTGGGTAAAAAACAATGAAGATGACATTTATTCCTGGCTCAAAAATTATCTCAGTAGATAATACCTACACAAATATGGACATTATTGCAATGCCTAGGCATTCTGGATAAGATAAGTGACTCAAGGATGGCCTTCCTTAAACTTTGTGATTTTTGTCAACCTTGTGTAATATGTGTCGATTGTTGTTAAAAAATGTAAGTTTGTGATATCTGTCTATATGTTGTATGTTTCTGTGTGAATTTAAATATTTAAATTAATGTTACAAGTGAAATGTTTATGAATGGTAGTTGTTTTTATCTAAAATTAATTTGTATGGTTGGAAAGTATGGGGAGGAGAGGGGGGAGGCATGTGTAAATGTGACTTTCAGGTTCTGTGTAGTAAAATGCTGCTGTTGATCGATTGGTTACCAGTGACTGGTTGATTTTAACACATTCTATTGGATTTTTCAGGAATGTATTATGTGTGCCTAGTATGTTTACACCACACCAGCAGCTTGTCCAAAAACTGATATTCAAATCTGCTCTCTGTTCATTTTACTGATTTCGTACCAAAACTTATGTTACAGTCTAATATTTCCTTTAATCAAAAATTTCTTCATTTTTACTGTAATTATTTATTTTCGCAGACAGTGTACATATGATACACCTTGTCATCACGTGTTAGATGAATCACACAAGAATGCTTTCTTGCAATAACTATCACTCTTTTTCTTGCAATAATTAATTCTCTTTTGCAAATAAAAATTTTGTGTATAATGCTAAAATGAGAATATTTAGAATCATTTCTACTGCAAACCTCAGGCATGCACACTTAGAATTGTTAGCAGCTTATTTTTTTACACACTTGTCAGTCTTAGGTAAGCTGTTTCCCTGTTTGTCTATCAGCTACCACTATGATTCCTCAACAAATACATTAGTTATTATAATGCTCTCCCCTCTGAATGCAATATTTTCAAATTGCTGGAAGCATTTTTATGTTATGTAGTATCCTGTTGGTTGCAAAACATCATTATGCCTAATTGGCTGAAACTACAGCAACTCAGTTGCTGTCTCAGTATTATGAATGGTGCAAATAAATTAAAAGTATCTGGATTACTTTTTGAGGCCTTAAGCTCACTTTTCACCAGCGAACATTTCATCCACTAAGACAGCCATTACTGCTTGTTCCAAAGTGTAATCTCTATTGCCCATATTATTAGCAAAATAAAATATTTCAGAACAAATACGCAGTTAACAAGGTGATTTCAATGAATTCTCATTTTATTACTATTCATATAACTAAGAGATAACATAAAATATGTTCCTGCTTGTGTTGCCACCTGAAGTTTTGTGTGTATCAGTTTCAAAGATATTTGAGTCTCATGACTTTGTTCCTAATGAGTGATCTTGTTTCACAGGGTCCTAATCACTTCTATACAAACAACATACTTAGAACTTTTTTAATGCTGTATTAAAAATCTATTCACATCATTCAGTATCCAGTTATCAAGGTCTCTTTACATCACAGAGCTCATAATCCCTTAGCCCAGGGAAATCACATAATGCCCAGGTGTCACTTGAATAAATATGGACAGCACTTTTGTTATGACAGTACATTCGATGAACTTAAAAAATGTCTTCTGTAAGGATGCCCTTTTTACTGTATATCACATCAAAAGTTATATTTTACACTTCTCAGAGTATAATCTTAATTCCAAGTAAGATGCAGCAATCCTTGTGTGTGGACCCTTGAATGCCATTCAAAACTGTCTGAATGAATGTGAAACCATTTCACTAACTGTGCCTTTCTGGTGATGTTAAAGCATGTTTTTCACTTCAAGGTCATCTGTCACAAATACTGATCAAGCTGTGATCTATGCTTCAACGACCTTTGCATGTTAACACAAATCCATTATTCATATTGATACAAACTACCTAAATGTGTGATTTATATATTTATAAAGTGCATTTAAATGTTGTAGAGCTTAGTTAGTGCTGGATGTGGTTTAACTACTTTATACTGTTGGCTATGGTAACACAATGTGCAGTTTGCAAAAACATGTTCCATTTTTATTGTGCTGCTTTAATAAAATCAGGTGTAACTACTTTATACTGTGGTACATGACACACATTATGCGCTGCCTAATCTGAGGCCTATGTACTTGTATTTCCATAACACAAACATAAAAACTGGGATCACAACAAAATGTAATCTACATTAAGAATTGAAAAAGGTCTTTTAAAGTTCTTTTGAGGTAACCAGACTGATTTAACATAATCAAGATTTTATAACATGAACAGGTATTTACAAAAATTTTAGAAAAAAAAAACTGCCAGTACATATTTTGCTAGGTGAAAGGAACTATGTAGAATGTGTTAGTCATGAAAATCTGCGTACTGGATGTATCATTTTTATCCTTTGACATAAACTGTACTGAATATTGAAGTAAAAAGAATTTTTATGAATTTTATTTATCTTTATGTAAAATGAAGGAAAATTTTGTATGCTCTTCTCTGTCAATTTTCTCTAGTATGTTAAAAGTGGAAGCTTTGTTGTGGTTAGTCAGTAAGACAATATCTTACAAAAGCTCAAATAGCTTTCATTATACCAATTCTTACATTTCTTCTCAATATAAATGCATTATTTAATTTAATCTGTACAGTTCTGAGAATTAATAGCACTGTCTGTGTTGCAGGCTATTTATATCTGTTCTCGTAAATTTCTTCATGCATAGTGAGATGTAAATATTGCAGATTTTTCATTGTTGCATGTGAATGTGTTCATGAGTTGTAAAATTTGTCTTGTATTTTCTAAGGAGCTTATGGGTTTTTTATTATTTAATTTTGAAGATACTGAAAAATGTTTATATTAATTTTGTACAAAAATCTTTATTTTCCATACTAATTTAACATTAAGCTGTATATTTTGTACTGTCAGGCCCACTATGATCTTTACATACTGTTAATAGAATGTAATTCTGTACCCTATTGTTAACAATATGGTACAACAGCATGGAGTTTTAACTTGTTTACCTTATAGTACAAAAATAATCTGTTATGCAGGAAGAAAATGGGTGAGCAGCACCATCTGTTAGTATTACTGAATGAATATCATACAAACAGTGACATAGCCAAAGACCGATGTAAGATTAAGATTTAGTAATTGTGTTTACACAACCTATGGTTTGTATTGCAAACATGAACTAAATGTATATGCTTTTTACAGTCATATAATTAATGTATTTTGTATAGTGTTGGAAATAAAGATGATATTTTTGTTAGTATTTGTGAATTCATTGCATAAATAGCAGAAGTCCTTTCTCCAAAATTTCGGTCTTTCTTAATGAGAGAATGATAAAACATACTGGTGGTTGTAGAATATGGTCTTGGTGCAATCACTGTCAGCTGATTCTGATGTGAATCTTAAAAATGTTGAACGTTTGACTACAAGAGTCACTACTTTCATTTTTCACAAATGCACTAAATTGTTTTGATATGCACAAAGCAGTATTTCCACTCAAAAAGAGAAGGAGCATGAATGAGTTTCTCACATCACACACTTCAAGCATCAAGGCAACTGATTGTTCTGTCTGGATATATGCTAGCAAAGTGAAGGTGGACATGAAGCCCATTAACATCATACTGAGAGAGAGAGAGAGAGAGAGAGAGAGAGAGAGAGAGAGAGAGAGATTAAGATGATATGATTAAGCCTCATTACATGTGGCAATTTCATTATTGATTTTCTGTTTGATAGCACTAATTAAAACACCTAAAGTGGTGATGCTCTTCTTTGGATCATTTTTCACAGCAAAAGTCCCATTGAGAATTAAGGTCATAACGCAAATATCTATTTACTACTATTCGCCTGATGTCTTCTGTTTCACGGTACTCCTCCACGATGGCAGCTCGGTGGGGCCGTGCATTATCATCCATCAGGAGGAAGGTGGGACCCACTGCACCCCTGAAAAGGTGGACATACTGGTGCAAAATGATGTCCCGATACACCTGACCTGTTACAGTTCGTCTGTCAGACATGCAGGAATATAAGGCACCAATGATAATCCCATCCCACACCAGCAACCCATGAACTCCATACAGGTCCCTTTCAAGGACATTAAGGGGTTGGTATCTGGTTCCTGGTTCACGCCAGATGAAAATCCAGCGAGAATCACTGTTTAGACTATACCTGGACTCGTCCGTGAACATAACCTATGATCATGTACTGTGTTCTTGACACCAGGCTTTACGGGTTCTCCTGTGACCAGGGGTCAGTGGAATGCACCTTCCAGGTCTCCGGGTAGATAAACCATGTCTGTTCAGTCGTCTGTAGACTGTGTATCTGGAGACAACTCTTCCAGTGGCTGTGGTAAGGTCCTGAGCAAGGCTACCTGCAGTACTCCATGGCTGTCTGCGGGCACTGATGGTGAGATATCAGTCTTCTTGTGGTGTTGTACACTGTGGACATCCCGCACTGTAGCACCTGGACACGTTTCCTGTCTTCTAGAATCATTGCCATAATCTTGAGATCACACTTTGTGGCACACGGATGGCCCTTGCTACGACCTGCTGTGTTTGACCAGCCTAACACCTGCAACATGCATAATGGTAGACAAAAATGTTCTTTTGTTTTGACAGATTTGCACACACTCTCCAACAACTGGTTAATGTGCTCAGTAAGGGGTATGACCACCACTGGCAGCAATACAGACCTGACAATAACAGGACATGCTATGAACGACATCATCAATGTCATGTTGAGTTAATACCACCCATTTTTATTGCAGAGCTGCTCACAATTCTTGGAGAGTGGTCGTGGATGCTGATACGATGCAATAAATCTCCCTACGGCAGCCCAGACATGCTCTATGGGATTGAAATCAGGAGAGCGAGCAGGCCACACCATGTAAGCAGTAGCTTCCATTTCCAAAAAAAATATCAACCACCTATCTCATCAGGATACCTGACAGCAGTTAAACCTTGTTGATTCACCAATAAAACTTCATAAAGAGGTGTTTGAATGGTCAACACACACTCTGCCTACACCATTAGGGGTCCTCCTCAATATCAGTCTATTTCCACAATTTTTGGGTCCTGAAATCTTGTTCCACATTCCATCCAGATGCAAATCTGTTGAGAATCACTCTTCAGACCAAATTGGGACTCATTGGTGAAAAGAACACTGGCCCACCATTCAACTATCCAGGTGACATGTTGATTCCACTCTAGATGTCCCCTTATGTGAAGATGCAACAGAGGTACACAAACAGCAGGTCTCTGACGTAAGGGCCCTTATGCCAATGCCTTCTGAACACAGTTTGCCTTGATACAACATGTCCTTGATACATGTCCTGTGGATGCTGCAAGGCCAGATACCAACTGCCATGCAGTACTAAGGTGGTACCATCATACCCTTAAAGACAAATAACAGTCCTCTCTTTCTGATTTAATACATGGTCGGCCCTGCCCTGGTCTTTGGGATACAGTGTCAGTCTCTATATAAACTGTCACCACATCTGAGAAACAATAGAACAACTCACATTAAGCTGTCGGGCCACATCAGTTTGTGATTGTCCATTTCCCATTTTTCCTACAGCCCTCCACTGCAAAGTGTCTGGTAGACACTTTCTCTGTACCATACTGCACTGTCTCTGACTGTGTACCCAGTGAATGTGGATGTCTGACTACCTGGCAAACATTACCCCATTTGAAAGATGCCCTGTAATCATTGTTGTCATGGTTTTCTGATGACTGAAATGCCATCTTCCATGCACAACACAACTGTCCAGATGCTTGTTGACAGTTTGTATGGTTACAATGAATCAGATACAGGACAAGGTAATAGCAGTTAGTTGCTTTAAATTTGGACACCAACGTAGTTAATACATACAGATATTTTAATGCGCTAAATTTATGGATTATTTTTACACACAATTATACTATATTATTACAATTATCATCATATACAAGATACCTTATATTCTTAAACCTCACTCAGGTGTTGGTGTTACTTTGGGGTGTCTGACAGTGGGTTGGGACCCCATCACTGTACCATCAGCATGGGATACTGAGTTTAGATAAATGGAATGGTATTAGCAAAGATTTTATAAACTGTGCTAATAAAATACTGATACGTAAGCTATGCACAGAAAATTTGTACAGATGTCTGTACTGAGCTGAATACTTCTAACTTACTGTCAATTATTTGTATATTCATAAATGATTTGGAAACTGTTTCAATACATCTTGTAATTCTATTCTAAATCTTTGTTGCAAAGAGTTGGATTAAAGTTTCTGTTAATATAGCACCTTTTCTGACGCAAGGTTGCCATAAACATTTCCCTACAAAAAAGTCATTGTTAGGTCTACTTCTCATTTCATGATAATGAATATGGTCATTAGAAAACCAAACATCTTGCAGAAGACTATTCAAAAATCTTTGAATTCTTGCACTCACTTCCCACTGTGTGTGTTTCCCTTCTTTACTGTATTTGTTGCTAACAATATGAATTAGTTTCAAGTAAATTATCTGCATAAGCACAATGTAACACAAAAATAATTTACACACAGGACTTTGTCTGCTTTTGTAATTCAGGGTGAGGTTCTGCATTCCGATGGAAAGATCTTCAGCAGACTATCATCTGAAATAAAACAATACATCTACATGATTACTCTGCAATTCACATTCCACTCCCGAACAGCGTGCGGGAAAAACGAACACCTAAACCTCTGTTCAAGCTCTGATTTCTCTTGTTTTATTTTGATGATAATTCCTACCTATGTACGTTGGGCTTAACAAAATATTTTTGCATTCGGAAGAGAACGTTGGTGACTGAAATTTCGTAAATAGATCTCGCCGCGACGAAAAATGTCTTTGCTTTAATGACTTCCATCCCAACTCGCATATCATGTCTGCCACACTCTCTCCCCTATTACGTGATAATACAAAACAAGCTGCCCTTTTTTGCACCCTTTCGATGTCCTCCGTCAATCCCACCTGGTAAGGATCCCACACCGTGCAGCAATATTCTAACAGAGGACGAACGAGTGTAGTGTAAGCTGTCTCTTTAGTGGACTTGTTGCATCTTCTAAGTGTCCTGCCAATGAAACGCAACCTTTGGTTCGCCTTCTCTACAATATTATCTATGTGGTCTTTCCAACTGAAGTTGTTCGTAATTTTAACACCCAGGTACTTAGTTGAATTGACAGCCTTGAGAATTGTACTATTTATCGAGTAATCGAATTCCAACGGATTTCTTTTGGATCTCATGTGGATCACCTCACACTTTTCGTTATTTAGCATCAACTGCCACCTGCCACACCATACAGCAATCTTTTCTAAATCACTTTGCAACTGATACTGGTCTTCGGATGACCTTACTAGACGGTAAATTACAGCATCATCTGCGAACAACCTAAGAGAACTGCTCAGATTGTCACCCAGGTCATTTATATAGATCAGGAACAGCAGAGGTCCCAGGACGCTTCCCTGGGGAACACCTGATATCACTTCAGTTTTACTCGATGATTTGCCATCTATTACTATGAACTGCGACCTTCCTGATAGGAAATCACGAATCCAGTCGTACAACTGAGACAATACCCCATAGGCCCACAGCTTGATTAGAAGTCGCTTGTGAGGAACGGTGTCAAAAGCTTTCCGGAAATCTAGAAATACGGAATCAACTTGAGATCCCCTGTCGATAGCGGCCATTACTTCGTGCGAATAAAGAGCTAGCTGCGTTGCACAAGAACGATGTTTTCTGAAACCATGCTGATTACGTATCAATAGATCGTTCCCTTCGAGGTGATTCATAATGTTTGAATACAGTACATGCTCCAAAACCCTACTGCAAACCGACGTCAATGATATAGGTCTGTAGTTCGATGGAATACTGCTACTACCCTTCTTAAACACTGGTGCGACCTGCGCAATTTTCCAATCTGTAGGTACAGATCTATCGGTGAGCGAAAGGTTGTATATGATTGCTAAGTAGGGAGCTATTGTATCAGCGTAATCTGAAAGGAACCTAATACTTGCCCGTATCAACCGATTCTGTAAATTAGAAGAAATTTAAAAACATACATCGTCAGTTTTTTCACAAAATATGTGATTATCTGGTGGTTCAAAAATAATTAATTATTAATGCTATTTCTAACAGCTGCTTCAAGCTGTAAATTTATACCTTACCTCATTACACATCTATGAAAGCTCTCCTTCATGACAGAGCCAAACAAATATGATGAAGAATGTTGTGTGAAGAATATAATGAACTCACTGGAAATACTGCTTGACAGAAATTACAGAACAAATGGAATTAGCAAAAATAGGAACATCAGATCATTCTAACTAGTAAGACAGGGCCATAAAAGAGATACAATTTATTGTATCATGGAGTGACATCAACAAGAATATAATGAAAGAAGTCTACACTTCTTGAATGCATTTAACAACTGAGAGCCTGGAAGCTAATGCATGGCCTTAAAAGACGCTATCCACATCAGGTCGCCCCCCCCCCCCATAAGGAAGGAGGAGTATAGAACCTGCTGGGGGGGGGGGGGGCTGGGGGCAAACATGCATCAGCATCTATGAAGCTGTGACTGAAGAAGCATCCATGGCATCCCAGGTGGCAGCCAAAGGCTGGACCAGCACACACAGATGAAAGTGAGTGGATAAGGGCACCTCCGTCACCCACAGATTCTGGGGCAGCCAAAAGCAGGGGGGAGCAGGAACCACCTGGATTTGAGTCCACAATGAAGAGCGCTTGTACGGGTAGCAGCAATGATGGAGAAACTCTGGTGATGGAGACCCAACTTCCATCCCTGATGATGGTGGCACCTCCTCAGTGCAGTGGGAGGCACCTGCACCAACACCACCCACAAGAAGTAAAGCCAGTGTTGGTATTTACAAAGTTGCAACCACTGGGATACAACTAATTCTGTTGGTGTGCCACGAGTTGATCCCCAGTGCAAATCATGAAGACACAGCAACCGCACTGGCTGTGGACGACAACTGGAATCCAGTGAGGACACCATCCAAACACCATGGCCCAGATTGGTGTACCAGACAAAAACATCGATGAAACTAGAGCTGTTCGAGAATGCCTGTCTGGCTGCAAGAGGCTGAGGAGAGTCCGCTACTGATAGCCAAGCAGGAGCTCAGTGGGACTCTTGGCTTCAAATGGTGTCATTCTATAAGGGCTTACAAAAATGTAAGAGCCCCCTTAGCAAGGAAATCTTCTACATCCATGTGCATCTGCATCTTAGAGGACTGTTATCCAAAATCAGGGTACAAGGCAAGCCTTCTATGGAGGATATCTTTGACAGGGCCTTGATAATCGCATTTGCTGTCGCTGACAGGCAACGAAAATGAGAGAAAGCATCAGTTACCAAGAACAAAAAAGTGTCTAAAAAGGATCAGCAAAATCAATGTGGACTCTTTCCCAAGGCTGTGTATGGGCTGGCTATGCCGAAGAAACAATGTGCAGTGCCATGTACTTACCCAAACACTTGGGGCAGGCCACAACAAGGTATTCCACCTCCCAATCGATTCCCAGCCAAAACACATGTGGTGGCACACAACCAGTCCTGTGCAAGAGATCCCCAGTGACCCTGATGTAGCAAGTGAAGGACCTCCTGCCACAGAGCTACTAGAACTTTTCCATCAATAAAAGAATAACACCATCCAAGAGGGAGAGGTGATGGCACAATGCATAAAAAGTCCAAAGCAGGTCCAATGCCCTTCCCTGTGTACAGTCGGGCCATTCATGTTGTACCATGTGTACGACCTACTGGAGCACTGGACTCTCAGTCACAGCAAAGGCAATAAGGGAACTGGTGATGGAGAAGCTACACAACATGTGCTTCACTTCATGTCCACCTGATAACAAAGCAGTGCCCTCTGGTTGAATGAGCTGAACAAGGGGTCAGGGCCCATGGGGGGCCAGAACAGAGCAATCTTGTTTGCATGTTGCAATGTGGGGCAAAGATGGAGCTCATAATTGTACTGGAACAAGAACAGATTGAGTATAAGGTCCCAGACAAGAACAGAACCCAACACTGAAGACAATGAGCAGCTTTGTCTGCTAAGAGTTGTGGCAGGCTAAAAAGGGAAACCAAGGACTTTTGGTCAGTAATTAAATGGAATTTTACACTCATGAAATTTTTTTAAGGCATAAACAATACACAATATTTTCCCACCTGAGAATAACATTGCTGAGCCAAATTGAGTGTTTTCAATGCAAAAGCCCATAGGCTGTTCAGAGCCATCCAAATATCCAAGGTCAGGACCAGATGCTCGCCAGGTTGAAATGTTGCAAGAGGTGGCACAGACCACAGACTATCCTTAAGCCACAAAATAGCATGCTCAAAGGCTGCACACCAAGATCGACATACCACTTCTATATGACAACGTACACTTCTTTTCTTAAGAGGCCTACCACTTGGGGCAGGCCACCTGCTCATGCTGTGCTAAACATGAGGGGCTTGAAGCTGTTCCTGCTGCTGACAACATGTTTGGCTGTGTTAGCCCAGTTAGTTCGTTTGCACTAAGCTACCTTTCTTCCTGCAGCGCACTAGGCTCTGTGCACCGGGGCTGCAACCTGTCGACGATGTCACCATCCCTCCAAGCCTCTAATTGTTGGCCCACGACACGGGATACCTCACACAACTGTGCAATATTCGAAACCTCTTCTAACACAGGGTCCCCAAATTCAAGGACAAGTTGATGCGCCCCCTTATCTGGGACTGAATGAATGATTGTGCCTCCGATCATGGTGTTCGCATAAGACTCCTGAGACTTAGCCAAGACAAAACTACAGTTATAACTGAAGCCATAAAGCTTGGTCACTTAAGCTCTATACGATTGCTGCGACTGTTCGCAACATTAGTAGAATTCAATATGTGCAGCAACCACATGTGTACGCTTGTGGTGATAGGAGGACAGCAAACTACACATATTGGCAGATGAAAGCAATGCTGGTTCTTGCAGAGGAGCTAGCTGGCACAGCAATTGACACATATGAAGCGCTACTCAAGATAAGAAAAGAGCCTCACAGACCTCCATTTCAACCAGCTGGAATGCCATGAACTGTTGGGGAAGCCACTTCTCGTGTGTGTTGCAGTCATTGGTGAATTTGTCATACGGGTGAGGAGGAGGGGGAATAGCAGTGGGAGAACAACTGGCAGCTGAGCCTGGGTCAACATAACCAATAACTGTTCCAACATGGTTGTATGTGCCTGTTGCTGTTGCAGAAGAGTAAAGCCTCCAAGGAAGAGGCAAACAGCAGAAAAACTACAGAATCTGAAACACAAAAATTCAACCCTTGACATCACCACCTGTGGGCTAACTAGGGACACAAGGAAATATATGGCCATAAAAGAGAAGCAATTCATTAGATCATGAAAGTGAAATCAACAAGAATACAATGAAAGTAGTTTACACATTCCAAACAAATTTAACAACCGAGGGCCTGGAGCCCTGTGCAGGTGCTTATAAAGATGTTATTCACATCAGGTGTCACTGGAACAGTGCCGCATATGCACAGCAGATCTGGTGAAGAGGGTCACTGACAAGGCTGTCCCTCAATGTTGATGTGGGCTCACACAGGATCCATGGCTGACAGATCTTTGTAATGTTCACATTCAAATGAGGCAGCACATGCCAATAAACTAACTTCTATGTTACTAAAATTGCTAAATATACTTGACCAAGAAGATTCTGCAATACAGTGAATACAGTAAATTCTACCATTCTTAAATTGACACTGAGAAGTTATACTCATGTATGCAATCCTTAACAACAGGTGTCATTCCCCAAGAACACGCTGCAGAGAATGGGGTCAGCTCGACAGTGATCTCCTGTAGTACATCATCATCATCATCATCGTCATCATCACTACTAATGATAATGATGGACGGAGTCAAGCTGATTCTTACAGGACTCAGTTGTGGTACTGTGTCCATCCCCATCACTTTGAGCTCACTGAAGAATTCTACAAACAAAAAGTGTACGGTTAGATAAATGCATACACACATGGAACGGGGGAGACTGGTACTTCCTTTCACAAGAGTCAGGATTTATGTCAATGCAGGGATAGCCCATGAAAAGTACAAAGAGTAGCTTTGAACAGTCCAATACATTAGCATGAGGATGTGACACCTGTACCTGTCATGAACAAGCCTCAAATGAGCTGTTGCGCTCAAGCGATTCTTCATGTAAAAGAGTGCTATCTATTCCAAGAATGCTTATCATTGCATTTTCAAGTCAATTCTGGTGTGCATAGGATGGGTGCTACATGTAGATTTAATAGGAAGTGAAATGGAAAGAGTAAAAAAGACTTTTCATTGGTAATTAAGGACAGATCAGGTGTGAATGTCATAACCAAAGTTACAACCATTATGGAAACATAACTGAGGCACAAAAAGAAATAATCTGTATAACCACTATTCTTTTGAGAATTTAAATTAAATTTACCCTAACAACAATTTTACAACTTTACAAGATCTTGTCTGCTGAGTAATACATAATGCTAAATATTTTTATTCAACAAGAAAGGAAGTAAACAAAAATAAAAATTTTAGTCTTATCAACAAAATGCACAAGCTCTTCACTAAAATTATCTCAAACTGTGTAGACAAAACAACATATCTGGAAAGGTCTTGCGTAATGGAAAAAAATTTAATGATAAAAAATGGGGAAAAAGTAGATATTTCAAGATCTGAGTAAGTTCATCAGTTTAGGTTGCAGCGATATGAAATCATTCAAGTTTAATGAAGCAGAAGCAATGCGCAAATTCATCAACATAAAACAAATTTCTGGCAATACTCTCAATTCAACACAATTTCTGGAAATAAAAAGGTGAAGATAAACACAACATAAATGAAATAAAAAACAATATTACATAAATACAGCTGAGAACACAACACAGAAAAAGTAAACATGGGAGAAACTGCAGCAGAAGTTATGAATGACTTTGATATGGTAGAGATACAGTGCTTTGGATACAAGACAGGAGAGCAATGACATATTTTTGGTCAAATAATGCTGCAGGTTTCAATGAAATAATTTATCAATAATTAAAAGCACTACAGATCTAGGAACTAGAAGGTTAATCATTACAGTGACAAAAAACAATGAACAGAAACATGCCATCAGGTTTTCAGAAAAGCATTATCTTTATTTTAATGATGAACACACATCCCAATATAGACGAGATTTACTGCATTATTAAGAGTAACTGGCCACAGAATGAAATTGGTGGCCAGAATAATAAGCAGAAGTTAAAAAAGAAAAAGTTATGAGATACTAGAAAATTACAAACATCTTTAATAAACGTCAATAAAAATTTATTTTGAGATGGAAGGAAGAATTCAGAAACCCATGATACCCTCAGGCAATTGTGCATGTATTGAAAGCTTTCAATAACATAAAGAAGAGACAAACACATGACATAGGACACATTTTAAGATACAAAATCATTGGATTAACAGCAATAGGTGGTACTTAGGGCAGGATATGCAATGGACTACTAAGACAACGGATTATAAGTGCCAAGAAGTGTGCTGCACGTACAGAAACACAGACAACGTCAAGCAAAAGAAAGGAATAGTATATGGCTGCAGATCAAGGGCTGAACACAACTGAGATAGAATGTTAACTACAAAGAGGCAAGAGTAATTTGGTCATCTATCAAACAGTACACATTACTTGAAACATGCAGTACTGACTGTTGGTTCCTGTAGTGTAACAATGTTGTGTTATGTGATGTCAAGGCTGGGTGGTCTACTTAAAACACAAAACGTTTGAGGGGAGTAGTATGTGATGGTGCTCTCTAGTGTTGAGTATTGATCTTTTAAGAGACAACTAACACTTGTAATCCTGCTAAAATACAATGTAGCCTCTGCTACATACTGCACAATGATAATGAAGATGTGATGTAAGGCAGATAACAGAATTACAGGAATTATAAAATGGTCAGGGTATGCAGCTTAGCACATAAATCAGATTAACAACAAACAATAAGGAAGACCAGAGTGTAACGTCCAGTCAACAATGAGTTCATTAGTGACAGAGCACACACTCAGAGTAGGGAAGGATTGGGAAGGAAACTGGCCATGACCTTTTGAAAGGAACCATCCCAGTATTTATCATACATAATTTAGGGAAATCACAGTAAACCTAAATCTGGATGACCAGATGGTGATTTGAACCATCCACCATCCACAATGTGAGTCCAGTGTGCTAACCACTGTGCCACTTCACTTGGTAACACCAAACAAGGCAGAAATAAGTGTAATAAATCACAAGTAACAACAAAAATCTAAACACCAAAACTGGAACATACAGTAGGAGAAGAAATGAACAAAATGTAAAAAGTATCAGGAGAGAAAAAAGATGTAAACTGCACATTTACACGCAAAGAAAACTTTATTGAATTACATAAATCTTCTGGTGCAAAGCATTCGCCTCAGACTTATACAATGACATCACAGCAGTACTGGAAGGGAAATCTGATGGTCCGAAAACGTAAGAGAGAGTAAACCAGAAGAAACTGTAAATGTAGTGCTTCGGAAGGATGCATAAAATAAAGTGGGTACCTAAGAACAGAGTGATCCGAAAGTAAAGCCCATATAGAGTGAAAGATAAACACTGTACTCATTTAGTAATGGTAGAAAAATTAAGATAAAAGCTTACACTTTTTTCATCAGTTTGTAAGTTACATGATAACTTCTGGATACGTCAGCATATATTCAAGTGTTTCAACCCTGGACATGGAATTCACTGACCACAGAGTATTGAAGATACACTACCTGACAAAAAAAGTAAAGTACGTAAAAGGGGAGGAAGAAATGAAATGCAAAATCATGGGCTGCGAGGGTATAAGATTCTATTTCAGTGACAACAAAATCAAGTAAAATTCAGGAAGAACTTGGCTGTTTGAGCCCACTTAGTATGGTGTTACACCCCCTTTGGCCTGGATGAATGCACTGATTGAGATAGGAAGGATATCATAAAGCCGTTGTATCCTCTACTGATGCAAAGTGGCCTCAACTGCTGTAATTAGTCCTCAATATAATGAATACTGGCACTGGGGCTGATTTGATGTCTGAGCTTGTCCCAAACATTTTCTATCTGGGGATCTTGGTGGCCCTGGGAGTACTCCAAGACTATGCAGACAGTTTACACAGACGTCATGTGTGGATGAGCATTGTTGTGTTGAAAAACGGCTCCATAAAACTATCACATGAGAGCTAATACATGAAATGAAATAAAATGATTGTGTGGCATTGTTGGTCGGGATGTCCCATTCGGGTTCAGTCACCAAGTGCAAGTCTTATTGCAGCTTGCGGCCGATGATGGGGATGAAATGATGAGGATAACACAACACCCAGTTCCCGAGCGGAGAAAATCTTCAACATGGCCTGGAATCAAACCTGGGCCCAGTGCCTGGGAGACAAGCACATTTCTACCCAGCTAAGCAGGCAGACAGCTAATACATGAGGTCACAGGATGCCCATTACATACCACTGTGCCATCAGAGTTACCTCAGTTACTGACAGCCGTGCCTCAGAGTCATACACAATGGCTCCCCATACAATGATACCATGAGTAACACAGCTACACCTCTCCAAAACATTGGAAGAATGGGATACTCTCCAATGAAGGTCATCTGGGATTCATCGTTGAACACAATGCAGTGCCATTTGTCAGCAGTCCATGGTACCCAGTCACAGTACCATTCCAAATTCAGCTGTTGGTGTTGTGTTAATGGCAGCCTATGCATGAGCTGGTGATTTCCAAGTCCAATCGCTGCTAGTCTCTGCCCAATGGTGCAGAATGACACAAAATGTTGCAGGGAATCCTTTACTTATTCTCGGATGGCATGCACACAAGGCAAGGGGGGTTAGAATGTGCTTTGTGCACAATACAGTGATTCTCCCTGGTGTTTGTCAAAAGTGTTTGACTGGAACCTTAATGATAAACCCAGCCCTTGCATCCCCGTGCAGTCCAACATCAGGACACTGTCACAATTGAATGCCCCACAAATCTGAATACTGCATGATTCAACCAGCTGGCCAAATGGAGATCCACAATGATGCTACTTTCAAGCTCTATCAGGAGACCTGATGAAAAAAGAGCACAAGAATTTTGTGAAATTTTCATAGCAGACAAGCTGCACAGGACAGGAAAAAGTCTATCACAGGACCAAGCCAATCAAAATGTTGACGACTATAATCATCTACGTTTCCCCCAATGTGGGAAGTTGTAAGGAGATACTTGAAGTCATGGGAGATACTCTGTGAAAATCTTTCACCTTTGGGAGTCAGGGGAGGACACAAAAATCTGTGAAAAAAAGATGGTGTACAAATCATGTATCTGTGCACAATATTTGAGGAAAGTGGTGTCCAGACATTATTATTATTATTTCTTTATTTTCTCAGACGTTATGTCTGGTTAAAAATGGAAGGTGACGCGGACCTTGATCAAGCGTGACTTCCTTTTAACTATACGGTATATGTTACATTGCATTTAGGAACTTTCGGGTAATTGAACAAGTGTGAATAATTACAGATTTCTGTAGTTGTATATATAAGTTTGGATGTAGCTGTATTGCATTGATGTACTGGTGGATATTGTGTGGTATGACTCCTGTAGTTGATAGTATAATTGGTATAATGTCAACTTTATCCTGATGCCACATGTCCTTGACTTCCTCAGCCAGTTGGATGTATTTTTCAATTTTTTCTCCTGTTTTATTTTGTATATTTGTTGTATTGGGTATGGATATTTCGATTAGTTGTGTTAATTTCTTCTTTTTATTGGTGAGTATGATGTCAGGTTTGTTATGTGGTGTTGTTTTATCTGTTATAATGGTTATGTTCCAGTATAATTTGTATTCATCGTTCTCCAGTACATTTTGTGGTGCATACTTGTATGTGGGAACATGTTGTTTTATAAGTTTATGTTGTAAGGCAAGCTGTTGATGTATTATTTTTGCTACATTGTCATGTCTTCTGGGGTATTCTGTATTTGCTAGTATTGTACATCCACTTGTGATGTGATCTACTGTTTCTATTTGTTGTTTGCAAAGTCTGCATTTATCTGTTGTGGTATTGGGATCTTTAATAATATGCTTGCTGTAATATCTGGTGTTTATTGTTTGATCCTGTATTGCAATCATGAATCCTTCTGTCTCACTGTATATATTGCCTTTTCTTAGCCATGTGTTGGATGCGTCTTGATCAATGTGTGGCTGTGTTAGATGATACGGGTGCTTGCCATGTAGTGTTTTCTTTTTCCAATTTACTTTCTTCGTATCTGTTGATGTTATGTGATCTAAAGGGTTGTAGAAGTGGTTATGAAATTGCAGTGGTGTAGCCGATGTATTTATATGAGTGATTGCTTTGTGTATTTTGCTAGTTTCTGCTCGTTCTGGAAAGAATTTTCTTAAATTGTCTACCTGTCCATAATGTCGATAAATTCCCTTTCTCCTTCCTTTCTGCTTAATGTGAATCTTTCTGTTGCTGAATGTATGTGATGTATTCTATATTTGTGGCATTGTGATCGTGTAAGTGTATTGAGTGCTTCTAGTTCTGTGTTACTCCATTTCACTACTCCAAATGAGTAGGTCAATATTGGTATAGCATAGGTATTTATAGCTTTTGTCTTGTTTCTTGCTGTCAATTCTGTTTTCAGTATTTTTGTTCGGCTTTGTCTATATTTTTCTTTTAGTTCTTCTTTAATATTTGTATTATCTATTCCTATTTTAGGCCTGTATCCTACATATTTATAGGCATCTGTTTTTTCCATCGCTTCTATGCAGTCGCTGTGGTTATCCAATAAGTAATCATCTTGTTTAGTGTGTTTTCCCTTGACTATGCTATTTTTCTTGCATTTGTCTGTTCCAAAAGCCATATTTATATCATTGCTGAATACTTCTGTTATCTTTAGTAATTGGTTGAGTTGTTGCTGCCAGTAGTTTTAGATCATCCATGTATAGCAAATGTGCGATTTTGTGTTGGTATGTTCCAGTAATATTATATCCATAATTTGTATTATTTAGCATGTTGGATAGTGGGTTCAGAGCAAGGCAAAACCAGAAAGGACTTAATGAGTCTCCTTGGTATATTCCATGATTAATCTGTATTGGCTGTGATGTGATGATATTTGAATTTGTTTGGATAGGTTGGTTGTTTGTGGGAAGAGACCAAACAGCGAGGTTATCGGTCTCATAGGGTTAGGGAAGGATGGGGAAGGAAGTCGGCCGTGTCCTTTCAAAGGAACCATCCCGGCATTTGCCTGGAGCGATTTAGGGAAATCACGGAAAACCTAAATCAGGATGGCCGGACGCGGGATTGAACCGTCGTCCTTCCGAATGCGAGTCCAGTGTGCTAACCACTGCGCCACCTCGCTCGGTGTTTGGATATTAAGTGTGGTTTTCCAATTTTTCATTACTATGTTTAGGAACTGTATCAATTAGGATCTACTTTGCATATTTCCAATATCTGTAGTAACCATGAGTGGAGTACACTATCAAAAGCTTTTTGGTTATCAATGTATGTGTAGTGTACCGACCTTTGTTTAGTTTTAACTTGATGTCACCTCTGCATCTATTATCAGTTGCTCTTTACATCCTCGTGCTCCTTTGCAAAAGCCTTTTTGTTCTTCATTTATAATTTTGTTCTGTGTTGTATGTGTCATTAATTTCTGTGTAATGACTGAAGTTAATATTTTGTATATTGTTGGTAGGCATGTTATGGGGCGATATTTTGCTGAGTTTGCTGTGTCTGCTTGATCTTTAGGTTTCAGATAAGTTATTCCTTGTGTAAGTGTATCAGAAACGATGTATGGGTCTGCAATGTAACTGTTAAATAATTTAGTTAGATGTGATTGTGTTGAGGTGAACTTCTTTAGCCAGAAATTTGCTATTTTATCTTTTCCAGGGGCTTTCCAATTGCACGTAGAATTAATTGCTTGGGTGACTTCGTGTTGTTAAATTATCACTTCAGGCATTTGTGGTATCATCTTGTATGTGTCTGTTTCTGCTTGTATCCACCGTGCATTGTTGTACCGAGTTTGACTATATGTTGCTCCAGAAGTGTTCCAATTTCTTTTGGTTTGTGTTGAATGTTTGGTTTTGTTTCCTTCTACTTTCACTTTTTTTTGTATCTTCTAAGTTGTTTGGCCAATGCTTGTAATTTCTGCTTCTTTTCATCTAATTGCTCTATCGCTTCTTGTTGTGAGATTTTACCTAACCTTTTTCGTTTTTTGTCTGATATTTCATTTCTTATAAATTGTGTTAGCTGTCCGATGTCTTTCCTCAGTTTTTCTATTCTGATCTGTAGCCTGTGTTGCCATGCTGGTTTTGTGGATTTCTTCTGTGTGTTGGTTGGTTCTGATCTCTGCCTAGTACGTATATTTAGTGTAGTGAATGCTCCTATATAAACCAATATTTGTAACTTTTCCATAGTTGTATTTTCATTTATTTTGTTGTGTATGATTGTGTTGGTAGTTGTTAATGTTGTTTCGACTTGTGGGTTATTTGGGGGTCTATGCAAGAATGGTCTAATGCAGGCTGTTTCAACTGAGCTCTAGGGAGCCGGAGCACTCCGGGGGGCTCACTGCAGCAGCTCGGAGCCCGCATGGAGGGGAAAAGCGAACTCACTGCCCCCTGGCCGCATGCAGCCGCAACTGATGCAATAATCCGTGTTCAATGACAGCTATGACTATCCGCAGGAGCCCTGTACCTCTATTGGAGGATACCTTTCTATTCATTGAGAGGGATGGTCGTCCGCAGTGTCTTGTATGTCATAAAGTATTTAATTCTGCGAAGAGGTACAACACACAACGACATTATACACGTCTTCACGCAGTGCACTACGATCAGGTAGAAGGCGTTGCACGCAGAGAACTGGTAGCCAGGCTTAAGAACGACTTACCAGGAGACGTAAGTTTAAAAACGGTTTCGTAATACGGATGGCATCAAAACATGCAACATAGTTCATTGTCTGTAATGCGTTTATAATTTTCAGGTGAATGAGAGCGGAGAAAACACTACTGAATCTGCAATTCGAGCAAGCTACAGGGTCGCTCACATCATTGCGACAAGTGGAAAACCGTTTTCGGTGGGACCACTCGTAAAATCGTGCATGGTAGCAGTTGCAGAATTTTGTTTCCAAGGGAGGTGCAGCAATTGAAGGGGTTTGCCTGTCGAAGCAAACAATGTCTCGCCGAATCCTGGACATGGCAGCGGATTTAGAGACACAGCTCAGGAAAAAGGCGGTGAGATTTGTTGCATTTTCGCTAGCACTTGACGAAAGCACCGAAATATCGGACTGTGCTCAGCTTGCAGTCTTTGTGCGTGGTGTCGACATGGAGCTGCAAGTAACTGAAGAACTCTTGGATGTGGTACCACTCGATTACACCGCATCAGGACGTGATATTTTTGAAGCTGTTTGTGAATCAGTGGACAATATGAATTTTCCGTGGGATAAGCTCCATTCTGTAGCGTCAGACGGTGCACCACAAATGACCGGGCGTCACCAAGGTTTTGCTTCTCGTTTAAAAATAAACTCAAGGACGAATTCAGGAAAGACATTTTGACTTTTCATTGTTTTATTCACCAAGAGGCACTGTGTGCTGAAACAGTAGAGCTAGGTCCGTAATGAAAGATGCCGTGAAGTGTGTGAATTTTGTGTGGCATCACGGTATGAATGATCGCCAATTCAAAGGATTCCTGAAAGATGTGGAAGCGGAGTATAGGGATATACCTTACCACAGTACAGTTTGTTGGCTGAGTCGGGGAGAAGTTCTTGATGTTTTCTTTGCCATTCGTGAGAAAATATCCCTTTTTCTCGAAATGAAAGGGGAAGAAATGCGTTGTCTGAAAGATATAAAATGGATATCAGACCTGGCGTTTCAAGCTGACATAACTATGCACCTGAATAATTTTAATCTGTCATTGCAGGGCAAAGGGCAGCTAATCGTTGAATTGCACGACCAGATCAAAGCGTTCATGGAAAGTTATGTTTGAGAGGCATATGAGTAATGGACATTTAACGTTCTTCAATTGTCTTGCTTCTTTAAAACTACCTGAAGGTACTACTTTCAGTGATTACCAAGCAAACTTAAAGCACCTCATCACGTCATTTGAAACACGATTCCGAGACGTCACTAGTTTGGAAATGGAAATGAAGGTGTTCAAGCACTCCTTTTTCCATTTCCCCCGATGACTTGGCATCGTCACTTCAATTGGAGATTATTGATTTGCAAAATTCAACTTTGTTGAAAGAGAGGTACTACAATATGTTGTATTTGTCGCAATGGTATCGTTCATTACAGCAAAAAAACATTTCCCAAGCTTCACAACAATGCCACATGTGCATGTTTGGATCTACGTATTGTTGTGAGCAGCTTTTCTCAGCAATGAAAAGCGTAAAAAGTAAGGAACGATCGTTTCTTCAGGATGCAACAATGAAGGCCATCCTCCGCATTAACGCTGCAAACACTTTGACGCCTGATATTTCCGATCTTGTAATGAAAAGAATATGCCAAGCTACAGAGGCCCAATAAGTTTAGTATGCAATTTCGTATAAAACAATTGTTTCTTATTTATTTCCTGAACATCTTATTTCCTGGTGTAGCATGCCACCGCGTCTTAGCAGCTAGGAGTATGAGGTTGTTGATCTTGTAAGACGCAGCTGGCGCATCAAAACGGTTGCCTTTCCTCCTGCCTCAGCCAGCCGTGCCACGTGCCGGCCCACTTGAATGGTCACAGTGAGCGGCACGGCTCCCTGGAGCAGGGAGCGCTCCGCGGCTCACAAAGGAGCCGACAAGCTGGAACAGCCTGGCCTAATGTCTGTATTTGTGTCTTTGTATTCTATATATGTCAGCTGAAATTTTTCTTCTATATCTAACATGTGGCCATCCCCAAGAGTAACACAGCAGAAATTCTGAATGTGAAAACGAGGATTTTTTGACTCAGACCACCATCTTCTACAGATAAAGACCAGATTACAACCCAATAGAAAAAAGTCAAAACTAAACAAAGTGCTGAGACCAGACCCCGAATACATAAAACTCAACAAGGAAAACATCTTACAGGAAATTAGTCAGACAAACACCACAAACTGGACAGAACTTGGGGACGTCCTCAAATCCACGATGAAACTGGGTCAACCCCCGAGAAGAAGAAAACACACGTGGTGGAATATAATATGTGACCAAGCAATAGAAGAAAGGACCAATGCCTGGAAAAACTTCAATAGTCACAAAACATCAGAAAAATGGCAACAATTTCTAGTAATCCAAAAACAAACATCGAAAACTGTTCGGAGGGAAAAAAGAAATTATGACAAACGGCGACTAGATGAGATAGAACAAGATTTTAAGAAGAACAACACCAGGAATTTTTATAAGACGTATAAAGAACATATTGCAGGATACCAGACACCCAATCTTTGCTTCAAGAAACCGGATGGTTCACTAGAAACTAACACGAAGAATAACTGCCAAATCCTCACAGACTATTTCAACAAACTTCTCAACTGCGAAAGACCTACAGAGGATATTCACTACGAGACGTCTACACCAAATCCTGACGCTAAACCGCCAACCATCAACGAAATAGTAGAAATTATCAAAACACTGAAAAACAATAGAGTCCCAGGAGAAGATGGAATTATTGCAGAACTATGGAAACTAAATGATGAAAGATTAACAGGAAAAATTCACAAAATCATATTAAACATTTGGGAAACAGAACAGATCCCTTCTGAATGGAAATGCGCACTCATCCATCCACTCCACAAAAAAGGGGACAAAACTGAACCAAATAATTGCAGGGGTATCTCACTCGTACCGGGCACATATAAAATCCTATCAAAAGTTCTCATGAATAGATTAGAAGAACAAGCTGACCCACAAATAGGAGAATACCAGGCTGGTTTTCACAAGGGACGATCATGCATAGAGCAGATCTGGAATCTGAAAATGATTCTCCAGATGAGAAACACCCGAAACACAGTGGTTACTCTTGTAGATTTTAAAAAGGCCTACGACTCAATAGACAGAGTAGCACTCTGCAAGACACTGGAAGAATTCAGCATTGACAGAAAGACAAGAGCAATAATTCGGGAAACATTAACTGACACAGTCTCGAAGGTTAAATTTATGGGGGATATCTCGGAACCATTTGAAATCCAAACTGGAGTGCGACAGGGTGACGGACTTTCACCATTACTCTTTAATATCATTCTTGACAAAATTATCAGGACATGGGAAAAAGAAGTCAAAGGAATCCAAATTGGTATTAGAAAAGATAATAGATTCAATGTGAAGTGTTTAGCTTTTGCGGATGACCTTGCAATCCTCACAAATAATACAAAAGAAGCCACTAACGCCATAGAGAAGTTACATGAAATTGCACAAAGAACTGGCCTGCAAATCTCATATGAGAAAACTTAGTACATAGAAATAGTGCCACAAGACAAATTGCCTATTGTGACAACCCATGGGAAAATCGTACAAGTACCACATTTTAAGTACCTGGGAGAAATCATCCAGCCATAAGGGATCAACCTAAAGGCCAATGAGGAAAGAATAAAAAAACTACAGAAAGCATATAAACTCACGTGGAACTATTATAACAAAAAGTCCATATCCATTAACGCAAAATTGAGGCACTACAACACTGTCGTACTTCCGGAGGCACTGTATGCATCTGAAACAACACAGATAGGTGGGCAAACTAAAATCAAAGAAATAGAGAAACAAGAAAGGAAAATTCTCAGGCAAATTTTTGGCCCGGTACAAGAGCAAGGAATCTGGAAGAAGAGACCAACATCAGAATTATATAAATACACAGACAAGATTATGGATACAATAAGGAAAAGAAGAATGCAGTTCTACGGACATATCCACAGGATGAATGAAAACAGAATTTCAAAGCGAATTCTTAAAGTCATCAACTCAGGCAGGGGAAAAACAAAATGGATAAAAGAAGTTGAAGAGGACCTCAGACAAGCACACATAACAAACAGTAAACGATGCAGAAAATAGAACTGAATTCAGGAACATCATCAAAAAACATAAATTTGACACCATAACACAGAAGAGACCAGGATGCAAATGGACAGCGGAGCGAAAGAAACAACACAGTGAACACATGAAGAAAATTTGGGCTAAAAAAAAACATAAACAATCATCATAAAGGAATTCAAGTTCAAACGCTCTCTTAAATGGGAATAATCGAAAATAATAATAAGTAAAACACCACATTATTCAACAGTAGTGATCCATTATAGTCAACATACCATTTGGGGGTGATATAATCCTATGAACTCACAGTTATACATGTCACCATATGACTTTACTAGAGTACAGGTGGAAAGAAACTGAGATGGTTTACCACAAATATAGCGGCCTCAGTTTGTGTCATGTAGTGTAAGTTATATTCTTTGTATTACAAACTAACTAAATAGTTTAAATCTCTCTTGTTTTTAATGAATTCAGGAAATCTAGTTGTGTATCACATTTAAAAATACATCAACAAATGCTAACTTACAAAGTGTTTGTTCTCATATTAGTGGTGAAATGATTCCCCAAATCTTATCAAAAAGGTCATAATAGGATCATACAAATGTCCTATACAGAATTGTTACTCACAATAAAAATATTTTTTTTTTAGATCCTCTTGATAAAATATAGTTACATACCCATTTGAAAACTGTCAAGAAGTTAAAATCTAGCATAGTCACTCATACCCATAATGGATAAGTGATCCAGTAAATAATTAATACAAAAGAAATATAAAACTTCATAGAGATTGTTTTTATGAAGACCTATTAATATCACAGTAAAATACTCAATATCAACACGACAAGGCTAATTTAACCGTGTACAATTACTAAAAACATACTAACGTCTTCTACTGATAATGTGCTTCACACAAAGAATGATATAAAAAACTGCCCTAAGGCTATTAGTTGAATAGTGTTTTATTTGTTTGTTGGTAAAACAGATGTAGCAAGTGATAGTACCAACAAAATGGAAGATAAATTGATCCACTGATAAAAGTAACTTATGTTTCACATACTATCACACCTACTGTTGCCAAATTAAAGGCAGACCAAAATTTCAAATCATTTTCCTCCTCGGTCGCCCTGAAGCAGGAGACTGTCAGAGAGTTCCAAAAGGTGGCTGCTCTTAACCAACACCTGCTCAGTGAGCAGTCAAATGCCATATGACCTCTTGTGGCAGTATATCTCCATCTCCCCCAGGAGATCAATGAATCTTGTTCAACAACCTGACACCTGCAGGATGGAATGTCCAGACTGTAATGCGTGTTACATGGGACAGACAGGTAGAACACTTGAGATCAGATTTGGTGAGCATGCAGCTTTGGATACATGGGATATAATTGAAAGATCCAATTTTGCTTCTCACCTGGCTGAGAGTGGGCACATCTTCCCCTCTTTGAGGTCAGCTGTCATGTTGTTGCACAAGGCTGAGAAGGGCAGATTCATGGACCTCTTAGAGGAGGTGGAGATATACTGCCATCTGAGGTCATCTGGCATTTGCCTGCTTAATGAGTGGTTGCTGGTGAAGAACAGCCAGTTTTGGGAGCTCTTTGACAGTCTATTGCTTTGGGGCAGGAGATGTTATGACCCTGGAGGGAACTAATATGAAATTTTTGCCTACCTTTATCATCATAACACAAGGTATTTGAGAACATAAGTGACGAGGGTGGTTTGAAACGTTCTCAGAATCAGCATGAGAGGTCAGTGCTAGCACAATGAATCATTCACGTGATATTCATTGGATGTTTCCTGTAAACACATGCCACGTCAATGCTCTTGGAAGAGAGCTGTGGTGGTGACATGGCTCTGTTGTTGTTCCCGCATAGTGATTTGCGAAGATGGAAAAATCTGAGATTCGAGCAGTACTTCGTAAAGAAAGGTATGAAAGCAAAGGACATTTCAAGCCGATTTCCAGAATACACTGGAGGACTCTGCTCCTTCATATTCAACTGTTGCCAAGTGGACAAATGAATTTAAATTTGGTCGGGAGAGCTTAGATGATGATCCGGGCATTGGTCAGCCAAGATGTGTCACTACTCCAGAAATCATTACAAAAGTGCACAAAATGGTCATGGAGGACCGCGATTGAAAGTGCGTGAAATTGCTCACACTTCCCAGATGTCATCTGAAAGGGTATATCACATAACTGAAGAACTGTAAATAAAAAAAAATCATCTGCAAGATAGGTGCCGTGGCTCTTGACACTGGATCAAAAATGCATGAGAATGGACATATCGGATCAATAATTTGGCCTGTTTTAGGAGAAACAAACAAGATTTTCTGTTCCAGTTTGTGACCACAGATGAAACTTGGGTGCACTACTATGCCCCAGAGACAAAACAACAGTCAAAGCAGTGGAAACATGCTTATTCTCCACCACCAAAGAAAGCCAAGACAATTCCTTTGGAGGGAAATGTCATGGCATCAGTTTTCTGGGATGTGAAGGGGATTCTGTTTATAGATTATCTCCCCACTGGGCAAACAATCACTGGAGAATACTATGCTAACCTCCTGGACAAATTGCAACAAAAGATATGTGAAAAAAGGCCAGGTTTAGCAAGGAAGAAAGTCATCTTCCATCAAGACAATGCGCACATGCACACACGTGATGTTGCCATGGCAAAATTACACGAATTAAGGTATGAATTGAGGCCACTCCCACCTTATTCACCTGATATGGCTCTGTTAGACTTCCATCTCTCCCCAAAACTGAAAATTTTTCTTCGTGGACGAAAAACAGATAGCCGGAGTTGACAACTATTTTGCAGGCCTCAAGGAAACTCATTTTCAAGATGGGATCAAGGCACTGGAATATTGTTGGACCAAGTGCATTAATCTACAAGGAGACTACATTGAAAAATAAAAAATGTTTCAGTGATGTAAGTACTTTTTTCTAATCCGTTCCGAGAACTTTTCAAACCACCCTCATATTATACAGGTGGATCTATTTGTTATCCATTTTGTTGTTACTGTCCAAGGCTACATCAGTTTTACCATGAAACAAATAGAATGCTATTCAACTAATAGCCTTAGAGGATAGGTATACAGCAATTTGTTATACCGTTCTTTGTAAACAGTGTATGACAACTGGACCTACACCATATATTACATAAGAAATTTATGTGAATAGAGGACATCAATACATTTTTATTAATTGTACCTGGTTAAATTAGCTTGTTCATGTCGATCTTCAGTATTTTACTATGAAGTTAACAGATCTTCATAAAACAGTATGTATGATTTTCATATCTTTTCTGCAGGGTGTTCGGAAACTTCAGTTACAACCTTCTAGGACTTGTAAAAGGTAGTGGGTACATAAAATTTTGAATAGAAACCCATCTCCGGAAATGTACTGCTTCCATGCTACAACCATTTGAGAACATATTGACAATGTGACCACTTTTACAAGTGATTTATTAAGGAATACCCATTACATCACTTGTTTTACAATTCCACTCATTAATAACCAAAGAACTTGCTTGTGTACCTGTTGACGGGTTCTCTACAGTACAGCCTCTTCCAATTTGCGTGTTCGGCATCTCCTGGGAGCATCAAGTCATGCCTGCTGAGGACAAAAAGGGTATTTCGATGGAGTCACATGTTGTGAATAAAGATATTGACAAAGGCAATGAGCAGCTCCATCATTACTGTGAGCTTTGCCGTACTGAAGGATCATGTCAAGGATCATGTCAGTGTATTCTGCAAATGTGTACTCAACCAACTTGCTCCAACTCTCAAAGACATGTGAATGAGGCTCAAACAAGGCTGCAGAGAGAGGACAGAAACCAAATGACATCAGACAATCTGACATAAGAACCCCTTACCACAACTACCATGTTGCCTACCTACCTAGCAAACATGTTGTTCCAATTCAAAGTATTGTTTACTCAGCCACTTCTTCAAGTCCTAGAAATTTGTTATGAGAATTTGCAAACATGCTGAATTAATTATTTAGTAAATCACTTAACCACTATGGTACAGGTGACTATGGTGATTTTAGTTTCTTGACAATTCTTAGATTGGTATACAACTATATTTTATTAAGATGGTCTTCATTTTTTTATTTATATAATGACACAACAATTCTTTATAGGACAGTTGTATGAGCCTATTAATGATCTTTTTTATAAGAGCTGGGGGATTGCTACACCATTCATATATGAACAAAAACATTGTAAGTTGGTATTTCTTGATGTATTTTAAAGGTTATATGCAACTATAATTATTAATTTCACTTTATTAAAACAAAGTGTTTTGAACTACTACATTTGAAAGAAACAAGGTCAGTTAGCTCATAATATAGAGGGTTTAAGTTATATTACATGTCACAAACTGAGGCTGCTGTACTTTGTGTAAACATCCATCCTTTGTCCATACACCAGTAAAATCATAGGGTGACACATACTGCTGCAAGTTTATTGGATTGTAACTCACTCAAATGGTGTGTTGACTATAATGAGTCATTGTTATTGGATAACATGATGTTTTACTTATTGTTTTAGATAAATCACAACTGATTCTGTAATTTTCTTATATTTCAGCAATGAAGTTGGTTGTTTATAGCTGAAAAATCTGGATATGCAAGAATAATAAAAAAACTAATGGGATTGTGACTGACTGTTGTGTTCCTATCCTTCCTTATATCACTTTCTTCATGTAGAGTGGCTGTTATTTCATTACCTATGGTACATTTCAAGGACTAGAGTTCTGAGTTCCTAAAAGTGGAGCTTTTTTGCAAGATTGAAGCAACCATCATCTGCAACTCAACATTACCATGTTTGCTGGAGATATTCTCAATCTTTGTCTCCTTTACAATTATCTGTGATCTATGGCTGTTCATTCTGAGATGGTTCCTTTCAAAAGGACATGGCTTTCCCCATTCCAACTAGTGCTCTACATCTAAAGACCTGATTGTCAACAGGCTGTTAAACACTGATCTTCCTTCTTTTCATTGAGGCTGTTCACTTAAATTGAATCTTTTAATTAACTTTCCGATGTGATAGTCTGCCTGAGGGTTCATCAAACCAGAAACAAATGTATGCACAACCCTGAAAACACAGCTTTTGTCACCCTGAAAGATGTGAGAGGCCACAGTAAACTCAACATGAATTTATAAAACCAAGAGTAATACTTGGTGTTACACAGAATGTTGAAATTAACACCCTGATTCATGTCAATGATAATCTGAATGAGCCACTCAAGTAATGGTATGAAACACAGTCCCTAAACTCACAGACTCATCTCTTGTTGGCCTGAACTACACCCACCGTTGATTAAACCTGGCATTGTTCCCTCAATGTACACCATACCTTGCATAATTAAAAACAGAAAGAGAAAGGGGGCGGGGTCCAGAGGGTGACAGACAGACAGACAGACAGAGAGACAGAGAGAGAGAGAGAGAGAGAGAGAGAGAGAGAGAGAGAGAGTCCTATAATTGCCAGTATAAGTTTATTAGCAGTAGTCACAATAGAACACCCAAATGGAAAAATATCGTAAGTCCATGAACAAAATATCTGAGGAGAAACAAAAAACATTATAACTGGAGATGGTTTTGTTGTATCAATGTAATTTTTAGCCATCACTTACGAATTGCTCACTTTTATATTTCTTGCGGGCTTCAGACAGTTGGAGTGCATACTTTAAGAGAAAATGATTAATACATAGTCACATGGACTTGGGATGTTTTTTAATGCATGGTAAAAAATAGACATTGGTGAAAGAAAGAAATATTATTTTTAATTATATTTTTTGACATCATAACATGGTTTATAGCACTGAATATATGAATAAAACATCATAATCTTTGGAAATAAAAAATATAATGTATACAATTGTTTTTTCTACGATGAAAAAGAACTTATTTTTCTTTCACTTTGTTGTTCCTCCTCCTTCTTCTTCTTCTTCTTCTTCTCCTTCTCCTTCTTCTCCTCCCAATCCCATCACTGTTACTTCGGGTTTGGAATATTCTGTGAGGGATGAATAAAAGGTTGCAACCGCTGATGATAAGTACATGATAAGTACTATACCACACATTTCAGATTTTTCAGCTTTTCTGATTTTATGGGCAGTGCATTGGTGTACGAGGGGGGACCCAAAAGTAACCGGAATCGAAATGCTACACATTGCAGGTTGCGCTGCCAGAGGGTTGTAGTAGGAGCTCTGCTGAGTCATTCTGCCACGTGGCATCACCCAACAGTGAGAAGTGTGGTTTCTTTGGCAATTCTTTGAGTGTGCGTACAGTGCAGACGTGACATGAGGAAACAGTTAGTTCTTACGAACAATGTGCGGCAGTGAAGTTTTGTTTCTTGCTCGGCAGGAACGCAGCAGAATCTGTTGTGATGATTCAGACAGCCTACAAAGACCAGGCTCTTAGTAAAACACAAATGTATGAATGGTTTTCTCAGTTTAAAAAGGGAGAAATGGTGGTTGAAGATCAGCCCTGTTCCGGTCGACCTTCAACTGCTCTAAGCAAAGACAACATCGACAAAATCCATGATTTCATCAGTGAAGATCAATGCAGGACAATCGACCAACTCGAGAACCTGTCCGGGTGGTCCTGGAGCTCAATTCAGCGCAGCTTGACCATCGATTTGGGGACACAAAGAGTGGCAGCAAAACTCGTGCTGAAGCTTCTTACCGGAGATCAAAGGGATCGTCATGTTCAAGCCTGTCTCGAAAAGAAGGACGCATTCAAAGATGATCCACATTTTTTCAACAAAATCATTACAGGTGATGTGTCATGGTGCTATGGGTACGATCCAGAAAGTAAACAACAGTCATCACAATGGAAGTCACCTGGTTCACCTCGAGCAAAAAAAGCTTGACAAGTGAAATCAAATGTGAAAACGATGTTGATCTGTATTTTTTTGACATCAAAGGGACCGTACAATCTGAATTTTTCTCTGAAAACCAGACAGTAAACCAACAATTCTATTTGGAGGTTATGAAACGGCTTTGCAGAAGTTTGTCGCGAAAACGTCCGGCTTTGTGGGATTCTGGTGTGTGGTCCCTGCATCATGACAACACTCCTGCACTCACGGCTCTCAGCGCTCGCCAGTTTTTGGCCTCAATTAAGACTACTACCTTGACCCATGCGCCCTATTCGCCGGATTTAGTACCCTCAGACTTCCTCCTATTCCCGAGGATGAAAAGAGACTTGAGAGGGAAGCGTTTTGCGGATGTGGAAGACTTAAACCGCAATGTCATTAAGTGCTAGCAGGTATCAAAGAGGACGAATTTAAGAGGTGCTTCGAACACTGGAATGAACGTTTGGACAAGTGTATTAATGCTAATGGAGAGTACTTCAAAGGATATTAAGGTTGTATTTGAAAACAATAAAGTTTCTAGAAAGAAATTCCAGTTATTGTTGGGTCCCCCCTCGTACAATGGTAAAGTGCCGAAATTGAAATACTGGGAAGGATCTTCCATCAAGGAATATATTATGAAGTCTGTTCCTCCCATTGTTTCTGCAATTGCAACTTTTCCTGGATATTTGTTTGTGTATTTCAATATTTTATACTATGAAACAAAATTTCTGACTTCTGCTTCTTACTGATGTTTTGTAATACTGACTTAAATGTTGTGAATATAACAGAGGGAAACATTCCACGTGGAAAAAATATATCTAAAAAGAAAGATGATGAGACTTACCAAACAAAAGCGCTGGCAGGTCGATAGACACACAAACAAACACAAATATACACACAAAATTCAAGCTTTCGCAACAAACTGTTGCCTCATCAGGAAAGAGGGAAGGAGAGGGAAAGACGAAAGGATGTGGGTTTTAAGGGAGAGGGTAAGGAGTCATTCCAATCCCGGGAGCGGAAAGACTTACCTTAGGGGGAAAAAAGGACAGGTATACACTCGCACACACACACATATCCATCCACACATACAGACACAAGCAGACAACTGCTTGTGTCTGTATGTGTGGATGGATATGTGTGTGTGTGCGAGTGTATACCTGTCCTTTTTTCCCCCTAAGGTAAGTCTTTCCGCTCCCGGGATTGGAATGACTCCTTACCCTCTCCCTTAAAACCCACATCCTTTCGTCTTTCCCTCTCCTTCCCTCTTTCCTGATGAGGCAACAGTTTGTTGCGAAAGCTTGAATTTTGTGTGTATATTTGTGTTTGTTTGTGTGTCTATCGACCTGCCAGCGCTTTTGTTTGGTAAGTCTCATCATCTTTCTTTTTAGATATGACTTAAATGTTGTTTGTATTCCTGGAAATGACAACCTGTCAGCCATACCACATTGAAATTTACCTCATTCTTGACAATATGTTCCCAATCTCTAAGAGTTTCTACCTTTTCTTTCTTTCTTTTAACTGTTTCTACTTTTGCAAAGGTGGTGTCACATAGAAGAAAGCTATGGCCTTTCATGGGAAATTAATGACTGATATGTACTTGAATCTTCCAGAAACAACTGGAATTGTTAGAAAATGAACCCTTGTCATAATTTTGTTCTGGTCAATGCAGCCATTGCAGTACAAGTAAAGTGTGTCAATTTGTGGCGATAATGTATTTCTAATGTACCTATTTAGGCATGAAATAATTTAACTAACACCCTTATGACCCTGTGTTTTGTCTCACATAAACATTATATTTTTTATTCTTTTCCCACCGTGAATACAAAAAACTTGAATTTCCAAAGCCGGTGAAGGCAGAATATTTCGTCTATGGGGAGTAAAGGGTATGGCGGATTCTGTTGGAAGTCAAAACACAGAATATCCACATTATCCTTTTCCCTGGAAAGATTTGTGCTTTTTCTTGCTGTCGCAGAAACCAGGTGCTTTCATTTGTGACTGTCAATTTTAGTGTCATCTGCCTCTTTAATCCCTAATTTGTGCAAAATTTCAACTTGTTCTCTAACTTGGCATCTAAATTACATATGTCTGTAGCAGGACAACCAACCCCCTAATTGAAATTTGTGTGTTAGTATTTATGAAACCTCCACTATGCATTGACTTCTTTGGGTGAAATAGCACTTTTTATTTTTAAGTAATTTTCCGGCTCATGTTTTGGCAAATAGAGTGTAAATTTTCATAATACTCAGATCTGATGACAAATATTACTTCTTACTTTTATTCCCCCCATAGTGGCTCACTTTATAAGGAAAAGATCGGATGCATTCATCACTGTGTGAGAGCTGATAAAGGAAAAAAATTCTACATGCAGACCTCCACTAACTTTATGATGAAATCATGAAAATTAATAATCCAAAGAAAACAGACATATTACCTTACTTATGGTTTCCAAAGATTTTCTATCAGGTCTGTCGGTATGTACACCTCTTTTATCAGTTGGAGATTCCCCCATTGCAGTTAGTATTGTTAGGCTTTTCAAACTCCCTTATCTGATGTCACAAAGACTGCCAAATGCCATGCGGCACAGAAGATGACTATTTGTTACAATGGTTACCTAAAAGAATATATAATACTGTATGCCTAATAACGATTAATTTTACAGAAAAAAATCTGGCTAAGAATATGAGAGAGAGAGAGAGAGAGAGAGAGAGAGAGAGAGAGAGAGAGAGAGAGAGAGAGAACACAGAAAGGCAAAAAGGGGAAGAGAGAGAGAAATTATTACGAGTATTTTAGATAACAGTTCAGAAATTCAGAAACTGAGAACCATGTTTGATCATGGACATAGATATAAAAAAAGCAATAACATTTTACTTACATTATATTTCATTGTAAAGGTTTTCTGGGAACATTTGTCCATGCGGAGTCTTTGACGAAAAACAACCTTAGGAGACATCAGACCACAGACATGAAAATCTTGTATATTCTTCTCCCGCAACACGTTTTCGTTTCGCTACATTTTTTCCCCCCCAATTGTCAGGCATTTTATGTTTTTTACCACAAACATCTGAATTGCCATCACTTGAAACCACCTCCATATTAGAACAGAAAAAAAATACCAACTTTCACAAATGATGCGTCCACTACACAGGCTTCATGGAAACTGAGTGGGTAATAAAATATATAAAATATCATCAACTCAGTATGTAGTAAGCCCGTTCATTGTTGAAAAAAATACTTTTTATCAATTGTTGCAGCTGCCATGAGGTACTGAAAACTGCATGTGGCTTCCAAGATGTTACTGAATGGAAAAACTGTCCAAGTCCGTGGATTTGGGATGTTATTTCATTCATTTGAAAATGTATTGTGCCATTTTAAGGGGAATGAGCTGGACTTGGAAAATTCTTCTTGGCAGGGATGTAGCTCTAGACATGTACATTCACTTTAAAATAAAAGTGAAAATTGACCAAAGGTGGACTTGGATGATTTTCCATTCTAGTCTTCAATTGGTTGTTGTATCCCATACAGAAATTGCCTGCAGTGGCTGCTTCTGCCTATTAATGTAGACCGATAACATAGAAATTGAATCATTCCACAGCCCTGAAGACACCCGTTCATGATTGGATTATCATAACACAATATGTTAATGAATTAATGAAAAACTCTGTTATCCAACAGAAAATGAAATTTGTTTTTTACATCATTACTCCCAATTTTTTTAGTTAGGTCCTATTTATTTGTTTTCACTAACTGAAATTGATGAAGATAAGACAGCCAGGATAGTTTCATGGGGAGGTGTGTAATTAGGCTTCTGCTGAGGCTGCCATTGCAGCATTGTTAAAGATACTTGAAACCAACTCATCTTCAGTAAATATGATACCGAGTGCAAAAACAAATGTCAAACAAAACAATACACTATATGTAAGTCCACTACTAGTGACTTCCCAAAAAACGCTGTTGCCGCATTCATAGAAAATAACTTTGTTCAGAACTATTGTTTATGAAAATATTTGTCTGCGATGTAGCATTGTAAATGGAGGATAAAACAAAAAAGTCAAGAAGAGAAAGTAAGTTTTTAAAATGAGGTGCTACAGAAGAATACTGAACATCAAATTGGTAGATTTGATAATTAATGAAGAGGTACCAAATCAAACTGAGGAGAAAAGTAATTTTGCCATAATTTGACTAAAAGAAGGAACAGTTAACTTGGTTTTGGAGGAAAATAGTGGTCTGAAAACAGTAGAGGGTGACCAAGACTGACTGCAGTACTTAGTTTCAAACAGTTGTAGTCTCTAGTAGTTATGCAGGGGTGAAGAGACCTGCACAGCATAGACTTGAGTAGTCTTGATTAGTAAGCTGCAGAAACCCAGTACGTGTACTGAAGACGACGATGACGATAACGACAGCACTATGCAAAGAAGTGAAAGTTTGTCAAACCAAATATATATGAATTTAACATTAAGAAACAATGGAGAATCATTAAGTCTATAAGGGAAGAAGCAAGCATGGAACAGTAGATAAAGAAGTCTACAGTTTAAGGAATAAATATTAATAAAAATTTTAACTGCAAATTTTCTTTTCACATTCCTATCTCTTGTAGGCCCACTAAAAAAAATAAATAAATAAAATAAAATAAAAAAAAATCGATAGAGAGGAGGAGGAACTGCAGGCTACCTAAGCAGCTGAGTTACAATGTAATACTAGCAACAAACAGTCATTCACTGCCGAGTTATGTGCACCACTCTGATAAAGGATGATCTACTACCAAGACAATCAAAGTGACACTGAAAATTTGTAGATTAACTCATACGGTATGTATAAGCAGCTGTCCACATATTTATGATTTCAACATGTTGTTACACAGATGTGAAAATGTTTGTCTCTGAATGAAATTAATTATCTGTGATGAAATAAACTGCTCATGCAATGAGGTACATAATCCTTTTTCGTCCATTCCACAATACCCAAGTGCTACGATAAACTGAACAATTTGTTGAAGACTGCTCCACTGCAGAGATGTGAAAAGAATGATGGTGTATCAACCATCTCATCATCTGACACGCCACGATGTCATCAGGTAGAACTGTGGTGAAATTTGGTGCCAATGTGACATCATTAACCGACCTTAACCTCACAATAAATTGGAGAATTTGCTGAAGACTGAGGACTAGGTATCCAATGTACCATACAATTAATATAAAAATGCAGAAATAAATCAATTCCTTTATCAGTAATGTCATACTTATTAGTGATAGAAACTTTGTACAATAGTGCTAAAATAGTAAAAGCAATACCCCACCCTCATCTGGCGAAGAGATTAATGAAATGACAAAGAAATATGGGCTCTGATGGGGTTTTAAAAATGAACGTCACCTCAATAGCAACAAAATGTAATTTGTGTATAATATTCCCTGAAAAATATAGGATTCACATACACACGTTCATAAATGCCATACTGTCTGGCAAAATACAAAACCATTTTCGTTTCTTTATTATTGTCAAATATCTACCTAAAAATTAATCTAACCAATCATTGAACTACAAGCGACACAGTATTCTACAAAAGCTTTACAGTCAAAGCATATCGAAATTTCAGGCCTATAAAATTCTTCACAAGGTGAAAATTCTACCCGAATAACGCAGAAATGCATGTTCATCCTTTATTACACAGTGGTGTTTCTTGTTGTTGGGTACATTACATTCACAGCATTCATGTAAACACATTTCATGGCGGACGAATACTAAGATCATGCTATCAGCTGGCTCAGTTCGAGAATTCAATGACGTCATTATAACCTTGACTGCTACTAAGCAAGCTGGTACACGGAAGTTGACGTCCGAATATTTTTCATTTTTTTAGTGGCTTCTAAACAATAGTTTCTTGTGACAGTTTGTAAACGATTATATCAGTGCCTCAGAATACATTGTACGTCAGATTTTCGACAAATCATCAAAGTTTAGTGTTAAATACGTACAGCACAAACTGTTGTTTCCATAACCTTAACGATGTTTTAGGCTCTAACATGATGCTTGGGGTGGAAGAACTACCACAGATGAGAAGTCTTTCTCCAGGGTTGCCATCCCCTACACCGAAGACAGACACATCAAAGGTAAGAAATTATCTTCATACATTTTTGCTCAGAAAATGTTTTGTGTCGATATGGCAACTACGCGGCAACCATATATTTCGAAACAAAATTCGAATAACACGATTATTTAAGCTCTTTGTATGAAGTTGTCTTGGAAACTTCATAGCAATGTGCAAGCTTAGTTGTGCCAATACTAATACAATTACACCTTAAGGGTGCGTAATTCCACAGAAATAAACAAAATACGCACGGTGTTTCGATGTCGTCATACTCCCGTGATGCTCGGCGTTCCACGTGATCACAATGCCTAACCTGCTGCTGACTCACATCAGCAGACGACTCCGTAGTGGTAGTGTTTAAGTTGCGGAGAAATGTTGACATTGCGTGTGCGTGAATAAACATTGTTTATTTGTTGTAAACAAACGTGATAGTATTGATGTGGTGGTCGTTGCTATTGTGTTTCACGTATTTCTGGAAGAGTTTTATGCTTACAATGATATAGTAAAATAAAAGCCGGTTTGACAGTTCGCAGAAGTAATTGTTGTGTGTGTAACGGGAAGTGCAAACTGTTTTCAAGAAATTCTAAATCACATACCTATTGTGCTCGTGTTATCTATGTAGGAAGCCTCTCTTAAATAGCTGCAAGAAGAAGGACCAAACGAATCCTAACCTCTTCACTGATATTGTGCGTGTTCTTGATAACAGCAGCTACAATTTATGTTGTGTTGTGCTTTAAGAGAAACGAATACCGCCTGGCATGTGTGAAACACGTATCAAACTTTCCTTACTTCATTTGATTATGTGCGATAGTAAAATACTGCTAATGTAAAATTCTGTGCGAAGGCAGCGGTTGAGCGTGCCACTTGTTGTTTTATGTCTTTTCACGAAAGTGTGAATTTCGAGGAAACAGATATTTCGGTTTCGTAAACAGGCTCCGTGAACTATTTTTTACATGTGTACCTTCAAGAATTACCGTACTTTTGATTGGTGATAACAATAAATATTTATTGAGTTGTCATTTCGAATGTGTCCTTATTGTTACGAGTACAAAAACTCACACTGAGCCCTCGTGGGCACAAATAAACGATTGTTTCTTGCACTCGTTACCTGCAACAGCCGGTAAGGTAGGAATAATAACTGAAGTGGCGTGTTATCAACAGCTGCATCATGGTTTGTCTGAAGAAATCCAAGTGCGACGAGTTGCTGCAACTAGCGTTGTTGCTCAGCTTGTTGCGTGCAGATCCAGACACTTACTTACGTCGGGAGGCTCCGGAAATCGTGGGCGTCCGCGTGGAGACTGGCCAGGCGTGGGCCCTGACCGGTCCTAGGGGTCCTAACTTCGATAATCGCAGACCCTACATCCACCCTAAAAGCCTCGACTCTGAACTCATTAATTACGAACGGGAAGTCTTCGAGGAGCTCAACGCCCTAGGCCGCTACAACAGGATAAATGCGGGAATATATAATGTTACCGCATATCTTCTAAATGTGGATGGAAACAGTCCTGATGATGATTTCGGAGCGGACAATGCATCGAGCTCTGGGTTGCTTGTGGACAACGAAAGACCAACGGTATCTGCCAACGAGGATTATGCGGAGGCCTCATCTTCTGGACTATCCGGATTTCCTTTCCTGTTCGATGACGACGAGAGTGATCCGAGCTTGGCGGATACGGCAGACCTGACTCAGGAGGTAACAAGAAAACTAAGTATTTCTCTTTTCGTTTTAAGATCATCCCCTTTTCTGTCGATTTATCATTTGATAGGAGTTCCACAAATGAAACATGAAAACAATCATCACACATCCTTTTTGCCTATGTATGTCGATGCGCCGTCACCCTGTAGTCATTTATTCCATCTTAGAATTCATTAAAATGTTTACTTAACTGCGTTTAACTTTTGTTTGTGTTCGAAAGTTGATTTAACTCAATATCTGCGAAAATAAAATCATGCCAATCTAAAAATGGTATTGAAAAATGAATTGTTTGAAAAAGGCAGTTACAGTTGTCAAAATTGCACCTATTAAAATTACGTTGTCGCTTAAACCGTATGCTGTAATTGTCTGTTTTGTGTCCCATCAGAAACAGCTTGACTATCGCCTATAAAAGGTCTGTAGAGTCCATCTAAAGATTTCATAAAAAGTGCTTCAACTTTCACAAGACATATTATAAACAGGGATTTTTTTCGTCAATTTCGTATTTAAACTGCCATTGAATTGTTCATCTGCAATATCTTCTCTTGGGTTACACCAAGACTTGCCGACAACGAAACTTACACAAAAAGTTAAAGCCATGCATGCACATTTTTACAAATGGGCAAGTTGCATTCAGGGGTTGCCCGTCGGTAAATAAAGTAATTCCTTATGGTGCATAGAAAACTGACTGGGTTAATTAATGTAATTACTAACAAGGGAACCTCCCCATCGCACCCCCCTCAGATTTAGTTATAAGTTGGCAGAGTGGATAGGCCTTGAAAAACTGAACACAGATCAATCGAGAAAACAGGAAGAAGTTGTGTGGAACTATGAAAAAAATTAGCAAAATATACGAACTGAGTAGTCCATGTGCCATATGCAACTTCAAGGGCAATGTGCAGTCAGGAGCGCAGTGGTCCTGTGGTAAGCGTGAGCAGCTGTGGAGTGAGAGGTCCTTGGTTCAGATCTTCCCTCCACTAAAAATTTTAATTTTTTGTTTTCAGACAATTGTTATCCGTCCGTCCGACGCGATCACTTTTTTGGGAGTGATAATCACATCGACAAGAAAACCTAAATCGGGCAAGGTAGAAGAATCTTTTTACCCATTCGCCAAGTGTACAAGTTAGGTGGGTCGACAACATATTACTGTCATGTGACGCACATGCCGTCAACAGTATCGTATAGAATATATCAGACGTGTTTTCCTGTGGAGGAATCGGTTGACCAATGACCTTGCGATGAAATGTTTTCTGTTCCCATTGGAGAGGCACGTCCTTTCGTCTACTAATCGCACGGTTTTGCGGTGCGGTCGAAAAACACAGACACTAAACTTATTACAGTGGACAGAGACGTCAATAAACGAACGGACGGATCATAACTTTGCTAAAATAAAGAAAGTAAATTATTTGCACGGGGTAGGACTTGAACCATGGACCTCTCAATCCGCAGCTGCTCACGCTAACCACAGTACCACGGCGCTCCTGACTACACAATACCCTAGAAGTTGCATATGTTACACGTGGATTACTGTTCGTATATTTTGCTAATTTTTTCATAGTTCCACACAACTTCTTCCTGTTTTCTCGATTGATCTGTGTTAAGTTTTTCAAGGCCTATCCACTGTTCCAACTTATAGCTAAATCTGAGGGGGGTGCGATGGGGAGGTTCCCTTGTAAGTAACTGTACTTGCTTGGAAACAGCGAATATCGTGGGTAACTGGCGTATGTCTACCATTTATACAACTGTGAATCATGTATAAACGCATTCGCACTCATCCTCCACACAGCAGCTCATTCGCGAGATTTGATGCTGTCATAATCAGTTGCACAGGTTGCCGAATTCCACGCCGCATTTGAATTACGAATTTTTCGAAGAAATTACAATCTCAAGCGAAACGCAATTGTCACAGTGCGAATTCATTCATGTTAGCAGCGCAAAATCCGATTTCTATAGGATCTTACACATTCAAAATTTCAAACTCCATAGTGAAAACGATCGAAAATATACCACGGCGTATCGCTGTACATTTTTACGCTTCGTCGGTCACAAGCCGTTTTCTCGCGGGAAAGGTGCAGTCATTATTCATAAATCTTTTCCTAAGAAGGAAACCCGTAGCTATTAATTGAGGAACGCTTGACACGAGTTACACTCTCTTCAGGAACAGCACTACGACGTACTGTGCTAAGGTAGTCAGGTAGTCAGTAGTGAGAAATTAACTTTTCGATGTTGTGAAGTGTCGCGTCATTTTGTTTTTAGGGTGTGGGCATCTCATAGTTACAGTGAACTACTTCGAATTTATTGAAATGATGCTTTTCCCCCATGGTGGAGTGCCCAGTTAAAACGAAATAAAATACTGCATACCCTTCAAGAAACCACACTGAAGAAAAAAAATTGCAGGCTACGTTTTAGTGCTCGTTGTTAACTGCGGGTGCATTTCATTCGCTTGCTTCATTGCATTTATTTGCACCTCCAACATTATGGAAAAAAGTTTGTATGTGTATTAGGCTACTATAATGAAATAGCGTCCTAAATTATTCTTTATGTGTTTACGATTAGTAGTTTTTATGTCTGTTCTCTCGGGCATGTCCGAGAAACAGACACCGCACGGAATCTGTAGCTGTTATATACATTACGTAAATAGCTGGTTTCCGAATTCATATAATTGATTCGCCTCTGTGGATAATAATCCACTCCTTCAGTGCGGATGCTCAATTACGTTCGGCCTCCTGTGGGAATCTCAATGTAACGAGCGTGGAAGACATAGACAGGGGACTGCGGATAAGTGGCACTAGGTTGGAATGTGGGTGGCCGGAAGGCTTACCGAGATAGTCCGCGTAGTTGCGATAAACAAAGTGTACGGGTGGTGCAGTGGTTAACGCAATTGCGTGGTAAGCAGGAGGTCGTGAGTTCTGGTCCGGCACACATTTTCACTCGTCGCCGCTGATTCGGCATACAGTTCCGATGTAGCTCGCATAAAAAATCCCTTTTCTTTCTCATCCACCTTGAATTTACATATTGTAAATTCGCCAGAAAGAATTTTCAGTTTACAGCAGGGCGTGCGCCGATTTGAAACTTTCTGGAGGATTAAAACTGTGTGCCGAACCGGGACTCGAACCTTGTACCTTCGCCTTTCGTTGGCGTGTGCTCTACCGAATAAGCTCTCTAACCACAACATCCGATCTGCCATCAGCTTTGCGTCCACCAGTACATCATCTCATACCCGCCAAACTTCACAGTTCTTCTGCGCATCTTGGCATAGTCAGACATTTCTCGTCGTAATTTTTTCTTCCAACGTGTGCAGGAGAACTTACGGTAAGTTTGGAGGGCAGGAGAGAGTTATGGCGGGAGGAAACCAGATTCAGGTCGGATCACGAGTCGTGCTTTGGTAGGTAAAAAAATAATTATTTTCTTGTGGGTTCAGAATATGTGCACATTGGTATTGTCTTTTTTAAAAAATAATAATAATTGAAGAGTGTGTTGATGGTGCTTAACCTTTGCATAAACATATGTTCAGTGCTGTAGTTCATTGTATTTCAGGACAGTAAATGAATTTAGTGACAGAAAAAAATAGCTTAGGCGCTAGACCACTTTCTCGCGAAATGGAAGTGTCCAGGTTCGAGGCCCGGTATGGCACACAGTTTTAATCTGCCTTGTGAAGTCTTCCACAAATGGTTTCATATTGAATAATGGTTCAAAACTGTTTTCGAAGTTTTAGACCATTCGCGATACTGACTCGCGAAACCGGTAACTTTTAACGCCGACTCAGAGCTTCGTCTTCCCGCTACAGCCACCATGGAAATGGATCAGTGATTACGACACTCGATTTGTGTCCAGGATTAAAATCCCCATCTGGCCGGGGTTTACCGCAGTTTCCAAGTAGGATAATGCAAGAAACAGATACAAATGCAGTGTTTTTTCGCAAATGTGTACACTGGGCCGTTCATGTCCCAAGTACAGCACGTAGTAACGAATCTGATCACTGGTGCGTTCGTTAACCCACAGCGTGTTTTCGGTATTGCATCTGACGCGGTTAATTCTATGGTGTAGAGATGCGGCATTCACAAACGAGTTAGAAGTGAGCGGGATTACCGATTGCTTCATTGTCTTCTGGAAAGTAAAAGAGATATGACACTTGAAAATACACTGTCATAAGCAGTTCAGCGAGTGACAAATTCTTCCCCTCGATGTTATTGCCAACATTACTGAATGAATGGCCTTTGTCTCTTTCTTAACGATCCGCCTCTGACAACGACTGTTCGGCAGTACGTGTAACTGTTTTGTAAAATTTATAAACTATTTACTACCGCTTCACCGACTACCAAACGAATAGTTTTAGCCACACACAGCTGGAATAGCAGCATAAATCAGCGGTTATTTTCTATTTACGTTCATTACTACGTGTCTACATTCTTCGTGAATGATATGAATCGCACTTTTTAAAAATGAAGATAATCTTCGGAAGAAAAGCTAAGTCTCTGTTGTTATCTCATTATCTTCAAGTATAATGCGCACAGAGTCCAATGAATTACGTCTCCCTGTAAACACCATTAACGTCTTCACAACAGATGGATAAAGAACTAAAAGTTAGTCTTTTAATGTCCATGATATTTTACATTGAAATTTTCACACACAGACACCGTAACATACTTTTTTTTCAGTGTGTTTTGTATCCGACCTTGCCAGCATTAAGCTGATAAGAACAGATTTTATTTATCGAGATAATTCTTAGTTGCTTAGTATCGACTACCCGCAACATGCAAAATCAGTAAGCGTGGTAACCTAGGTTTGCATTAGTAGCAGTTTCATATTACTGAACACGTTACTGAAGTTCTTTTTCGTGATATCGAAATATCGTTTAAAAAGTGATCAGTTGAGGTAAAAACGCTATAGTGTTTATATCTCGGTAGGTAAAAATTTAAAATGGTAATTGTACAGAAAAATTAACGATATGTTGAACCGATTATGGCTATCTGAATTCCATTACTTTTGTATGATGGCCATAGATACAATAATTTGATTTAATACAACGCACTGTGATGTAATATGAGAAGGAAGCGCGGCAAGTTCGTCTGTTGTTAGGAGGAACTAAAATGTTTTACACTTTTAAGAGAAAATAGAAAGCATTGAGAGAGAACTATAAGCTGGCTAAACGTTCCAGTCGTGGATTTCCTGATGATGGCACTTGTAATCACAGAAAGTACGAGAAGATTTTTTTTCTGCGTTATAATTCTCGTTCAGAGTCGACGGCTTATTGCCCTGTTAATCATTCTTGGTATTTTTGTCCTTCGCCTTTCTTCCGAAATGCACTGGTGAGCCAAACTTATGAACGAAAGTAACTCTCGCATGATGTTAGTCTTCCAAGTAACATAGCTCGCTGAAACCAGGACCTTACATAGAAAGAACTGCTGTAACATCGTACAGGTGATTAATGAAAGAAATACGCAATGAGATGACCAGAAATGATACTTTTATTCAGAGACAATATTACACTGAAGTCACCTCGATTCATGGTGATTCCCTGGAAGTTACAAAAGGTGGGATCTGGATCTTAATAGGACAAGGCGGGAGTAGTGCAACGTGCTCTCTTGCTATCCAGAAGGTTGGCAAGGAGTTCCTTTGGTAGGTCTTTCCATTCCTCCATCGCTTGGTTGACAACCAAACTGTCCATATGATCTTTGTAACCTAATCTAAATATGGAGATACCTCTATCTTAAGTGTTCGTGACGAGTCATAAATGTTGCATTCAGACGTTGCATCGCTAATTAAAGTTGTGTGCCGCTATTTGAACAGGATTCATCCGCCGACGCAGAGCTTTAATCTAGCATTAGCTCTATATTACCAAACTGTTCTCTGCTGTATCATTTCTTCGAAATTTTACGTAAGTGAATCCTTGTGAAGTATGCGAATGTGACAGAAAACTACTTGCTTGCATCTTCATGACGTGAAGTTAAGTTAGCATCTGACAGTAGATTTGCTAAAACGTGAAGTTTAAAACTTTATCGTCGTATGGATTGTTCCGTGAAATTTCGAGCGAACTGCCGGATGCGTGTGATTTGCTGCCACGATATTTCGGCGCAGAGTCTTGCGGCGGTATTCAGGTGAATATTGGCTCACTCAGTCTATTTTCGCGTTTTCACCAGAAGATCGCCACAAGACTCTGTGCCGAAATAGCGTGGCACCAAATCACAGCCATTTAGCCCGAAATTTCTTGGAACTATTTGCCAACAGATTATCACAACAAACGCTTTACTCAATTCATCTCACTCTTATCATCTTGGAACATACGATTGGCATGTGTCTCTCAAGAAGTTGTTGTTGCACACACTCAAACATCTTCAAACCTACTCTTTTAGCAAACTCATTTCGAGAGTTTTTGAACTGAGTTCTCTCACGAGAGCCACTACTTCTTGAAACCCCTAGCGCCGCCTTCTCAGCAGACGTAAGTTTATGCTCTGATGGCGCACCTTAACTTAAACGGCACGTACGATTTCTCAACACACAACTCTCCTCTCTGTTCTGCTATCTCTCTGGCGGAGGAATTCGCCCTTCAGCCTCGACGCGTCGGTGGCTGCTGGAAACCTGCTTATATAGCTTGTCTGTTTCTAGTTTTTCACACTATGTTGTAGGAATTCACATAAACAAATACAGCGTTTGTTTGTAGAAAGATATAGTGAGTAATTAGGTTTTTCGTGTTAATGCTGGTTGTGTTCCGTGGCTCTGGATTGAATTACTTAAAAGAAAGCAGCGTCCTGTGGTTGGTTCTTCAGGTAATATAGTAAGTCCTTGGTTCGTGATATTAGGTGAATGTGCTGGTGAACTGCCGAATCAACAACACCCTCACCCCCCTCCTTCGTTATGTACCACCACATACGGAATTTTCCTCAAATTTCAAGACCGTAATTGCTATGGTTGTCAATAGATTGTGCGATAGTGCCCTGTGTTAAAATGCTGTACTGTTGAGATTGCCTGACGGGGCGATAGGATATGACGCCATTAATGGTCACCTGTCGTCGACTGGGGCATTAGACTCGGTTGCCACATTTGCCTATCCGATAAGCACGACGTGTTTCACCATTCTCGCTCCTCTACCTTCAAAACGCGCCTCTCACTCCCCACTATCTGTCCTCAGTACCGGTAGCACATGTTACCCATTGGAAATACATATACACTGTCTGGTCAAAAGTATCCGGACACCCCACAAACGAGCAAGGTGGCGCGGTAGTTAGCACACTGGACTTGAATTTGGGAGGACGACGGCTCAAATCCTCGTCCGGTCAACCTGATTTAGGTTTTCCGTCATTTCCCGAAATAACTTCAGGCAAATGCCGGGATGGTTCCTATGAAAGGGCACGGACGACATCCTTCCCTAACCCGATGGGATCGATGACCTTGCCGTTTGGTCCCCTCCCCCGAAGTCAACCAACCAACCCCCGACGTAACACGGGATTGGGCACTAGATGTCACGGGAGGCGACACGACAGTGTAAAAGGATGTGGAAATACTGTTTTATCACTAAAGAAGCAATAGCAACACAGTGGATCGATCAGAGAACATGTACTAGACTTTGGACACAAATTCATTAGGGAGATTTCAAGTGAAAACGCGAAGGAATAACCAGAGCTAAACCGAAACCTTTACTACTGACGGAGAGGGACCGTCGAGCATTGCGGAGGGTATTTATAAAAAAATCTCTTGAAATCAGCGGAAGGAATCCCTGGTGAGTTCCAAAACCCTATAAACAGTCCATCCCAGTTAGCAGAATAAATGTGGGTAGGGAGATAAAACAAACGGGTTGCAGTGCTGAGGCAGCACCTGATGGTGTGTAGAGCGAAGCCACTGGGCAGTGGATGACTGATAGACTGATTTGGACTGATGAATCGCGCTGTAGCGTAGCTGGTTAGACCACCTCAAGCATCCCTGTAACTAGTTGTTGGAAGGGTTCGTGTTTGACGAATGCCTGGAGGAAGTTACCTACCACCACGTGAAGAGCTGGTTCAAATGGCTCTGAGCACTATGGGACTTAACATCTTAGGTCATCAGTCCCCTAGAACTTAGAACTACTTAAACCTAACTAACCTAAGGACATCACACACATCCATGCCCGAGGCAGGATTCGAACCTGCGACCGTAGCAGTCGCGCGGTTCCGGACTGCGCGCCTAGAACCGCGAGACCACCGCGGCCGGCGTGAAGAGCCTACAGTGAAGTACAGAGGAGGTGGTGTTAACGGTACGAGGGCGTTTTTCGTGGTTAGGACGTGATCACCTTATTGCACTCAAGAAAATGCCAAATGCAGAAGGATATGAACACGTTTTACAGAGCCAGTGGTTAGCACACTGGACTCGCATTCTGAAGGAAGTCGGTTGAAAACCGCGTCCGACCATCCTGATTTGGGTTTCCCGTGATTTCCCTACATCACTTCAGGCAAATGTCGGGTGGTTCCTTTGAAAGAGCACGCCGACTTCCTTCCCAATCCTTGCCTAGTCCGACGGTACCAATGACCTCGCTGTTTGGTCCCCTACCGCGAATCAACCAACCACCAACATTTCACAGAATCGTGTACTGCTTACAGCAGAGAAACCGTACGGAGACGATGGTAGTTTGCATCGGCATGACAATGCACCGTGTCAGAAAACATCATTGGGGCAATGTTTTGTGGACGATAAGCATTCCTGAAATGGACCGGCCTGCACAGAGTCCGAGCGGTCTAAGGCGCTGCAGTCATGGACTGTGCGGCTGATCCCGGCGGAGGTTCGAGTCCTCCCTCGGGCATGGGTGTGTGTGTTTGTCCTTAGGATAATTTAGGTTAAGTAGTGTGTAAGCTTAGGGACTGATGACCTTAGCAGTTAAGTCCCATAAGATTTCACACACATTTGAACATTTTGCACAGAGTCCCGACCTGAACCCAACGGAATCCCTTTGAGACGAGTTAGAACGTCGAATTGTCCCCAGCAGAGTTCAAACCGTCATAAAGACGAAGGGTGAACACGCCTTATTATAATGTCCACTACTAGATAACTGGACACTTAAGATCCGATAGATCACACACTTGACACAGAGCCTTGAGTTAATACAGCAGTGTTTCAGGATGCCCCTCTAGAACTATGAAATTTGGGTAAAATAATTAGTTAGTCCATGAGAAACATTCAGATTGTGTATCAGAAAACTAGTTAATTTTCCGGTATTGCGTCGTTTTTACCCCTGTTGTACCATACTTGTTGGAAAGGTTTGACAAGACTTTTCGTACATTTATCGCCCCACTAATCGGCCATTGTAAACTGTAGACAAAGAGTGTAAAATTATCCACGAATATTCCTTTCAGGTCTAAATAATGGCAGCAACTCGAGAAATAATCATCGTCTTCGACAGTGAAGCACCAGTGTTGAATGACAGGAGCTTTGAAAATCCCGCTACCACTTTTGTTCGCATAGTTTGCTCTTCTTTCCCAGAAAGTAGGAAAGAGAAATACATACACCGTTGCAAAGCTCGGACGCCACTGCATCCTTACTCTATAGCTTACGAAGATATTACTTATCACTCTCTGTAGCAGCTAGCCGATCTACATGTTACCCTAATTTGGTGGAGAACAATTTATGTTTGAGGCGTCTTTGGAAGACTTTCTCCAACTGTTTTGGGCCTGCGCCTTCTCATCTCATTAGTCTGTCGCTTCTACATCCATGTTTGCAGGTGCAGGTGCAGGAGCGTATGTTAAAGCTGTGTTGGTGCTGAAAGAATATAAACAGCGTGTCTTTTCATTAAACACACACACACACACACACACACACACACACACACACACACACACACACAAGCGCGCGCGCGCTTATACTTGAAATAAGGAATCAGTTGGGTCAGCGTTGAAATTGCTGGCCTACCTGCACGAGTTTCTTGTGGTCCTACGGACTCATTCTTTTTTGCAGTTCTCAAGATACTACCTTTTCTTGTGTATGTTGCTTCAAGACTTGGCAACAAACGAAGGTATCAGATAATCACCAGATACTGACATATGTGATTGCGGAGTAGAAAATCAACTGACACTGCTCAACAGAGGAAAGCCCAATGGCCCTTATGAACAAAATACGATCGTTTGGAATATCAGACCAGCTGTGTGACTGGTTTGAAGAGTTTGTAGGAAACAGAACACAGCATGTCATTCTCAAAGGAGAGAAACCTTCGTACGTAAAAGTTACTTCGAGCGTAGTCCACGGTTGTCATAAGACAACTTCTTTTCACGGTCTATATAAATGACCCAGTGGATAATTGTAGAAGTTCCGTGAGGCTTTTCGCAGCTGTTGCGTTCTATATGGAAAAGATGCGACGCTAAAAAAATTGTAGCGAAATTCAGGAAGACGTGTAGATGATCGATGCTTGGTGCAGGTATTGTCAGCTGACCCTCAACATAGACAAATGTAACCTATTGCGCATAAATAGACAGAAACGCCGATTATTACATAATTACACGATTGTAGAACGACTACTGTAAACAGTCACACACACAAAATATCTAGGAGTATGCATACGGAGTAATTTAAAGTCGAACAGCCACATAAAACTACTCGCAAGTAAGGCAGAAGCCACAGTGAGATTACTGGAAGAGCGCTCATGAAATGTAGGCCTCCCCCCGCCCCCCCCCCCCCTCCCCACCCCAAAGGAGTTAACTCACAAAACCATTGTTCGACCAATACTTGAATATTGCACGGCGGTCTGTTATTCGTCGTACCTGATAGGATTGATAGAGGAAATAGAAAAGGTCCAAAGAAGAGTAGCACATTTGTTTACAGGCTCTTTCAGTAAGCGCGAAAGCGCCACGGAAATGCTAAGACAACGCCAATGGCAGACGCTGCAAGAGAGGCGTTTTCCATCACGTTATGGTCTACTGTTAATGTTCCGAGAGCGCGCGTTCCTTTAAGAATGAACAAATATATTGCTTCCCCCCTACGTATATCTCGCGAAAAGATCATGAAGGTAAAATTATAGTGACCCGAGCTTAGAGGGAAGCTTACGATCAAAGAAAGGCGCAGCTTATCATCGTTTCCAAAAAGGCTCTTGCCATAGAGATGCATAACTACTACCTATATTGCTGACGTCAGTTTGTTATACACTCCTGGAAATGGAAAAAAGAACACATTGACACCGGTGTGTCAGACCCACCATACTTGCTCCGGACACTGCGAGAGGGCTGTACAAGCAATGATCACACGCACGGCACAGCGGACACACCAGGAACCGCGGTGTTGGCCGTCGAATGGCGCTAGCTGCGCAGCATTTGTGCACCGCCGCCGTCAGTCTCAGCCAGTTTGCCGTGACATACGGAGCTCCATCGCAGTCTTTAACACTGGTAGCATGCCGCGACAGCGTGGACGTGAACCGTATGTGCAGTTGACGGACTTTGAGCGAGGGCATATAGTGGGCATGCGGGAGGCCGGGTGGACGTACCGCCGAATTGCTCAACACGTGGGGCGTGAGGTCTCCACAGTACATCGATGTTGTCGCCAGTGGTCGGCGGAAGGTGCACGTGCCCGTCGACCTGGGACCGGACCGCAGCGACGCACGGATGCACGCCAAGACCGTAGGATCCTACGCAGTGCCGTAGGGGACCGCACCGCCACTTCCCAGCAAATTAGGGACACTGTTGCTCCTGGGGTATCGGCGAGGACCATTCGCAACCGTCTCCATGAAGCTGGGCTACGGTCCCGCACACCGTTAGGCCGTCTTCCGCTCACGCCCCAACATCGTGCAGCCCGCCTCCAGTGGTGTCGCGACAGGCGTGAATGGAGGGACGAATGGAGACGTGTCGTCTTCAGCGATGAGAGTCGCTTCTGCCTTGGTGCCAATGATGGTCGTATGCGTGTTTGGCGCCGTGCAGGTGAGCGCCACAATCAGGACTGCATACGACCGAGGCACACAGGGCCAACACCCGGCATCATGGTGTGGGGAGCGATCTCCTACACTGGCCGTACACCACTGGTGATCGTCGAGGGGACACTGAATAGTGCACGGTACATCCAAACCGTCATCGAACCCATCGTTCTACCATTCCTAGACCGGCAAGGGAACTTGCTGTTCCAACAGGACAATGCACGTCCGCATGTATCCCGTGCCACCCAACGTGCTCTAGAAGGTGTAAGTCAACTACCCTGGCCAGCAAGATCCCCGGATCTGTCCCCCATTGAGCATGTTTGGGACTGGATGAAGCGTCGTCTCACGCGGTCTGCACGTCCAGCACGAACGCTGGTCCAACTGAGGCGCCAGGTGGAAATGGCATGGCAAGCCGTTCCACAGGACTACATCCAGCATCTCTACGATCGTCTCCATGGGAGAATAGCAGCCTGCATTGCTGCGAAAGGTGGATATACACTGTACTAGTGCCGACATTGTGCATGCTCTGTTGCCTGTGTCTATGTGCCTGTGGTTCTGTCAGTGTGATCATGTGATGTATCTGACCCCAGGAATGTGTCAATAAAGTTTCCCCTTCCTGGGACAATGAATTCACGGTGTTCTTATTTCAATTTCCAGGAGTGTAGAATTATGGAACATGTGTTGTGCTTGCGTATTATTAGCGTATAACTTAGAAGAACAAAAATATAATCTATAAAAATCAACATAGATTCGCAGACTGTGATAATGTGGAACACTGCTAATTTTGTTCGTCTATGACATCCAAAGAGGGAGAGCACTGTGGCGCCCAGGTTCATGGAGAGTACCTTGACTTACAGAAGGCACTCGATACAGTTCCGCATCGTCTACTTGTGAACGAAGTTCGAGTTTACAGAATATCGGACCTACTTTGCGACTGAATTCAGGACTTGCGAACATACAGAATCAAAGGTGCCCTTCTTGTTGAGGTTAAATCGTCGGAAGTAAAGAGGTATCGTCATAGTGTCATTGTTATAGGGCCTGTACTTGTAACAATATACGTGCATTAACTAGTGGATTACGTAGGAAGCACTTGATACTGCAGTATATACGAAAATCGCAACGCCAAAGAATTCTAGCGAGATGTAAAAAGACGTAAGCAGAGAATCGACGTGTTGTGTAGGGACTGGCAATTAAACTTCGACATAAACGAATGTATGATATTCCACATTTAGGGGACTGGACAGAAATACCGCGAAAAATGCATGCCTGAACATAAATGCAGATCCTAGCCGAGCGTGGAGGTTGCGCTGTTGTATTTGACCAGAACGGCACTTGTGCAGTGTCGTTCAAGTATCGGTCGTGGTCAGGCCAGTGTCCTGTGTAGTTGCGAGTACATGATGTCAGAACTAAGTGGTTTTGAACATGCGCAAACTGTTGGTGTTCTAGGCTCTTGAGTCTGGAACCGCGCGACCGCTACGGTCGCAGGTTCGAATCCTGCCTCGGGCGTGGATGTGTGTGATGTCCTTAGGTTAGTTAGGTTTAAGTAGTTCTAAGTTCTAGGGGACTGCTGACCTCAGATGTTAAATCCCATAGTTGGTGTTCGTGTGTATGGTGCATCTGTAACCAAAGTGGCCGAAGTGTTTTGTATTTCAAGAGGCATTACATCGAAGATTTCTACCGCATACAGTCAAATCGGAGAAACATCACCCGCTAAGTCACGACTCTGACGAATGCGTGTGTTTAAGTGATCGTGACAGACAATCACTGAACAGGATTGTGACGAAAACGTAGAGGATGACAGCTGCAAAAGTCACTGCAGATGTGAATGTCGCACTCGCGAACCCTGTCAGCACTAAAACAGCAAGGGCCATAAAAGCTGGACTATGGAGCAATTTTATTATTTACTTATTCGTATGGCTCACATGCAGTTCAAAATTACAAGTATATAACATTAGTAATACTATATAAAACAGGAATATGAAAATACAAAACTACATATAAAAGTAACTAAATGTCAATATTTAGGTTCCTGATCCATATAAGAGCCGTATCATCAGCTTTCATGAGGTCCCTCCAACTCCCCTGGTAGGAACACCAGGGGCATTCTACATCTACATACATACTCCACAATCCACCATATGGTGCGTGGCGGAGGGTACCTCGCACCACAACAAGCATCTCCTCTCCCTGTTCCACTCCCAACAGAATGAGGGAAAAATGACTGCCTATATGCCTCTGTACGAGCTCTAATCTCTCTTATCTTATCTTTGTGGTCTTTCCGTGAAATAAAAGTTGGCGGCAGTAAAATTATACTGCCGTCAGCCTCAAATGCTGGTTCTCTAAATTTCCTCTGTATCGATTCACGAAAGGAACGCCTCCTTTCCTCCAGAGACTCCCACCCGAGTTCCTGAAGCATTTCCGTAACACTCGCGTGATGATCAAACCTACCAGTAACAAATCTAGCAGCCCGCCTCTGAGTTGCTTCTGTGTCCTCCCTCAATCCGACCTGATAGGGATCCCAAACGCTCGAGCAGTACTCAAGAATAGGTCGTATTAGTGTTTTATAAGCGGTCTCCTTTACAGATGAACCACATCTTCCCAAAATTCTACCAGTGAACCGAAGACGACTATCCGCCTTCCCCACAACTGCCATTACATGCTTGTCCCACTTCATATCGCTCTGCAATGTTACGCCCAAATATTTAATCGACGCGACTGTGTCAAGCGCTACACTAATGGAGTATTCAAACATTGCGGGATTCTTTTTCCTATTCATTTGCATTAATTTATCTATATTTAGAGTTAGCTGCCATTCTTTACACCAATCACAAATCCTGTCCAAGTCGTATCCTCCTATGGTCACTCAACGACGACACCTTCCAGTACACCACAGCATCATCAGCAAACAGCCGCACATTGCTATCCACCCTATCCAAAAGATCATTTATGTAGATAGAAAACAACAGTGGACCTACCACACTTCCCTGGGGCACTCCAGATGATACCCTCACCTCCGATGGACACTCACCGTCGTGGACAACGTACAACCAGAGACTCTGTAGTACCCTGTTTGTAAAGAAAGTGTGCGCATCGTCCATGCTCAGTGCGAGCTCTGTTCAATTTGACCCACAGTTTCCTATCGAGTTCTGTGCCAGCAGTATCACGGTTATACTTTCGGAACCACACATGCCCTTCAGGATTTTCAATAAGCTGACAGCTTTGGTTCGACAGGTCTCTCACACCAGTATTACTTGCATCTAGCTCTTCTGCTTGCGTAATGGTGAGTTTCTTGAACTGAGTCTCTTTCGTAGTAAACTTGGCATGTCTTCCTGTATGGGTAACTGCAAGTTCTCCTGAAGCTTGCGGTATTCCCTAAGCAAGGCCTCGCTTCTGGGGATTTCTGGTGGATAGATGTTGCTCAGCAGAGGAAGCCAATAAATCGGTGTTGGTCAGATTGCCCAAGTTATTAACCGCATAGTGTGGTTCAACTGGACGCCGATCAAGTTGTTGTGGCAGCTGTTTAGCCACACCGGGGCACAATACTCGGCTGCTGAGAAGACCAGCGTAACGGATGATGTGCGCAAGGTATCTGCTGAGGTTCCCCATGTCATTCCACACAATTTTTTAATAATATTGTTACGAGTTTTTATCGTGGCAGCAATATTTTCAAGATGTTTTCTATACGAAAGGGTGCGATCAAGGCCGACACCAAGATACTTAGGGTACTTGTTATGGCAAAGAATGTTTCCGGTAAGTTTCACTCTGAGCTCCGTGTTTGCTTGTTTGTCAGATGGAATGTACATACTTAAGTTTTACTTGTACTGGGTCCTTGGTTCTACAAGCAAGAGCGATATCATTCGCTTAGCAGAAGTTTGTTAACCAGGTATTGCATGAGACAAGCCCTGTGGTAGACCATTACTTAATTGGAAGGATGTCATTTGGTCGGATGGTCTTGTTTCACACTGTTCTCAACTTCTGGTCGCCCAAGAGAGAAACATGGCAGGGGTTCGGTGATGATTTGAGTAACCACACCGTGATGTTCCACGGGCTTCATGGGTAGCCTGCAAGGCCACATGACTGCCAAGGATTGTGTGACAATTTTGGCAGATCATGTCCATCCCATGGTACAGTGTTTGTTACCAAATTGTGATGCTGTCTGTGTTCCGATACGACATAGCCCCTGTGCACACAGCTCGCATCATCTGAGTGTGTTTTTATGAGCACGAGGATGAATTTTTGAATTTCCAATGGCCACCACAATCACCAGATCTCAATAGTATTGAGTCCTTGTGGTCGGCTTATGAGAGAAGGGTGCGTCATTGTTACCCATCTCCATCATCGTAACCTGAATTTGTCACTATTTTGCAGGAAGAATGGTTCAAAAAATGTCTCTAAGCACTGTGGGACTTAACATCTGAGGCCATCAGACCTCTAGAGTTAGAACTACTTAAACCTAACTAACCTAAGGACATGACACACATCCATGCCCGAACCAGGATACGAACCTGCGACCGTAGCAGCCGCGTGGTTCCGGACTGAAGCATCTAGAACCGCTCGGTCACATCGGCTGGCGCAAGAATTGTATGAGATCCTCCAGATAAGCATACAGGACCTGAATTTAACCATTCCGAGAAGCCCGGAAGGTGTTTTTAATACCAACGGATTTGCTACACCGTACTTGACAGCGTGGTCTACATCTACATCTACATCCATACTCCGCAAGCCACCTGACGGTGTGTGGCGGAGGGTACCCTGAGTACCTCTATCGGTTCTCCCTTCTATTCCAATCTCGTATTGTTCGTGGAAAGAAGGATTGTCGGTATGCCTCTGTGTGGGCTCTAATCTCTCTGATTTTATCCTCATGGTCTCTTCGCGAGATATACGTAGGAGGGAGCAATATACTGCTTGACTCTTCGGTGAAGGTATATTCTCGAAGCTTTAACAAAAGCCCGTACCGAGCTACTGGGCGTCTCTCCTGCGGCGTCTTCCACTGGAGTTTATCTATCATCTCCGTAACGCTTTCGCGATTACTAAATGATCCTGTAATGAAGCGCGCTGCTCTCCGTTGGATCTTCTCTATCTCTTCTATCAACCCTATCTGGTACGGATCCCACACTGCTGAGCAGTATTCAAGCAGTGGGCGAACAAGCGTACTGTAACCTACTCCCTTTGTTTTCGGATTGCATTTCCTTAGGATTCTTCCAATGAATCTGTCTGGCATCTGCTTTACCGACGATCAACTTTATATGATCATTCCATTTTAAATCACTCCTAATGCGTACTCCCAGATAATTTATGGAATTAACTGCTTCCAGTTGCTGACCTGTTATTTTGTAGCTAAATGATAAGGGATCTATCTTTCTATGTATTCGCAGCAAATTACACTTGTCTACATTGAGATTCAATTGCCACTCCCTGCACCATGCGTCTATTCGCTGCAGATCGTCCTGCATTTCAGTACAATTTTCCATTGTTACAACCTCTCGATACACCACAGCACCATCTGCAAAAAGCCTCAGTGAACTTCCGATTTCATCCACAAGGTCATTTATGTATATTGTGGATAGCAACGGTCCTATGACACTCCCCTGCAGCATACCTGAAATCACTCTTACTTCGGAAGACTTCTCTCCATTGAGAATGACATGCTGCGTTCTGTTATCTAGGAACTCTTCAATCCAATCACACAATTGGTCTGATAGTCCATATGCTCTTACTTCATTCATTAAACGACTGTGGGGAACTGTATCGAACGCCTTGCGGAAGTCAAGAAACACGGCATCTACCTGGGAACCCGTGTCTATGGCCCTCTGAGTCTCGTGGACGAATAGCGCGAGCTGGGTTTCACACTACCGTCTTTTTCGAAACCCATGCTGATTCCTACAGAGTAGATTTCTAGTCTCCCGAAAAGTCATTATACTCGAACATAATACGTGTTCCAAAATTCTACAACTGATCGACGTTAGAGATATAGGTCTATAGTTCTGCACATCAGTTCGACGTCCCTTCTTGAAAACGGGGATGACCTGTGCCCTTTTCCAATCCTTTGGAACGCTACGCTCTTCTAGAGACCTATGGTACACCGCTGCAAGAAGAGGGGCAAGTTCCTTCGCGTACTCTGTGTAAAATCGAACTGGTATCCCATCAGGTTCAGCGGCCTTTCCTCTTTTGAGCGATTTTAATTGTTTCTCTATCCCTCTGTCGTCTATTTCGATATCTACCATTTTGTCATCTGTGCGACACTCTAGAGAAGGAACTACAGTGCAGTCTTCCTCTGTGAAACAGCTTTGGAAAAAGACATTTAGTATTTCAGCCTGTAGTCTGTCATCCTCTGTTTCAGTACCATTTTGGTCACAGAGTGTCTGGACATTTTGTTTTGAGCCACCTACCGCTTTGACATAAGACCAAAATTTCTTAGGATTTTCTGCCAAGTCAGTACATAGAACTTTACTTTCGAATTCATTGAACGCCTCTCGCATAGCCCTCCTCACACTACATTTCGCTTCGTGTAATTTTTGTTTGTTTGCAAGGCTTTGGCTATGTTTATGTTTGCTGTGAAGTTCCCTTTGCTTCCGCAGCAGTTTCCTAACTCGGTTGTTGTACCACGGTGGCTGTTTTCCATTTCTTACCATCTTGTTTGGCACATACTCATCTAACGCATATTGTACGATGGTTTTGAACTTTGTCCACTGATCCTCAACACTATCTGTACTTTAGACAAAACTTTTGTGTTGAGCCGTCAGGTAAGCTGTAATCTGCCTTTTGTCACTTTTGCTAAATAGAAAAATCTTCCTACCTTTTTTAATATTTCTATTTACGGCTGAAATCATCGATGCAGTAACCGCTTTATGATCGCTGATTTCCTGTTCTGCGTTAACTGTTTCAAATAGTTCGGGTCTGTTTGTCACTAGAAGGTCTAATATGTTATCGCCACGAGTCGGTTCTCTGTTTAACTGCTCAAGGTAGTTTTCAGATAAAGCACTTAAAAAAATTTCACTGGATTCTTTGTCCATGCCACCCGTTATGAACGTTAGAGTCTCCCAGTCTATATCCGGCAAATTAAAATCTCCACCCAGAACTATAACATGGTGGGGAAATCTACTCGAAATGTTATCCAAATTATCCTTCAGATGCTCAGCCACAACAGCTGCTGAGCCAGGTGGCCTATAGAGACATCCAATTACCATGTCTGGGCCTGCTTTAACCGCGACCTTCACCCAAATTATTTCACATTTCGGATCTCCTTCAATTTCCTTCAATACTATTGCACTTCTTATCGCTATAAACACGCCTCCCCCTTCACTGTCCAGCCTGTCTCTGCGGTATACATTCCAATCTGAGTTTAGGATTTCATTACTGTTTACGTCTGGTTTCAGCCTACTTTCTGTCCCTAGTACTATATGGGCGTTGTGACCGTTTATTAATGAGAGCAGTTCTGGGACCTTCCTGTAGACGCTCCTGCAGTTTACTATTAGCACATTAATATTGTTATGCCCTGTTGCATTTTGCCCACTCCTACCTTGCCGCGTCTCAGGAGGCGTCTTCTCGGGCCTAGGGAGGGATTTCTCTAACCTAAACAACCCCCATGTGCACTCCACACGTACTCCGCTACCCTTGTAGCCGCTTCCGGCGTGTAGTGCACGCCTGACCTATTCAGGGGGACCCTACATTTCTCCACCCGATAGCGGAGGTCGAGAAATTTTCACCCCAGATCTCCGCAGAATCGTCTGAGCCTCTGGTTTAAGCCTTCCACTCGGCTCCAAACCAGAGGACCGCGATCGGTTCTGGGAACGATACTACAAATAGTTAGCTCTGATTCTACTCAAAGGCACGCCTATTTTCGAGGATCTCCGCAGTTAATTTCTCTTCCATATTTAACGATTCATTTCCGAGATGGGAGTAACTATTGATCCTTAAACGCAGTCATTTACTTTAAAAACAACCATCAGAACTGCTTTGGAGACATTTCGAAATGCTCGTTACCTGGAGAAGTAAACCTTCACTTTTACCCGCATACCTACATTTTGCCGGACAGAAATGCTCATTTGCTAACATAGTGCCCGAGTTCTCAACCTGAAGAAACAGAACAAAGAAAATTACGACTCTACGGCTATTTTTGTTTTTAAATGGGCACGACTAAACTGCTAAAAGGCATTATTTTTGTAGACTGAAAATCACGTTTGCATCCGAGAAATACTCGATCTGGCACATAGATTGTCAGTTGAGAAGCCAAAAGTCGCAAGTCGCAAAAATGGTTGCCTCATTTGAAAATGTGGTGTGTTGTGGCTTGTTGCAGCATATGGAGCTAGTGTACATACGGTATCTGAGCAGTGTGTTACTGAGAGGCGTGTGCTGAGGTCACAGAGTTGAACGGCCTTGAATGTCGGATGATAATCGGTCATAGACATGTGGGTCCGTAGCATATCGGTGATTACACAAGTATTCGGGTTTCCTAAGCAACATTGCCTAGGTTGCACCTTTAATGCCGGAAAGGCAATATTCAGCACACGTGAACCGGCGACCTTCTTTGAGTCAAATCACTGGCGATTTGAAAGTGGGACGCCAGGAACCTCTTTGTACGTAGGCTGTGAAGAGACAAATGCGTCACATCGCTTCAGTAACAGACGGTCGATTCACGTCCACGTCTCCTCATGACTTTTGGCCATACAGTGCCGAGCGGTGGAATATATAGTTTCTCGACAATAATTTCAGTCTCTCAGAATGAGGAACGACTGCATAACTCCATTGACATCCAGTAAAGTGGCGCAATACGTGAACTCTTATTGAGTAGAAACGGGATTTAAATCCACTTTCCGATGCGCGTGTTTAATTTTCCAGTGTTTTACTAAAAACACTTCGGACAAACGCGTGAATAGGTCGTTCACCGAGACCGTCTCCGATATACTATTCGTCTGTGCCCTGCTGAGCTAGCGCGTAGCCGTAGTCTCTAACAACTCTGATGTCGACAGCAGGATGAATGCTGCGAATTTGTAGGAATGCGAGACATCACTTCGAAGCTACGAGTTGATTATCCGTATGAACGCATTCTTATTGTGACTGGCCAGTATCTCATCAATAATGATTCAGAAATCCGTTCCAACATTTCATAGTTCTTCTGTAGCTCGTACAGCCCAGTAGATAAGGTAACGAAAGAAGAATGAGTTATTGCGCAACCATGTCATCCAAGTACCTAACAGTTAACCGGCGCACGGTCATCCATTATCAGTTCCGTGTTGCCTACCGAACGGCTTCCAAGGGCAGAAAAAAATTTATTTTCGGTATTTCATGTAACTGTTGATCGAATTTGAAAATTTAAAATGCTGTCATAATCTACTTCTTAATAGTTGTGGACTGCTTTATCCGTCGTTGATCTGTTAGATAAGCAGATGTTGTTCTGGGAGGGTGATAAAGGAGTACTGGGACTCCTGCTTACTTCTGTCGTCAAATATTCAGTACTGAACTGAGAAACAGCTTCTAAAAGACCCAAAATAATCTTTCTTTTTTTTTCCTTTGAGCTGCTTGGGCCAAATAACACCGTGGAAACTTCCACTCGCATTTTATGTCTTGCCGTCAGTATATCTTGCCAGTAGTGCATTAGATGCAAGTGCCTAATAGACAGGTACTGTCTTGACGACTTTGGCAGCTGTCTGTGTGTGACGGCCAATCGCGCAGTCCGCATTTAAAATATTTCTTAGAACTACTTTTAATTCGAATGCAGCCAAATCGTTGTGGAATCTAAGAGATAACAGTTCAATGATATGATACAGCCACATTATTTTTTTAATTGAGTTTTATGGTGGAGTGTCCCCTTAACGTCAGATATTTAACACATTAACTAATCTGTAGAGTAATCAGACGTGTGAAGCCATTTTATACATGGAAATTCGATTCTTTTAAAGACTCAGGAGTTTATTGGTACTTTCTGATCAGCCATATGCTGCCCACTGAGGTGGCTACAAAGCTTATGTTTTCCCCAAAGATTTAAAAAAAAGTTGAAAAATTTACTACTGTAGTCCTTCGTACTTTCCGTGTTCGTTGCGCTGTCCTGTTTGGGCATTTCGCCGAACGCTGTGCATTCTTCCCTTCGCCATTCTTTGGAGTGGGTCTATGTTGGTCGTTGTAGTTTTGTTAACTGTGGGCACGTCACAGTGCGCTTAACACACTTTCTCTTCTCTTGCTGCAACTGTTTTGTTTCCTCTGTTGTTTCTAAATTAGGCAGTATCAAGCCGAGCCAGAGCTTTTACCTTTTTCGCAATTGCCAAGTAACGGAAGACAACTACCAGGGGAGAAAGGGAGAGCAGAGTGACAGATTGCTGGTTTTAAACAACCTGTGCATACAGGCAGCCTAATTCCTGCTGCAATCGACGTCAGTATTTTATCTGTGATGAGAAAAAACTAGTTCATTTGATGAAACGAGATATTTCACTGTAATCGATTTTGTGTTTAAGTGCCTCTCCAGATTACGACAATAAATTTGAAAAATCGTGAAATAATTATGCATAAACGAATACTACATTACATTCAGAGAACATGCTATTGGCACAAAGTGTGTCCACGTCAATGGGACGTTATGTCATTCCTTTCCTGTACGCGAAGTGGAAGCAATTTTCCATTACATTTGCAACCGAAATAATTGTTCATTTTTAAGTGACTTGCTGCTTCGGTGTCAAGCAGGTGATTGGGTGTCACTTGTGTCACACGTCTGTACGCGAGATTTCCACACTCCTCAACATCCCTAGATCCACTGTTTCCGATGCGCTAGTGAAGTGAAGTGGAAACGTGAAGGGACACGTACATTACAAAAGCGTACAGGCAGACCTCGTCTGGTGAGTGACAGAGACTGCCGACACTTGAAGAGGGTCGTAATGTGTAATAGGCAGACATCTATACAGACCATCACACAGGAATTCCAAACTGCATCAGAATCCAATCAAGTACTATGACAGTTAGGCAGCAGGTGAGAAAACTTGGATTTCATGGTCGAGTGGCTGCTCATAAGCCACACATCACGCAGGTAAATGCGTGTAAGGAGCCTCAACATTGGACGATTGAGCAGTGCGGAAACGCTATGTGTAGTGACGAATCACAGTACACAATGTGGCCATCCGATTGCAGGGTGTGGGTATGGCGAATTCCCGGTGAACGTCATCTTCCCGTGTGTGTAGTGCCAACAGTAAATTTCCGAGGCGGTGGTGTTTTTCTTGGAGGGGGCTTGCACCCCTTGTTGCTTTGCGTGGCACTATCATAGCACAGGTCTACATTGATGTTTTAAGCACCTTCTTGCTTCCCACTGTTGAAGAGCAATTCAGGCATGGCGACTGCATATTTCAAAACCATCGAGCACCTGTTTATAATGCACGGCTTGTGGCGGAGTATTCCGGCCGTTGTGGCCGAGCGGTTCTAGGCGCTTCAGTCCGGAACCGCGCTGCTGCTACAGTCGCAGGTTCGAATTTTGACTCGGGCGTGGATGTGTGTGATGCCCTTAGGTTAGTTAGGTTTAAGTAGTTCTAAGTTATAGGGGACTGATGACCTCAGGTGGTAAGTCCCATAGTGCTCAGAGCTATTTGAGGCGGAGTGATTACACGACAATAACAGCCGTGTAATGGACTGGCGTGCACATAGACCTGACCTGAATCCTGTAGTACACCTTTCGGATGTTTTGGAACGCTGACTTCGTGCCAGGCCTCACCGACCTACATCGATACCGCTCCTCAGTGCAGCACTTCGTGAAGAATGGGCTGCCATTCACCGAGAAACCTTCCAGCACCTAATTAAACCTATGCCTGCGGGAGTGGAAGCTGTCATAAAGGCTAAGGGTGGGCCAACACCATATTGAATTCCAGCATTACGGATGGAGGGCGCCACGAAGTAGTAAGTCATTTCTGCCAGGTGTCCGGATACTTTTGATCGCATAGTGTACGTAGGAGGAAGCAAAATGTTGGTTGACTCTTCCAGGAACGTACGCTGTACTTTCACGTCGTGAAGGAGAACGCTTCTCAAGCAGGGTCTCCCACTGGAATAGACTGAGCATCTCCGCGCCGCTTTCGCGCTTACTACGTGAAACTAGAGCGAAATGCGCTGCATTTCTTTGTATCTTCTCTATTTCCTTTGCGAGTAGTCTACATTTCTTCAGAATTCTTCCATCTAATCTGTCAGGCGTCATCACATTGTTCTCCACAACAATGCAGCATTGAGGCGGCGGTACGTGTAAAGTAGGATGGACACGGACGGTACTGTGCGTCAGGTGACCACGGGTAACGCCGCGAACAGACGAGCTGACGCCTAGCTCTCTATATTGTGCCGGTAGTATAGCCTGTCTACAGACTGAAGCGCGATCAGGCGACTCGCCACTCTGTCTATTAAGCTACGTCACAAGAAGCGCCTTGGGGCTCTGTCGCAAGGTTATATGCGGTTGTGCCGACGCTTCCACAGCGAGCCTTTTGAATCAGTGGCGACACTGTGCGCGGACACGCTCGGGGAACGCTTAATTTCCTTCTGAATCGCTAAAAATAATAGGGAGGAGTTGCAACCAAGCGACTATTCTAGCCAGTCTGTAGGGTCCATGAGTTGAGAGACGTGCCCTCAGACTTCCGGAAAAAATATTGTTCACGCAGTCTCGAAGATTGCAAGGGCAGATAAATGTGAGAACAATCAGCTTGACAGTTCATGCATCCAAGTTGCTAACAAGAATGATATACGGAAGATTAGAAAAATAATGAGGATTTGTTGAACGATGAGTCTGGCTTTCGGGAAGGTATGGACACTAAAGATGCAGTTCTGCGATTGATAGTGGAAGCAAGACTTAACAAAATCAAGACACGTTCGTAAGTTTGTGGACCTGGAAAAAGCTCTCGGCAATGTAAAATGGTATAAGATGTTGGAAATACTGAGAAAAATCGAAGTAAACTACAGGGAAAGGCGGATAATGTACAAAATGTACCGTCATAAGACTGATGACTCCCAAAAAATTGAGAGATAACACTGTATGGAATACAAAAATTTATATTAGTAAGCGACTATACCGATATTAGTTGCCGGCTGCTTTCCTAAAGGCTACAAGAGCAACAGAAATTTAATTTAGCGTAATAATATTGACTGATACATGGTTGTGCTTCTGGAACGGTGCATGTAAGAGCTTCAGTGGATTAGGAATAACAGCCGGCTAGTTGCAGTTTTTTACCACCGTTTCGGCGGTTGTTCAGAATGGTTGAAATGGCTCTGAGCACTATGGGACTTAATATCGATGGTCATCAGTCCCCTAGAACGTAGAACTACTTAAACCTAACTAACCTAAGGACATCAAACAACACCCAGTCATCACGAGGACGGCGGTTGTAATACCACCTTCTTCAGAAGATTACGAATTGTGTATGGAACAAAGATGGTAACATAACAATAAGCAAAATTACAGGCAATGTTTACAAAAAATTTTCAGCGAAGCATACTCATACAAAAACCACATTATCTATAGTCCATTGGCAGTCGTTGTCTGTCTAGTACATGTCATCCACTTAGTCGCCATTTAAAATACATTCTGTAAAAGTACTAGCTGTCTGCAGTAGGGCCTTGTCATGAAAGATTTGTGTAAAACTGACATTTAAATATAAAACATGGCAGCACGTCCTATAGAGCATAAATATGCCCATTCAGAGGTAGTGATATGCACCAACTGGCTGACTAATCTCAGTTCGTCTCTGGTAGGTGGCGCTCCTGCGCGTTCTATATGCGCGTAGCTGCAATGAGCAGCGTGTGTGATTTCACTAATCCATATTATTAACAGAATTAGCATATTAACTAAGTATTTGAAAAGAAGAAGAGAAGAGGAGGGTAAAAAAAGAGTGTTATTAAAGTCATACGGTTTACAAAGAGCCTGCAGGCTCATGTAAACAGAGCAGACTCTTTACAAAACGCACAAACCGCACGAGAAGCACTTGTGCATGAATACGCAACCGTAACAAGCGTCAGTATCAAAACAAAACCGCTTCAAGGAAGACTATCATTGTATAAGAAGCGCAACACTAGACGTATCCAATTGGCCCGTGTCATGCTGGATTACAGTAAAATGGCACACAGTGACAGAGAAACTGCTTCACTTGTAAAGCTTCTTGCTAAGGGCTGTGGTCGCATTGATAAAGCGTGCTACACTGAAGAGCCAAAGAAACTGGTACACCTGCCTAATATCGTATAGGGCCCCCGCGAGCACACAGAAGTAGCGCAACACGACCTGGCATGGAGTCCACTAATGTCTGAGGTAGTGCTGGAGGGAACTAACACCATGAATCCTGCAGGGCTGTCCATATATCCGAGGGGGTGGAGAGCTCTTCTGAACAGCAAGTTGAAAGACATCCTAGATATGCTCAATAATGTTCGTGTGTGGGGACTTTGGTGGCCAGCGGAAGTGTCCAAACTCAGAAGAGTGTTCATGGAGCCACTCTGTAGCAATTTTATGCACGTGTCGGGTGTCACATTGTCCTGCTGGAATTGCCCAAGTCCGTCGGAATGCACAATGGACATGAATGGATGCAGGTGCTCAGATAGGATGCTTACGTACATGTTGCTTGTCGAGTTGTATCTAGACGTATAAGGGGCCCCGTATCACTCCAACTGCACACGCCCCACACCATTACAGACTCCACCAGCTTGAACAGTCCCTTGCTGACATGCAGGCTCCATGGATTCATGAGGGTGTCCCCATACCCTTACTCGTCCATCCGCTCGACGCAATTTAAAACGAGACTCGTCCGACCAGGCAACATGTTTCCAGTCATCAACAGTCCAATGTCGGTGTTGACGGGCCCAGGCTAGGCGTGAAGCTTTGTGTTGTGCAGTCATCAAGGGTACACAAGTGGGCCTTCGGCTCCGAAAGCTCACATCGCTGATGTTTCGTTGAATGGTTCGCACGCTGACACTTGTTGATCGCCCAGCATTGAAATCTGCAGTATTTTGCGGAAGGTTGCACTTCTGTCACGTTGAACGATTCTTTTCAATCGTCGTTGGTCCCATTCTTGCAGGATGTTTTTCCGGCCGCAGCGATGTCGGAGATTTGATGTTTTCCCGAATTCCTGATATTCACGGTACACTCGTGAATGGACGTACGGGAAAATCCCCACTTTATCTCTGCCTCGGAATGCTGTGTCCCATCGCTCGTGCGCCGACTGTGACACCACGTCCAAACTCACTTAAATCTTGATAACCTGCCATTGTAGCCTCAGTAACCGATCTAACAGTTGCGCAGATACATGTTGTCTTGTATAGGCGTTGCCGACTTCGGCGCCGTATTCTGCCTGTTCACATATCCCTGTATTTGAATACGCATGCCTATACGTTTGGTCGTACAATGTTACACTCCAGTTTTCATTCAGAAACAGAGCCGCCTGTGTAGGGTTGCTGTTCAGTAGGAAAAGACGAAGTTCATCCTTCAGCCCAACAACACGACGAAGCGTTTCACCTCGAGACAACCAACGCACCTCCTTGTGCAATAGAAGCGAATCATGTTTAGAATCCATCTCCTCGCAAAGAATGGAAAATAGCCTTCTGTTTAAAGCTCTTGCTTTCACAAAATTTACAAAACTGGTTGCATCGTTCAGCACTTTATTGACTTCCGGTTGTATTACCTCAGAAGCCAAAGCCTTCCGGTGTGTCATACGGTGTTTGAATTTTGCAGGAGATACAGCACACACTCTTGCCATGAACCCCTTTTTAGTTCCAGTAAATGCTGCCGCTCCATCGGTACACATACCAACACAATTTGTCCATGACAGATTACTGTCAGCAACAAAGGAATTTAAAAGAAGAAAAAGAATATCTTTGCCTGTAGTCCTCCCTGCCAGAGCTTTGCAAAGTGGAAAGTCCTCGTGCATTTCGTGTTCATTACAGTAGCGCACAAAAACAAGAAGCCGGGAAAGATTTCCGATTTCAGTACTGTCATCAAGCTGCAGGGCAAATTTTGGTCCATCATGAAGACGTGGCAACAACTGCTTTTTCGTGTCAGTGGCTATCGCATCAACACGAGTCACAGTATCATTTGAGAGTGGTATCGACTTAAGACTCTTGCCAAATCTCTCCTTCTCGGTGCGTTATTTAGCAAATTTTTGACGGCTGGGGGAGAAGTACTTTCTCACCAACAATGTGTGGTGATTTGGATTTTGCAGTTACCTAGGATACCTCTAGGGATGCTCTTAGTTTCCTAAGAAACTGGTACCTGTTTCTTGAGGAATCTGACATTTATTTTTATTGTTGCTCATGACACTTAAAAAATTCGATGGGTATACTGCGTTTTGTCTGCAGGTGTCTCTTTAATTTTATAGGCATCAGGTCATCACTGGCTAAAATCTCCAACCAAGGAATACATTGTGGTCGTACCTCATTTTTCAGAAGAATGCTGGTAAAGCCTAACAGCACATAATCAACTTGATATATACGCACTTTGGTTTTACGTTTAGAACTAGTGTTAGGAACTGCGGAAGACGCTCAAGAAGAACGTACTTTGATTGAATTTTTCGAAAGAGAAGAGACACTCGATGAATCACTTCCACGGGATCTCTTGTTACCACTGCGTGGGGTTATCATCCGTCCCGATACATCCGAACTGTCGCCTTCTTGTCCCGACTTTCCAAAATACCAATTTTGTCCCGATTTTGCATAACACTATTACGAGATTGTCTCAGATAGTGAAGTAACGCCATCTGTTAGCACAGCACTTAAATGCAGCCTCAGTTAGTTTTATATGTCGACGAGTTTATGTAGACAAGGTCAGCTCACAGATGGCGTTGCATGATGCGTACTCTGTATCGACGATGCAAGCACCTTCTAGGTCTACCGCCATCATTGGAGAAAATACCAGGCTTCTCCAGTCGGGCGGGGCTGTAACAATTTAAGCAGCGCCATGCGGAAGAATCGGGCAGTTCCGATTTGAATAGAGATCTTATACGATTATTTCTAAACGTAATACGAACAGTGAGTGCAAGTTAGTAATGTTTGAAGTGTTTAATGCGGGTATATGGGGCATGAAGTGTATAGTGACGTGTACTTCGATGACTGGAGTGTTACTGTCGACTGTTTACCGTCTAATATACTTCTATTGTCATAGCTTACGAAAACTCATAAGGATGGAAAGAGAAGTGTCACTTTTCGGTTGATTACATAGAACAGTGATCCTTTTTTCAAGAAAGGACGTAATGGTCAGGAAGCGGTGTGTGAGATTTGTAGTTGTTTCGTCTCAGTAAGTCATGGGCAGAAGTGAGGCATCACATTTATGCGAAGAATCATAAAAATAGATTCGCGGCAGCATGGACATCAAAGCCTGTTTCTACATTCCTGACTAGAGAAAATAGCTAGGAAGAATTGCTCGTTACTGCTGCAGAACTATCAACAGCTTATAAATTTGTCAACATCGTCAATCCTTCCGTTCTCTTGACTGTACCGTAAAACTGAATGCCGCAATGTATCCTGACTCCAAAGTCGCCGCAAAGCATTCTACAACCAGTACTAAAGCTATAGCGATTGTTAGAAATATTTTCGCACCACACTCCGTATCTGAATAAATTAATCGTTTTTTTATGAAGACAATTCCAGTACCAGTTTCGGAGGGCTTCATCGACGCGACCTGTGGAATGTGTTTCAACAAATTAAAGAAGAACTGGTAAAACATGTAGAAGGAATTGGATTCCCTGCCCATATTCTCCTCAGTACTATATCAAGGGCTGCTGGAGTCTTACCTGTTGACATTGAATAATCGTCATGAAGATATTTGATTATTTTTCAGTATACACGTAAGGACAGAGAAGCTAAAACAGTTCTGCTTAGACTTTGATGTCAATCATCAGACTCCTCTACCGTGCTCAAAAACAAGATGGCTCTCGTTCATGCCCGTAATTGAGAGAATTCTTAAGCTTTGGATTCCATTGAAACCATTTTTTGACGCCGAAGACAAGCCTCCTAAAATTTCTGATTTTTTCAGTAGTCCGATCAGCGCAATTTACTTCATGCTTCTGCAGTCAAACTTGGCTCTGTTTGAAAAAAAGAAAAATTAAGTCTCGATAATTGAAACAAGAAATACATTAATCAACACTCAGAGATGTCCGAATGAAAGGAAGACTGCTAATTTTATTGGCACGCAAACTAGATGAATTTGAAGAAATTAAAGAATGAGAACAGTAACCAAGAAATAATTAATTTTATATCGAAATTTGTAGAAGAGCAGCGGCTTTCTGTTCTGTAACATTTGAATACTAAGAGAAATATGTTATTTTTAAAATAAATATCAAGTATTTGATGGGATGATGCTATCTGAAACCCCAGGTAACGATTGAAAACACTATTATATACCCAACTAAAAATGGTGTGAAGATTTCAGGCGACTACTGGTTTCGGAAATATATATGTATCTGAAGAGCCCTCTCGGAAGAATAGAAGTCTAAACACTCCGAGGAAGACAGGCGGATTTATTTTCTTAAGGAGACCGAAAATCCTGAACGCAAATGCCAACTGCTAAAATTATGCGAGTATTTGTTTTCTGTTCCCGCACACACCGCCACTGCGGAAAAGGTATTTTCGTTGTTGTCGGTCCATTGGACTGATAAAAGAAATCGACTGCTGCCAGGGACTGTGGAATCTTGCAGTGCCCAGTTTAACTACAGGCTGACTTGCTAGAAGTCTTACAAATACGCAAAAGTGGAAGAAGACGTGCTGAAAAAATAGTGCGCCTACTACTACTGCCGCCACAAGTACCGTGTAATTGTGCTCTAAGTAAAAAGTAATTATATTAAATAAACTTTTTACTTCATTTCTGTACCCCATTTCAGAATGCCCCGACGAAGTCCCAGCTAGATACGGCAGCCCTACCACTGCGAATCAGGGCGGAGCTTGTATCACGTTATTTTAAATCTGGTTAAGTACTTTCACTGAACACGCACTAGAATTCAACTTCTAGCTAACACTCCAGAAGCCTGGCTGAAATCGAGTGGATATCAAAATTGCTGTGACCAACAGTCTATTCTTGTAGTCAGTGTTGCAAGGAAGTGGCAGTCACATTGTCATAAGGCTAATTGTCATTAGCGATTTTTAAATGTTTGGTAAGTAGCTCATCCTGGGGTGATTGGTGGCAGGGGCTGTGTGATGAAACATTACTCGCTACTTTTCTGAGAATTCCTGCTGACACGATCTGCTGGTCAATTCTTGTGAAACAAGACAGAAGATTAACGCTGGGGCAGCTTCCTAACTTGGTTATTGGAAATCAGAAAGTGACGCTAGCTATATTGGTTCACCGGAAGTCTCTTTCGTACATAATATGAAACATTAATATTTCAGTGAAATCCGGCGCCCCCGTCTATTACTGTCAGCCCCCTTTCCCTCGCCAACACTTTGAGGACGGCTGGTCTACCGGTTAACTTCGCTGCCTCTAGATCTGGGGTTCCCAAACTTTTCCTTCACGGTACACTTTGAGAATCCTGGTACTTTGATAGAACTTCCTGTTTATTTTGAAGGTTAATAAAATTTTTAAATATGAGAAAAACTTGTTTTATTCAGTTATTACTTCAATTTTAAATCATAGCTAATAACACATAAATTACAATAAAATTTAAAAAAGTATCGTCTAAACGTCGAAAAAAGGGCCATATTAGTAGTGGTTTTTGCGGAGCACTTATTCACTTACTGCGGAATAGGGGTGTTCCGCGAAAAACAGGTTGTGAAACCCTGTTCTATACCATGACCTCCCGGGTTCGATCCCCGGCCGCCTCGGAGGTTTCCTTCGCTCGGGAATTGAATGTTTGTGTTGACCCGCTCATTTCATCTCATCTTTATCACAAAAAATTTTTAAAAAAATGGTTCAAATGGCTCTGAGCACTATGGGACTTAAATTCTGAGGTCATCAGTCCCCTAGACTTAGAACTACTTAAACCTAACTAATCTAAGGACTTCACACACATCCATGCCCGAAGCAAGATTCGAGCCTGCGACCGCAGCCTAGAACAGCTCGGCCACCACGGCCGGCTATCACAAAAACGTCTAAGTCGCCAAAGTGGTATAAAGCAGACTTGCACCCGGCAGCCAGTAGTGCCAAGCTACTGTTTCATTTCATTTTTGTTACCATAAATTCATTCCAATCGATATCTCAGTAAAATGTCAAGCCATTCATGTGCAACACCGTGGCAGTTCCAGCGCCCAGCAAAGATGCGGTCGAATGAGAGTTGGGCGACTAGAAGCAATGGTTTCAAGGACGCGCGTCAGATCAAAATACGAGAAAGCAGACACGCGGAACCTGTTGAAGTGAGTGCTACGTAACTGGTGCCTTTTACGTCGCTTGCTTTTAGATGGTTGCCCCTGATCTCTCTTGAACAAAGCGGGCACACCAATACTCTCAGGACCAACTGGGTAGATATGTTCGTTCGCTGAACGTCAACTGTTCGAAAGCCAGTGTCGTTAATAATCTCACTGTTAAATGGTCGAGCAGCTTCTCATGAGCCACATATTTACTCATTTCTCAAGCCAGTGTTAAGCGACGCTTGAGGGAGTGTAAAGAGGGACATGACTGACAAGTGGATCACTGGAAACGAACGAGTTATTTGGAGTGATGAATCACGCTATACCCTGTAGGAATCCCATGGGAGGGTTGGCTATGGCGAATGACTGGAGAACGTTGCCTGCCATGTGTTGTGCCAACAGTGACATACGGAGGAGGTGGTGTTACAGTATTGGAGTGCTTTTCGTGGTTAGGATACGGTCATCTTTTGCACTTCCGGAAACGCTAAATGTGCGAGGGTATGAAGACATTTTGAAGCATTGTGTACAGCGTTATATCAGCACACTGTTATACAGCAGCGTCTGTGAGGGAATGGTCTGTGTGGTCAATAGCATTCCTGAAACTGACTGGCCTGCCAAGAGTGCCTACCTCACACCAATGGGACGCCCTTGTGTCGAATTCGCTCCAGATCTCACTGTCCAACATCACTATCTTCTCTGGTTTGAGCTCTTGAGGAAGAATGGGCTGCTTTTTCTCCACAGGCATTCAGGCACCTCACTGAAAGTGTCGCCAGGGGATTTCAAGCTGTCATAAAAGCGAAAAGTGGGCACACCCCATACTAAAGTTCACTAATAGGTGGGTGGAGAAGCCACCGGCCCACACGTTTACCACTGCTTGCCTCTTGTTGCAAAGCACAGATTTTAGCACGGTAGCAGAAATACGGTCTTTTGACGGTCGGAGCATGAAAAGGTCTTCTGCCGTAGGAACACAATCCAATGGCAAGGTGTGAATACGTAGAAAACCATAAGAAGCGGTGGATACCACTAGCCAAGAAAGCGTCGGTTAGGCTGGTGGTCGAGGCGTTCTCATAATGGTGATGGATACATGTGATTAAGTGGCGCCCATGTTGTCTCTGGCGTCGCCTCACCGACTGATAATTCAGGGGCCTAATGTCCTATAATGTCACTCTTTTCAGTTTCTATTCGCCTATAAGTTTAACGCCGCCAGTAACGAGCTTTCCTACGTGTTCTGAGCGGGAGCACCGCCCACTTCTTTGAACATTTTCACTCGCGATATCCTTCAAACTGTGGCTTCAGGCCAACAGCCACAGTATACAACTCTAGATATCCGGAAAGCATTTGACACTCAACGATATACACTGGTAACAAACGTCCGAGCATTTGGAAAAGGATGTCAAATGAGTGGCTGGATCGTACACATTTAGAGTAATACAGTGCGTTGTCGTAGATGGCGAGTGTTCATCGGAGACAAGAACAACACCAGGATAGCTGCAGGGAAGCGTGCACGTAAACTATGTATCGTATCGGATTGTCAGCAATTTGAAATTCTTTGGTGATAACGCTGTTGTGTACAACGAAGAGCCGGCGTTGTGTGACTGTGGCACTGATTTGTGATAACTTGTACAGAATTTCTGTGTGATGCGATGAAAGAAAGTTTGTTAAATGTGAAAATAGTAAATTCATTCGGATTAAGAAGAGTGTAAGAAAGGGATATAGTCTTTCGCCGCTACTGTTTAATCTATACATTGAAGAAGCAATGACGATAATCAAAAAAAGGTTCAAGAGAGGAATTAAAATTCGAGATGAAAGGTTATCAATGATACGATTCACTGATGACATAAATATCCTCAGTAAAAGTCAAGAAGAATTACATGATCTGCTGAATGGAATGAAGTCTAAAGAGTTCAGAAAGTGGATTGAAAGTAAATCGAAGAAAGACAAAAGTAATGAGAAGTAGCAGAAATGAGAACAGCGAGAAACTCAACATCAGAATTGATGGGCACAAAGTAGATGAAGTAAAGGAATTCAGCTACCTAGGCAGTATGAGAACAGCGAGAAACTTACCATCGGAATTGATGGTCACGAAGTAGATGAAGTTAAGGAATTCAGCTACCTAGGCACTAAAACAACCCATGCCGGACAGAGCGAGGAGGAAATAAAAAGTAGACTAGCACTGGCAAAAATGGCATTCTTGACCAAGAGAAGACTAATAGTATCAAACATAGGGCTTAATTTGAGGAAGAAGTGACTGAGAATATATGTTTGCAGCACAACATTGTAAGGTAGTGAAATTGGACTGTTGGAAAACCGGAAAAGAAAAGAATCGAAGCATTTGAGATGTGTTGCTACGGAATAACGTTGAAAATTAGGTGGACCATTAAGGTAAGAAATGCGGAGGTTCTCTGAAGAATCGGCGAGGAAAGGAATATATGGAAAATATTGACAAGAAGATGGAACAGGATGGTAGGACATTGTTGCGGCATCACGAAATAACATCCATGTTACTAGAAGGAGCTGTAGAGGGGTAAAAACTACAGAGGAAAACAGAGGGGAATTCACACGTTAATTGTACGCTGCTTGATTCAGTCACGTTGTTGAAATACAACTTCGCGAAACAACATGAGCTGGAACAAGTACATTAGGTCAATTGTCGGGAAATCGAATGGCTAACTATAGTTGTATACTGGGTATTTTGGGGGAAATGTAGCGCCCGGAGAGGCCGCGAACTGAACTCTGGTATGATCCGTTTCTATTGTTAGAGTGTTTGGGATCCCTACAAAGTTGATTAAAAGGAGGTATCGAATGAATCAGGAGGCAGCTGCAAGATTTGTTACTGGTCGGTTCGATCTGTACGAGAGTGCACCGGTAATTCTACGTGAGGTTAGGTGGGAGCCCTTGGAGGGTAGAAGATCTTTTCCAGAATCGGTGTTCTGAAAGTTAACGACATCCAGCATTTGCGACAGAGAAGAAAGTTTCTACTGCCTCCCACAATCACGGAGTACACTTGTGGGCCAAAACACAAGGAGCACCTGCATAATATTATGTTGATCCGCCTTTGTAACGTAGTGCGACAGCGACTTTACGTGGATTGTAGTCGATAAGTCCTTGCTAGGCTGTCCGAGGTTTGTGGCAGCACGTGTGTACTCAATGTCATGCATTTTCCGTAAATTACGAGCCGGTGGTCTGTGGGCGTGGAGCTGTCGCCGGATATATGTTCCACTGGGTTGAGATCAGCGCGAGTTCGATGGCAAAGACCTCAACTTAATTTCACCTTCATGCTCCTCGAACCATTGTAAAGCGATTCTGGCCCTGGGACATGGACAATTATTCTACTGGAAGATGCGGAAGATGCCGAGCATGAAGGGATGCGGGTGGTCCTCAATCACCTTCACGCAGTCTGCAGCTGTAAGGATGCCTTCTATTGCTGCCACAGGTTCCAAGTAGGCCCATGTGAACGTTCTCCCCCAACGGCCGGCATTCTTGGCGCGGTGCATGTTTAGAGCAGCCGTTTGCTGGATGACTGCGTATCCGGACAAGGCGGTCGACCTGCTGTAGCAAGAAACTTTATTCATCCGCCAGGCGACACGTTTCCATTGACCCACTGTCAAATGTCGATGATCCTGTCCCACTGCAAAAATAATTGATGTCGTTGGGTCAACATGGGAACACGTAAGGATCAAATGATAATTAAATCAAGACCCTACGCTGTCGACAGGCGTTGATATACGTCAACGGGGACAGTTGAAAATGTGTGCCCCGACCGGGACTCGAACCCGGGATCTCCTGCTTACAAGGCAGACGCTGTATCTATCTGAGCCACCGAGGACACAGAGGATAGTGCGACTGCTGGGATTTAACCCTTGTACGCTCCCCGTGAGACCCGCATTCCCAACTTAATGTCCACACACTACTTTCATAGTGCACCTGCCCACTACACTCTTTACTCGCGGCAGACAATCTTACCGAGTCCCGTAAGAGTTCGGGCAATGCGTGTGCATCCGCACAGAAGAAGGTCAATGGCCGGTTAACCTTAACTATATGAAGATGGAACTGCACGACCAACAGTGTTATCCGAAATTGTGCTGTACCAGCATTGTATCCTGTCGTCAGATCTGCCCTAAATCGCCGCCTAATCTGCTTTACAGAGGGGGCAAGCCTCCGTTCTCCTCATTCTGCAATTAGACGTGGACGTCCAACACCTTGTCACATATTCTTGGTTTCATCGTCCTTCAAAGATGCTGAATACAGAAGCATGCGAACACCAGACCAGCTTAAAAGTTTCCAATACGCCCGTTCCCAGTTAATGGACCATAAGAAACTGACCTTTGTCAAATTCGCTTATGTCAATGGATTCCCCCATTTGCGGCGTGTATCTTCGCTAGAATGATAGAATGATTTACCTTCCGTCTCTGTTCCGCTTATACACGAAAGTCATGGGATAGCGCTACACATATATACAGATGGCAGTAGTATCGCGACACAAGGTATAAAAGGACAGTGCATTGACGGAGCTGTCATTTGCATTCAGTTGATTCACGTGAAAGTGTTTCCGACAAGATTATGGCCGCATGACAGGAGTTGGAGCTGAAAAATGCATGGGACACTCCATTTCGGAAATCGTTCGGGAATTCAATGTTCCTGCCGAGAATACCAAATTCGGGCATTTCTTCTAACCACTGGCAAGGCAGTGGCCGATAGCCTTCACTTAACGACCGAGAGCAGCGGCGTTTGCGTAGAGGCGTCAGTTCTAACAGACAAGCAACACTGCGTGCAATAACCGCAGAGATTAATGTGGTACGTGCGATGAACGTATCTGTTTGGAGAGTGCATCGAAATTTGACGTTAATGGGCTATGGCAACAGACGACCGACGCGAGTGCCTAAGCTGACATCACGATATCGCCTGCAGCGTCTCTCCTGAGCTCGTGACCATATCGGTTGAGCCTTAAAAACTGGAAACTGTGGCCTGGTCAGATGAGTCTCGATTTCAGTTAGTAACAGGTGATGTTAGAGTGTGGCGCAAACACCACAAAGCCATGGATCTTAGTTGCTCAACAAGGCACTGTATAAGTTGGTGGTGGTTCCATAACGGTGTTGGCTGTGTTTACATGGAGTGGAATGGGCCTGGTCCAACTGAACCAAACATTGGCTGGAAATTGTTATGTTCGGCTACTTGGAGACTATTTGCAGTCATTCATGGACTTTGTGTTCCCAAACAAAGATGGAAATTTTATGGATGAGAATGTGTCATATCACTGGGCCACAACTGTTCGCGACTGATATCTAGAACGTTCTGGACAATTTGAGCGAATGATTTGGCCACCCAGATCGCCCGACACGAATCCCGTTACACATTTATGGGACATACTCATGAGGTCACTTCATGCACAAAATCCTGCACACGTAACTCTTTCGTAATCGTGGATAGCTATAGAGGCAGCATGGCTCAATTGGTTTTTTCAGGGGACTTCCAAAGACCTGTTGAGTCCGTGCTGTGTCCAGTTGCTGCACTGCGCTGGGCAAAAGGAGTTCAGACACGATACGAGGACGTATCCCATGGCTCTTGTCACCTCAGTGTACATTTCCCTTACGGCATCACGTGCCGGCAACGTCACCAGACTGGATTAAACGTGGCAGGGGACAGTGTCATAGTGCTTTGACTCGTCATTTTAGTGAGATTAGGGCTCGTACAGAGGCGTAGAGGCTCCTTTTCGAAGAAAGTGACTGGCATTGTTACAGATTAACCTTCACCCTACACTGCAGTGACTTGTCGAGTAACTATGTTGGTGTAGAATTGGGGCTTGTCTGAACGTACGTGATAAAAATTGTTCGTAAACGCTGCCGATACTTTGAGCACATATACTGTCCAGATGACTTCCATCTGAAATGCTTGCTCCAGGCCATGGTCCACAAGTAAAGTAAACCCAGCATTTTCGTTTCTATCTTAAGTCCAAAAGGAGAACTTACTCTTTGGATAGAGTACCCCCCCCCCCCCCTACACATACTGGCAGATGCTGCAGGTACGACGTGAGACTAGTCGAGGTCGGGTGAGGATGCATCGCGACCCCGATTCAAGGCCAGAACGACGGAGCTGGAGGCGTGCATTTCGCCTCCGATGCGTGGAATTAGATCGGACTTGCGTAAGCAGGCCAGGCGCCGCGGCCGACAGAAGCGAACGGGCGCGCGACGCCGGGTGCGGAGTCCAGCCAGCCAGGGGCTTGCCCAACCCGCGCTCACGTGACGGCCGCAAGCTGCTACTAGCGTTCCGTCTCCTCTCCAGCAGCGGACTGTCATTATCGTTCCTCACGCTGCGGCCTTCGGCATCCGTGCCTCCAACACACTGCTGCCCCTTCCTATGTACGAAATGAAGAACTCGTTTTTGTGACACCGCGAGAGTTGTCACGGTCGTTAAGGATCTAGACTCTTGTTCAGGCAGAACAGGGTTCAAATACCCGACTATACAGGCGCGTCAAAGAAACTGCTATAGGCATGCGTATTCAAATACAGAGATGTGTAAACAGGCAGATACGACGCTGAGGTCAGCAACGCCTATATAAGACGACAAATGTCTGGCGCAGTTCTTAGATCGGTTACTGTTGCTATAACGACAGATTATCAATATTTAAGCGAGTTTGAACGAGGCGTAATAGTCGGCGCACGAGCGGTGGGGCACAGAAACTCCAGGGTGGCAATGAAGTGGGTATTTTCTCGTACGACCATTTCACGAGTGTACCGAGAATATCAGGAATCCAGTAAAACATCAAATCTCCGACTTCGCTGCGACCGCAAAAAGATCCTACAAGAATGGGACCAACGATGATTGAAGAGAACCACAGAAGTGCAACGCTACCGCAGATTATCGCAGATGTGAATGCTGGGCCACCAACAAGTATCAGCGTGCAAACCATTCAAGGAAACATAATCGATATGGGATTTCGGAACCGAAGGCCCACTCGTGTACCCTTGATGACTGCACGATACAAAGCTTTACGCCTCACCTGGGCCCGTCAACACCGATATTGGATTGTTGATGGCTGGAAACATGTTGCCTAGTCGGACGAGTCTCGTTTCAAATTGTATCGAGCGGATGGACGTGTACGGGTATGGAGCCAACCTCATGAATCCATGGACCCAGCATGTCAGCAGGGGACTGTTCAAGCTGGTGGAGTCTCCGTAATGGCGTGGGGCGTGCGCAGTTGGAGTGATACGGGATCCCTGATACGTCTAGATACGACTCTGACAGGTGACACGTACGTAAGCATCCTGTCTGATCACCTGCATCCATTCATGTCCATCGTGCATTCATACGGACTTGGGCAATTCCAGCAGGACAGTGTGACACCCCACACGTGCAGAAAATAACTACAGAGTGGCTCCAGGAACGCTTTTCTGAGTTTAAACGCTTCCACTGGCCACCAAACTCCTCAGACAGGAACATTATTGAGCATATCAGGGATGCCTTGCAACGTGCTGTTCAGACGAGGTCTCCACCTCACGCACTTTTACGGATTTGTGGACATCCCTGTAGGATTCATGGTGTCAGTTCCTTCCAGAACTACTTCAGGCATTAGTGCCTCGTCTTGTTGTGGCACTTCTGCACGCTCGCGGGGGCCCTACACGACATTAGGCAGGTGTACCAGTTTCTTTGGCTCTTCATTGTATATATATCCAGACAAATGCTTGCCGTGGTTTTCTATAAATTCTGTGATGGTCCGTCTGTAAAAGCCGGCAATTCCCTGCCCCCATTCTTGTTCAGTCCGAGCTTACATTGGATCTCGAATGATCTCGTACTCCTTTTCCCGCACGATATCCTTCGAACTATGGATGAAACGCAACAATTATAGTCCGTATTCCAGTATTTCTGGAAAGCGTTTGCCGCAGTGTCCTGCATTCTACTGCAGACCGTTGACACAAGCCCGAGCGTACGGAATATGTTCCCAAATATGTGAGTGACTCGATGACTTCTTAAGTAATGGAACGTTATACGTTATCCTGGACGGCGCGTGTTCATCAGGGCCAAGGAAATAGTCAGGAGTGCCCCAGAGATGCGCGATACGACCGCTCTTACGCATTATGTACATGAAAGACGTGACGCTAAGGCTGAACAACGATGTAAGACGTGAAGCTGTAATGTAAGACAAAGTGTCGTTGTTGAGCGACTGTAGGAGGATACAAAATCGGCAGAATTTCTGTTCTGTTCGGTGAATGGTATCTTGCTTAAAAAAAAGTTAATGGCCGGCCTCTATGGTCGAGCGGTTCTTGGCGCTTCAGTCCGGAACCGCGCCGTTGCTACGGTCACAGGTTCGAATCCTGCCTCGGGCGTGGATGTGTGTGATGTCTTTAGGTTAGTTAGGTCTAAGTAGTTCTAAGTCTAGGTGACTGATCACCTCAGATGTTAAGTCCCATAGTGCTTAGAGCCATTTGAACCATTTTTTTCAAGTTAATGCAGACAGTAGGAAAGACAATCCTGTAGTGTTCGAATACTGTATTACTGGCGTGCTGGTTGAAACGGTCACGTCGGTTAAATATCAACGCATAAAGTTGCAAAACAATAGTTGATGGAACGAGCACGTAAAGTCGGTAGAAACGAAAGCGAATCATCTACGTGGATTTATTGAGAGCATTCTAGGACAGTGTAGCTCATCTATAAAAAAGAACATTCACTGAATACTGGTGCGACCCGTTCTTGTGTTCTGCTAGAGTGTTTGGGATCCCCATGTCGATTTAAACGAAGATGTCGAAGCAGTTACAAGGTGTACTCCTAGGTTTGTTACAGGTAGGTGCGACTGAGTAATACGAAGAAGCTTCATGAGCTCAAATGGGAAACGGCAAAGGGAACACGACGTTGTTTCCACGAAAAACTATTCAGAAAATTTAGAGCAGGCATTTGAAGTTGACTGCTGAACGATTCTACAGCCGCCAAGGTATATCAATTTAAGGACTGCGGGACAAGATGGACTGGGGCTGGCACGGCGGCATATAGACTGATGTTTTTCCCTCCGTCCGCAAGTGGAACAGAAAAAGGAATGTGTAGTAGTGGTACAAGGTACCCTGCTCTGTGAAGTAGCTAGCAGAGTACGTGTGTAGATGTATATGTTAAAATGTTATCTTCTTTCCGTTTTTTGCAACACGTGCCGGAGAAATTTTCCTCTTTTGAGGTTTAGCTCCTTTCAGTTTCTGGCCATCTCAGAATTATTACCACAGATACACTGCCAAGTGCTACCCCAGTCTCCTGAATGTTAATCCCAGCATACACTCATTCAAATGTAATTATCTCAACGCCCAACAGAACTCAAAGAGAAAGGCAGAAACATTTTCATAGGATAGAATGATGCATTTCGTCTTGAATCATTTTGCTAAACCAGCAACTGTTAATCATTTGTATACTTCTCTTTCGAAGATGTCTGCTAGGTACACAGATGAAATATCGTTCGTGATAACAAAAGGCTGCACTCCTAAAAAGTCATGTGATATTCGGAATTATTTCAAGGTTTACAAATGAGTTTAGGTTGATAGAGTGCACCTTGAGGCTGGGGTATGTGTGTGTGTGTGGGGGGGGGGGGGGGGGGGAGGAGTAAACGTAGTAAAGGGACACCAAAGCTTTACTGTAGTAAGCAGATTCAACCAGGACGTAGGTTTCAGTAGCCATGCAAAAACGACGAGAACTGGCAAAGATACAGTATCGTGGATAGCTTCATTAAACCAATCTCCAGCTGGAATCCCCCAAGACGACGACGACGGCATTAACAACGACGACAAAAACATGTATCGTGAGTGCTAAATTACGTTAATATGTACAATGTATGTGCTTCTGAGCACATCGTCGACCCATGAGGACTTAGTTTGTGCAGTAGGAGGTAGGTAACCTACTGGCAAAATAAAGCTCTGCTGTGGATGGTGAGGTACACCTACCAGCTTCAGTTGATGAGAACGTCGCCTACGAAAGGCAAGTGTCTTGATTCGTCTCTGTCCAGATTATCAAACATTATACATGATGTTTCAAGGAGAAATCGATTTCGAAAGACTGTATCTTCCACATTCCACATGAATGATGATATAAACTTGAGGTGAATTTGAACTTACGCATAGAACTAACAAGTTTTTATTGTCAAAAGAATTACTCGATTTTACAAGAGCATATCTTTTACGTGCATGGACCCACGAAGTTGGGGTGTTTTTTTTTTTTTTTTTTTTTTTTTTATATTTTAAAAACCCTTAGGATCAAAGTTTTCACTTACTTTTCGCAAATATTCAGTGTGCCCACCACCAGTCGCACGACAGATATTCAGCCGATTGTCAAACTCGTCGTATAGTTTTGCTAGTATGTCTGGAGTTCGGGCATTCACTGCTGTCGCTATGCTGCCTCTTAGTTCCCAGACTTGGAAGGGTTGTGCCTGATAAACGGAGTCTTTCACAAACCCCACAAAAGAAATCACATACCATGAAATTAGGCTGGGTTGGAGGCCAGTGGTGCCTTGCGTAATGCGTAAGCTCCTTTCGCTGTAGGGCGCGGCGGGTATCATTCTGCACTGTTTTGTAACTGAATTGCAACTGTTGCAACGAAGAACGGAAATCGCCTTTTGTTGTTGTGGTATCATCACCTCGAATCGACACACCTTGGATAATAAAAGAGCGAGCTGTCGTCAATAGGGAGACACCTACCGGCAACCAAATGAAATGTGAAGTGGCAAGTTCCTGGCGGCAAAGTAAACTTTTGTTTTCGGTGCGTAAGTTAGAGTTCACCCCAGGAACCCCAGGTTTCTGTCTTCATTCGCGTAGACGTCGGATGGATCTGGGGCTCTGAGCTCTATGGGACTTAACTTCTGAGGTCATCAGTCTCGGATGGATCTCTCTGAAACATACTGTAATTCGAGACTAATGATTGTCGGTTTGTGCAGTGTCCTCAGCATCTCGTACAGTGTTTCCACATAGGCGCTCTGGTAAAACGGCGTCTCGCCCACAATAAACAGATGCAGGTGGGTGTAATTTGGGGTGTTTAAGCAGTGGAAATAGTTACGCGGCACACACTAACGTGGAGACTTGTATGAAACCATTCTTCAGACTGACGACCACGTAAGAAAATCACGAATGGACATCGACGTGTGCAGCGAGAAACGTTCTGAAAGCATTGCACGGATTACGTAAGGAGACGGAGACAGCTTGTAGGTGGACACCTTTAAGTTATCAGAACGAGCCACGTCCAACTCTTCCAGTTGCGGGGCCCGCTCTAGGGGCGGACAACCAGGACATTTGTCCGTGGCACCAAACTTCTGTCGGCCGAGCGGTTCTAGGCGCTTCAGTCTGAAACCCCGCGACCGCTACGGTCGCAGGTTCGAATCCTGCCTCGGGCATGGCTGTGTGTGATGTCCTTAGGTTGGTTAGCTTTAAGTAGTTCTAAGTTCTAGGGGACTGATGACCTCAGATGTTAAGTCCCATAGTGCTCAGAGCCATTTGAACCAAACTGCCGGGGCGCCATTTTGGCTGTAAGAGTGAGAAAAATATTGGTGTGTTAAATATTCAGTAATAGAAGAACATTACTGCAGGAAAATATCAAATGTAAGCTGTAGTCATGCGAGTGGTTTCCGTTCCTATATTTTTATTATATTGATGACGTCGCTCCCTGTGGTGGCGAAGGTTCTGCGCTCGCTCCGAGGCAGCAGTGTCGCGATTGTGTGACCTACTGTCACTTGGTTCGCTGTAAGTCGAGTAGCACGCCGTGTGCGATTTGCATAAGAATTCGCCATAAAAATGAAAATAAACTTCTCATACGAAGCGTGAGACGAACCCATGAAAGATCCAAAAGAACAATACAACAAACATTTTTGTTTTTAAATTATGGCCGATCAAGCAATAAAAGCACTTGATTATAGATCTGAAAAACTTAGTAATCATAGTAAATATATACACTAAAGAGCCAAATAAACTGTTACACTTGCCCAAGATCACGTAGGGCACCTACGAGCACGCATAAGTGCCGCAACACGACGTGGTATCGACTCGACAAATTTCTGAAGTAGTGCTGGGGAGAACCTGACATCAATAATCCTGCAGGGCTGTCCATAAATCCGTAAGAGTACGAGGGGAGTGGATATCTCTTCTGAACAGCACGTTGCAAGGCATCACACATATGCTCAATAATGTTCATGTCCGGGGAGTTTGGTGGCCAGCGGAAGTGTTTAAACCCAGAAGAGTGTTCCTGGAGCCACTCCGTAGTAATTCTGGAAGTGCGGGGTGTCGCATTGTCCTGCTGGAATTGTCCAAATCCATCGGAAAGCACAATGGACATGAATGGATGCAAGTAATCAGACAGGATGCTTACGTACGTATCACCTATCAGTTACGAATCTGGATTATCGGGGGTCCCATATCACTCCATCGGCACACGCTCCACACCATTACAGAGCCTCCAGCAGCTTGAACAGTCCGCTGCTGACATGCAGTGTCTATGGATTCCTGAGGTTGTTTCAATACATTTGCATCCGCTCCATACAATTTGAAACGAGATTCGCCCGACCAAGCAACATGTTTCCAGCCATCAAGTCCAGTGTCGGCACTGACAGGACGAGGCGAGGCGTAAGGTTCAGTATCGTGCAGTCATCAAGGGTACACGAGTGGGCCTTCGGTTACGAAACCCGTATTGACGATGTTTCGTTAAATGGCTCGCACGCTGACATTTGTTGATGGCCCAGCATTGACATCTGCAGTAATCTGCGGAAGGGAAGCACTTATGTCACGTTCAACCAATGTCTTCAATCGTCGTTGGTCCCGTTCTTACAGGCTCTTTTTCCGGCAGCAGCGATGTCGAAGGTTTGATGTTTTACCGGATTCCTGTTATTTACGGTACACTCGTGAAATGGTCGTACGGGAAAATCCCCCCCTTCATCGCTCCCTCGGAAATGCTGTGGCCCATCGGTCGTGCGCCAACTATAACACGATGTCCAAACTCACTCAAATCTTGATAAGCTTCCTTTGTAGCAGCAGTAACCGGTCTGACAACTGCGCTAGATACTTGTCGTCGTATATAGGTGTTGCCGACAGCAGCGCCGTATTCTACCTGTTTACATACCTCTGTATTTGAATACGCATTCCTACACCAGTTTTTTTGTTTTTTATTTTTCGTTTCGTTGTAATGATTAAAATACCATGTCCGAAGAAATGCTAGTAAAATACTGTAGGCGTTTGGTACGTATTTCAAATGATGTTAATCCTATTGACATTAATGGGGCAGAATTTGCAGAAGAAATTTTAGCAGTATCTGCGCTTTTGGGAAACGAGGAAAGCCTAAGCAATGTAGTAAGTTCAATTACAAAGTTAAATTTTTCCGCAAATCTTACTAGTCTGTTGACAATATTGCCAACGACACCAGTAACTGTAGTAGGTAGCGAAAGGAGTTTCGGTAAGTTGAAATAAATTAAAAAAATTTAACTTTCAACTACAGAGAATCCTCTTAATCGTTTGGCCATTTTAGGAACTGAGTATGAAATTGCTGATCAAGTGAATTTCAAAGATGTAAAAAGGAAATTTTTAGAACTAAATGTAAGAGAAAAAACAGGTTTTTGTGATTTTAGCGTGGTTATGTTACCTTGTTTTATTTTCAAAATAATGTCATTTTAAAATGTAAAAATTATAGATTAGCAATTTGCGGCCAGATACAATTTCGTAATTAATTTATACCGTTTTCTACAGCTTGGTTAGCAGTGTTACGTAACATGTTACAAACATACTGCTTTTATTAAAATGGTTTTTATTTTATTTTTAAGGGTGGCAATTTATCCTTTTGTCCGGGGCGACGTAACCGCTATAGCAGGCCCTGCCTGTTACTGTGCAGGCCGTAAATGGTAGTTATTCCAAGAGTAGTAGGTGGCCACAACGCCGTGACTCAACAGCATGCGTCATAATAACGAGAAAGAGCCTGTATGTACCGGGAAAGTTCTGTGAAGTCGCCTTCGGCTTGTGGCGCGCCGTGGTCTGTGTCGCGGTACGAGCGCCGTTATCCACGTCTGGTCGCTTCCCGTTCCCTCGCGGCCTCCACGTGCCCCAGACGCCACTTATCTGTCAACAGCGACCAGCGTGCACCGCGCACCTCTGTACTCGTCTCGCTGTGTACGACCTGCGCGCTTCGCTCGATACCCCTGTGATCGTAACTTGTACGCATGATGCAGCAGCTCGCGTGTTCATCGACCCTGTCGGAACCTGCCGGCACGAAGGGCATCGAAGTAACCGAAAACTGTTTTTGATTTTGTGCGCATTACGGACCCGCCTGTCTGCTCGGCGTCTTCCTACGGGCAGGATTGCGATGTCCGTGATGCGTAAGTCTGTGTGTCCTTGTTGGCCTGTTCAGAGATAATCGAGTAAATATTCTTAGACTGAGCGATACGCGCATGTACAGATGGCGATAGTATTGCGTACACAAGCTATTAAACGGCAGTTCATTGACAGAGCTGACATTTATACTCACGTGATTCCTGTGAATGGGTTTCCGACATGATTATGGCCGCACGACGGGAATTAACAGACTTTGAAAGCGGAATGGTAGTTGGAGCGAGACACATGAGACAACATTCCATTCCGGAAATCGTTAGGGAATTCAACATTTCGAGATACACAGTGTCAAGAGAGCGCCGAGAATACCAGATTCCAGACATTGCCTGTCGCCACGGACAACGCAGTGACTGACAACCTCCACTTAAAGAGCGAGAGTAGCGGCGTTAGCGTTTCTGTTGTCAGTGCAAACAGACAAGCAACACTGCTTGAAATAACCGCAGAAATCAACGTGGGACGTACGACGAACGTATCCGTTAAGACAGTGCGGCGAGATTTGTCGTTGATGAGCTTTGGCAACAGACGACGGAGGCGAGTGGCTTTGCTAACAGCTCATCTCCTGCAGCGCCTGTCCTATGCTCGTGATCATATTTCTTGGACCCTAGACGACTGGAACACCGTGGCCTGGTCAGATGAATCCTGAGTTCAGTTGTAAGAGCTGATGGTAGAGTTAGTGTGGCGCAGACCCGACGAAGCCATGGACACAAGTATCAAGAAGGCACTGTGCAAGCTGGTGGTAGCCCCATAATGGTGTGGGTGGTGTTTACATGGAATGGACTAGGTCCTCTGATCCAACTGAACCGATCATTGCCTGGAAATGGAGACTATTTGCAGTCATTCATAAACTTCATGTCGCAAAACAACGATGTAAGATTTGGCCACCCAGATCGCCCGACATAAATCCCATCGAACATTTATGGGACATAATAGATAGGTCAGTTTGTGCACAGAATCGTGCACCGGCAACCCTTTCGCAATTATGGGCGCTGTAGAGACAGCATGGCCCAGTATTTCTGCAGGGGACTTCCAACGAGTTGTTGAATGCGTGCCACGTCGAGTTGCTGCAGTACGCCAGGGAAAAGGAGTTCCGACATGATATTGAGAGCTACCCCATGACATTTGTAACAATAACTGCTAGTTCCGCGAGGTATGCGGCAGAGCTTTTGTTAAGTTTGGAAAGTAGGTAGACAGGTAGAAGAGTTACAAGTCTGTGGCGGAAGCCCGTTATCGGACTACTGGCTTCAGTGCAGGTAGTATGCTCCCTTTCTGTCCTCCGTGTAACTAGAAGGGGGAGGGTGACGAGCCCCTCGCTCCGGCCGCCTTGTACCTCCAGAAAATTTTGCCAGCAGACTAAGTGGATCTGGGGCCATACTGGAGGAAATTGAATGAGGAAAAATTCCGGCCACCGAACCTGGATTGAACCCCTTACCTGCTGGGAAGAAGTGTCGTGCTTACACAGGACTATTGCGTGATGACGTTAAAAACTTCCAGGGATGAATTAGGAGGGTAAATGTATCGATCTGAAGTAAGATGCCCTGTTCCGGAAATGACAGAGTCGACAGTTATAAGCGAAAATCGTTTTCATATCTCTGACAATGGAATACATGTACTGGTACTGTAGTCGCTTGTATCGTGGGACAGACAACTTTCAGGACTGGCACAGTGGACCAAACAAGAAACAAATGTAGAGCAAACATGGGCTCTAAAATGAGTACCTTAAAAGCTATGAGCTGTTGTTCTTTTTCGCTACTCTGACACACCTCTTACACTGAACAAGTGCACCTGCTCTTAAGGTACAGGTGTGTATTTTAAAGCCCATATGTAGTGGCCATTTTGTCTTTTTTTGTTCCATTTTACCACCTATGAAAGTTGCCTACCCTGAAATCTTGCATGTCTAGTAAATAACTAATATTAGTAATGTCTGCATAGATACTGAAGCAACTTAAAAAAAAATTGTCTCCTGTTTTAACGATAATCAGGACATTTAAACTGGTATCTGTAGTGTTACGATTGGTGCTCTACCTCCCAAAATGAAAGTTACTCTTTCCAGGCTCACATCAGCGTGGATTTCAAAAGCGTCTTTACGGTGTGTTAATACTAACTATATGTCAAAACAGTGTTTACTTAGAATGGGATCGCACATTTCACATGTTTTCTACCAAGTTTCACTGCGAACATTTAATACGAGTTACATAAATGTAAATTTCTTATTAAAAATACCGAGTACCATTAAAAAAAGAGACAGTCCAGTTAGGAGGGATTCAGTTCCATGAAACTGATGATTATAAGTTTTAGCGTTGATTTTTATTTTTTACCAACTTGAACTGTTAGGTTGCCTTCATACAAGCTGTGTACTGTGAGTGAGTGTAATTTGTTCTTCCATTGGTACCAACATCTTTCTCTTCTTGCGTACTGTAATTACTTTTTCGGTCATTTAGTCTTCTGGAGACCTGTAAAAAGTGGTTCAAATGGCTCTGAGCACTATGGGACTTAACTTCTGAGGTCATCAGTCCCCTAGAACTTAGAGCTACTTAAACCTAACCAACCTAAGGACATCACACACATCCATGCCCGAGGCAGGATTCGAACCTGCCACCGTAGTGGTCGCGCGGCTCCAGACTGTAGCGCCTAGAACCGCTCGGCCATCCCGGCCGGCAGACCTGTAAAAGATATATAAAGTAGACTGGTTATTTTTTAATAAGCAAAGTAGTTTCAGTATGGTCTTGCTACAGTACGGATTTTTGCATTATGCTTTGTAATCGTCATTTTTAACTCACCGGAGTAAAGCTTCCACTCCGTGGGTTATGTGAGACATAATGAAACCACTCGATAGGTTGAATCTGTAACCAGAGTCGGGTTTCGAACTATGCGACTCGATTTAATAAGTCGGCATGACCTTTGCCTGTCAGAGGCACAAAAGCAGCTGGTAGAGAATTCATATACAGCTCTCACTTTTACTCTGTCGTGAATATTTAACGAATTGTGTCACTAAATGATAGAGACTATAGTTATTGTCTGCAAAAGTAGATATATCTTCATCATTAAGTGACTTCTGTGGCTATTAAGAATGTCTCCTATTTTTTGTAAGTTCTCGCAATGTTTTTCCAAATTATAAGATAATACAGTAACTATGTTTAGTGATGCATATGTTCTTCCTTTCATTCCATTGTATATAGACGTGTGTTACTAATAATATAAGTTACTTTTTTATCCTGAAGATGTGCTGTCGTCTGTTGTTACTGAAGTCCGCTCTCCTCCCTTCTTCTTCTCCATTTTCCTTTTCTTTAATCCGTGATTTCTGTTTTGTGTTTCGCATGTGTGGGTGATGTGATGATGACAACACGTGTCAGAGTACTAGCTTTCCATATTCCAATTGAAACATCTTCTCAGTTATTAGCTATTTATCTCTTAATAAGCTCACTGTGCGCATTAAACGGGTGATGAGTAGTCCACAATTTTACTATCGTACTACATACTTGCTTTCTGAGCTATTGTTCCCTGTCGCTCATAGAACCTTCATCAGAATATACTTGTGAATAGCGATTTCTTTATTGAAATGAGTATAGTGCTGCCATTATGAACTTGGTAATTCCTGCCCCCATCCTCGTTTCTTTATAAACTGTACGTAGTAGGTTTCTCTTCTAACGGCCTCGTTAAAGAGACATAAGGAAAACTTTCCACCATTCTCGGGAAGGTGCCGTTAGCGGCAAAAGTTGGTATACTGCGGAAATAGATCTTGCCCTAATATTATAGTGACCGATTGATTCCTTATGAATTTTCTATGTCTATCACATTTTTGCCCATTTTGTTTAACTGTTCTTTCTCCGTGTTACACCAGTTAAACGACCGAAAGTTTTCCACATAAATTGTCACGTTTTGATTTCATCCACTTATAATGCACAAATAAATGATTTTCAGTGTCTATGTGATTTATCTTTTGCGCCTGAAACAGCTAAATTCCTCTGTAAAAGTACAATTTCTGTGAGCGAGGTATTCGGTATCAGCGTGGTGACGATCGATTTGGAGGTAGCCAGTTGAAATCATGAAGGTAAATGAAATTTTCACCTCAGAGTACGGAGGCGGTGGTTCATAGTTGCTAATAGCCAGACTCTCTATTATGTCCTCGATTCAGTCCATAACCTCACGACAGTGTCTGTTGATCGGCAGTTTCGTGACTCTGCCTGTTGGGGTCGTTAGGCTCGGCGACTCTCTTGCAGACATTTACCGACTTAAGAGTTTCAACCTACCACCACCACCACCACCTCCACCACAACCATTCCTCCACCATCAACAACTCAAACCCAGCACTACACTTCACACTTACTATGTCACAGTCAATTATATTAAATTCACCCACTTAAAACAACACTCTCGCAATGGGAGAGAAAGTATACTCACATGAAAAAGAGACCACACATTTGTTTGAACTCCATGTTGAACTAGAAGTACCTCACTCACAACCCCACGCTCGTAATAACATCTGCAGTGAGCGTACGGAACCGCCGGCCGGAGTGGCCGTGCGGTTCTGGGCGCTACAGTATGGAGCCGAGCGACCGCTACGGTCGCAGGTTCGAATCCTGCCTCGGGCATGGATGTGTGTGATGTCCTTAGGTTAGTTAGGTTTAATTAGTTCTAAGTTCTAGGCGACTGATGACCTCAGAAGTTAAGTCGCATAGTGCTCAGAGCCATTTGAACCATTTTTTTGAGCGTACGGAACCACATGGCACAGTGGTTAGCCCACTGACTCGCCTTTGTGAGGTTTCCCGTCCAGCCACCGATACGTAGGTTTTCTGCGTTTTCCCCGAAATCGTTTAAGGTTAGTTCCTTTCAAAACGACACGAGGGATTTCCTTCCCTATTCTTGCCATATCCGGCCTAGTGCTCCGTTTCAGTTGACCTAGTCGTTTGCGGGACGCTAAACGCCGATACTATTATCTTTCCGAAGTGAGCTAAGGAAAGCAACAAAGCACTTCTAAATCAACACGGTGTTCGACATTATCTTCTGGTTGACGCCAGCAATACTTTTGTCTTGCCAGTAAATGGGTTTTTAGCTGTCAGTCGACAAACGAAGAAAGCTTTTTCTGATTCCATCATAATGTTCATATCTCTTCGTGATAGCGAACGCGACCCATTACGTCACAGCGTGTACCATGAACTGATTAACGGCTGCGTCATCCTTTGTTTTTAAATGTTATCAGCCGGCCATCTTCTTCTGTTTTATTATTTTAATTTTTTTTTTCGAGTCCAGGACATAAGATAATTACAAAAACTAATAAGTATTGATTCACATAACAAATTTGCAAAATTAAATATGTACAATAGTATTTATGACACAGATTCAATAATACACTCCTGGAAATTGAAATAAGAACACCGTGAATTCATTGTCCCAGGAAGGGGAAACTTTATTGACACATTCCTGGGGTCAGATACATCACATGATCACACTGACAGAACCACAGGCACATAGACACAGGCAACAGAGCATGCACAATGCCGGCACTAGTACAGTGTATATCCACCTTTCGCAGCAATGCAGGCTGCTATTCTCCCATGGAGACGATCGTAGAGATGCTGGATGTAGTCCTGTGGAACGGCTTGCCATGCCATTTCCACCTGGCGCCTCAGTTGGACCAGCGTTCGTGCTGGACGTGCAGACCGCGTGAGACGACGCTTCATCCAGTCCCAAACATGCTCAATGGGGGACAGATCCGGAGATCTTGCTGGCCAGGGTAGTTGACTTACACCTTCTAGAGCACGTTGGGTGGCACGGGATACATGCGGACGTGCATTGTCCTGTTGGAACAGCAAGTTCCCTTGCCGGTCTAGGAATGGTAGAACGATGGGTTCGATGACGGTTTGGATGTACCGTGCACTATTCGGTGTCCCCTCGACGATCACCAGTGGTGTACGGCCAGTGTAGGAGATCGCTCCCCACACCATGATGCCGGGTGTTGGCCCTGTGTGCCTCGGTCGTATGCAGTCCTGATTGTGGCGCTCACCTGCACGGCGCCAAACACGCATACGACCATCATTGGCACCAAGGCAGAAGCGACTCTCATCGCTGAAGACGGCACGTCTCCATTCGTCCCTCCATTCACGCCTGTCGCGACACCACTGGAGGCGGGCTGCACGATGTTGGGGCGTGAGCGGAAGACGGCCTAACGGTGTGCGGGACCGTAGCCCAGCTTCATGGAGACGGTTGCGAATGGTCCTCGCCGATACCCCAGGAGCAACAGTGTCCCTAATTTGCTGGGAAGTGGCGGTGCGGTCCCCTACGGCACTGCGTAGGATCCTACGGTCTTGGCGTGCATCCGTGCGTCGCTGCGGTCCGGTCCCAGGTCGACGGGCACGTGCACCTTCCGCCGACCACTGGCGACAACATCGATGTACTGTGGAGACCTCACGCCCCACGTGTTGAGCAATTCGGCGGTACGTCGACCCGGCCTCCCGCATGCCCACTATACGCCCTCGCTCAAAGTCCGTCAACTGCACATACGGTTCACGTCCACGCTGTCGCGGCATGCTACCAGTGTTAAAGACTGCGATGGAGCTCCGTATGCCACGGCAAACTGGCTGACACTGACGGCGGCGGTGCACAAATGCTGCGCAGCTAGCGCCATTCGACGGCCAACACCGCGGTTCCTGGTGTGTCCGCTGTGCCGTGCGTATCATCATTGCTTGTACAGCCCTCTCGCAGTGTCCGGAGCAAGTATGGTGGGTCTGACACCGGTGTCAATGTGTTCTTTTTTTCCATTTCCAGGAATGTATATACAAACAAGCAGCAAGATGATTATATTTTTTGACGGGCCCAGTATTCGGCGGTTATCACAGCAGTTTCGCTGGCTGCAGCAAGATCACAGATAGTGCATGCAGCCGGTAGGTTCCTCGCCGCGCGGTATTAGCCGAGCGGTCTCAGGCGCTGCAGTCATGGATTGTGCGGCTGGTCCCGGCGGAGGTTAGAGTCCTCCCTCGGGCATGGCTGTGTGTGTTTGTCTTTGGATAATTCAGGTTAAGTAGTGTGTAAGCTTAGGGACTGATGACCTTAGCATTTAAGTCCCATAAGGTTTCACACACATTTGAACATTTGGTAGGTTCCTGCAGACTAGCAGATGTTGTTCATCCTGTACGTCACCACACTGACAAGTTTCCTCCACATTACTGAAGCCCCACTTTCTGAGGTTGGCTTTGCACCTTGACACCCCAACTCGCAGTCTGTTCAAAGACTTCCAGGTCACATATGACAGATGTGAACCTTCGGCTATTTCCTCCTTGATCCTTACGTGATTGTCTTCAGCTAGGGAGTCCTGCCAAAGCTCCTCTCTGCGAGTTCTGGGAGATTAACGAATTGCCATAGATTTTTTAATTAATTTTTAAAAGAGAAATTTTATCCAAGATGTAAACAGCCTTTAATTTTGTATGTAAACGTGTGTTTATACAAGTTGATACTGAGGAAGAATTATAGCGAGAAATCTTCCAGCCTCGATCTAATGTTCCGACCCGCATTCACAAACTGTTATCTTCTGGCCGTGGTCATGCGTTCACAATATGAGAAGCTTCGTTGAGATTCAGACCTATTGCCAGGCGTATGTAGAACTGAAATCAACCGCACCAATTGAAGCTGTCACGGCATCAGAGTAATACTGGACAAGCGTCCATTACGATACAGCTTTCAGCTGTCGTATTTGGATTATCTGTTTGTCTGTTCTCTACGCTTCTAACTTTGGTATCGTGCCAACTCATGCCTCTTTGCGTTGTAACACGTCACGATTACGAGGCGAGTCTGCATTACTGCAGTTACTCGTAGATCGAAGGTGGACGGCAGAAGTATCAGTGGATACGTTATAGTCCCCAGCTGCACATCCGACATCTAATAGTAACATTACCGTGCGGAAAAGAAAATAAGATACACAATAGTAACTGGCTTTCCATTCCTTTGCCTCGTAAGTCTCTCCGTGAAAATCGCTACGAAGGTACGTGAATTTTGCGATAGAAATTCCTTGAGGCGTGAATTACTTCTAAATTGGTGTTCGCGAATATATGTCCTTTTTTATTTTCGTTAACGTTTTCACGTGATTTCGATTCAGCTGTTGGTTAGTTTCTCCGTAGTATATCAATCATTCATTGAAGTCTTGAGATAAAACACAGGTTTACCTTTTTTTTGCGTGGCAGTTTCACAGAAAATACAGTGATTTGAAGACACTGATCTTCAGCATTATGGTGTAAGTGACTTTTAAAGTCATATTGATGGCTGTTCCTTTTGACGTGGAAACTACGTTAGTGGCAAGATTTTTTTCTGTAAATGTTTCTTAAGTTGAAGCAGGCACTGGCATCGAAATCAGGTGAATATCATTATAAATACAGCTTTGGAATATCACACAGCATTTTGAAGTAACTATGTTAATCATGAATAGAATATAACAACAATACGCCGGACAGATTTCGAGAGGTTGTATAACGGGACTTCAGGAACAAAATGAGAACAGAAGCCGCCATGTCCGGAAAAGTCAAACAATGCTACATAGCGACGAAGTGATGGGGGTGAAAATAAATGTGCCGGCAGTTGAGCCGCGTGGGGTAGCCGCGCGGTCTTGGGCGCCTTGTCACGGTTCGCGCGGCTCCTCCCGTCGGCTCCCTCGAGCATGGGTGTGTGTATTGTCCTTGGCGTAAGTTAGTTTAAGTTAGAGTAAGTAGTGTGTAAGCCTAGGGACCGATGACCTCAGCAGTTTGGTCCCATAGGATCTTACCACAAAATTTGCTGGCAGTTAGGCAACCATAATGACGGCAAAAGTGAGTTGGTACGCTGTACGGATCATAAGCGGAACTCTTGGCAGTGGGCCTTCATCATGTTAATTAGCGTCGAACATCTCCACGCCAGATACAGAAATAACGGACAGGGTACGAACTCACATTTCCTGCCCAAATGATGGTCTAGTAGCACAGGTTAATCCCTTTGTTCGTTGTTTTAAATGGCAGGCAATCGCAGCCAAATTTCCACATTTTCAATGAAATGACCCGCAGTCGCCGTAAAACACTTTTACTCAAAGTCACGACCGATTTTGCATCAATTGGAGACGCATCATCGGATCTGAGGATGCGTGTTTAATGCGAAATGGGTCGTGACTTTTATTCAAAGTATTCTACGACCTTTCACTTTCTCCATGTAGCGTCGTTGGATGAAGTTCCCGGACAAGAGTTGTTCCTTACACGCCCTAAAATCTTGCGATGTTTATCGGTAGAGTTTACTTTTTTTAACATAAAAGGCGAGTCCACTTCGTCAATTCCTCATATCCAGTATCCCGTAGATATACTAATTTTGCGGTCGTTCATCTATCCAAGGTTGCAGGTGTGCAGCTTCATGTAGACCACCTGATCTGAAGTATCCGGAAAACCCTTAGAAGTGCGGAAGTGACCACTAGATGTCTCGAGAAGCGGACCTGAAAGCATAGAAGGAGGCAGAGGGTGTTTCGTTGTCAGTAGAGAAGCAGTAATAGTAGAACTGGTCGGTCAGGGGAGCACTGCTACTTCTAACGTGGGCTAGCAAGTGGATGTCACCTGAGTAACAAACCAATCAGAGACATTTAAACCCTTCTAAAGCTGCTGCTGATGCTGTGATTGTGAAGTGGAAACGCGAAGGAACAACCGTAGCGACCACGCGGACCTCTTGTACAGACGGTCAGGGAGCGTCGAGCATAGCAGAGGGTGGTTGTAAGAAATCGCTTGAAATCAGCGGAAGGGGTCACCTTTTTTTCCAAAGTGCTACCAGCAGTTCAGCTAGCACAGTGACTGTGCGTAGGCAGTTAAAAAGAAAGGGATGCAGTGGCCGAGCAGCTCCTCGTAGGCTGCATGGTCACCGATGGTGTCTGTTCTTTCGGACATGGCCGAAAGAACAGATACCATCTTCATATAGTTAAGGCTTACTGGCCATTGACCTCCTTCTTCTGTGCGGATGCACACGTATTGCCCGAACTCTTACGGGACTCGCTGAGATTGTCTGCCGCGTGTAATGAGTTTAACGGGCAGGGGCACTACGAATGTAGTGTGTGGACATTAAGTTGGGAATGTGGGCCTCACGGGGAGCGTGCAAGGGATAAGTCCCTGCAGTCGCTCTATCCTCTGTGCCCTCGTTGGCTCAGATGGATAGAACGTCTGCCATGTAAGCAAGAGATCCCGAGTTCGAGTCTCGGTCGGGGCACACATTATCTACTGTCGCCGTTGATGTGTATCAACGCCTGTCGGCAGCGTAGGGTCTTAATTACATTTCATTCTAGAGCGCTGCATGGTCACCGATGGTATATGTTCTTTCGGAGCTTAAATGCTGACATGACATGTCCAAAAGAATACATACCATCTTCATAAACGTTTCTGTAGTCACTGCTAAGCGACTCCTGAGACAGTATAAGGCACAAATGGACAGTAGATGACTGGGAACGAGTGATGTGGAGTGATGAATCACACTATACCCTGTGTCAGTGCGCTGGAAGGGTTTGGGTTCGGCGAATACCAGGTGAACTTACCTACCATCATGTGTAGTGCCGTCAGTGAAGTGCGGTGACGGAGGTGTGGGCGTGTTTTTCGTGGTTAGGGTGTGATCCACCTATTGATCTTAAGAAAACCTTAATTGCGGAAGGATATGAACATTTTTTACATCATTGTGTTCTGTGTACAGCAGAAGAACAGTTCGGAGACGATGCCTGTATCAGCAAGACAATGCATTCTGTCATAAAGCAGCGTCTGTGAGGCAACAGTTTGTGGACAGTACCATTCCTGAAATGGACTGGATTGCCCAATGGCACAAAAAAAAAAAAAAAATGTTCAAATGGCTCTAACCACTATGGGACTTAACATCCGAGGTCATGAGTCCCCTAGACTTAGAACTACCTAAACCTTACTTACCTAAGGACATCACACAAATCCATGCCCGAGGCAGGATTCGAACCTGCGACCGTAGCAGCAGCGCGGTTCCGGACTGAAGCGCCTAGAACCAATGGAACACCTTCGAGACGAATTAGAACGTCTTTGCTCCAGACTCCACCGTCCAACACTACCACCTTGTCTGGTTTCGTGTGTTGAGGAAGAATTGGCTGCCGCTCCTCCACAGACATTTGGATACCTCATTGAAATTGTTCCCAGTGTCATAAAGGCGAAGGGTGAACACACCCCGTATTAATGACCACTAATAGGTGTATGGATACTTTTGATCAGATAATGAGCTAATCTTGTAACCTTTGATTTATCCAAGGTTGCTGGTGCTCAGTATTATATAAAGGGTGTTTTAGAAATAAGTACAGAATTTTTGTGGAATGGTAGGTTGCATGTAGGCAATAACTTTAAGCATACGATCATTGTGTCTCATAGTGCACTAGACAACGCCAAAGCGCATACGGTTTGCCTGGAGGAAACATCGCTGTACAGTGTGATTATTGCAGTAAATACTAGAAGTGTGCTCCATTGACTTGATGGCATACCTTAAGCCGTCGAAAGACGGAACGTTGGACATTGGGTTAATGTTTCACTGGCTCGATCTCCGACTTCTCCTCCAGCAACGGCAATTCGAGGTTCGAATTCTTCCACAGTGTTTACAGGAGTTTGGAACACAAGAGCCTTCACACAGCCCCAAAGATAAAAATCGAGTTGTGTGAGATTTGGGGGACTTGCAGGCCAGTGAACAGTCCATTGCGTCCAATCCAGCATCCGGGATCTTGTCTTTCCAAGAATCCTCTCGCTCGATTTTTGAAAATGAGAGGTGCCCCATCATGCTGGAAGAACATTCGTCTTCAGGTTCGAAGCAGTACATCTTCGAGAGGACCGGGAAGTGCGTATTCGAGAAATACGCGGTAAACACGACCAGTTGGACGGTGTGGAAGAGTATAAGGCCTCATTACTTGGTTGTGAATAATTCCAGTCTAAACATTAACTGAAAATCGTTCCTGAAAACGGTGGACGGCCGTACCTCCAGGATTTTCGCGAGACCACACATGAGAGCTGTGACTGTTGAACATCCCTTCGCGGGTGAAAGTCGATTCATCACTCCACAGAACAATGTTTGCGAAGTCGGGAGTTAGCATTCTTTGAGTGCAAAAACCATATGGGTAAGTCGTTCCGAATTGGAATATCAGTGGGTAGTAGGTCCTGTATCTTATACAACTTGTAGGGATGTCGATTTTCATCACGTAGGGTTCTTCAAACACTGCTTGCACTAGCATTTAGAGCAGGAGCAACGGAGAGTACGCTAACTGAAGGATTGTTGTCGAACATTTGTAGTACTCGTTCTTCGAAACCAAAATTGCGTACACTCCGTGGTCGACCTCGGGGGTGGAAATCTCCCTCTGATGTGCCCCTTTGACGGAGACGATGATGAACACCTTCAAATGTTCTTTGATTTGGTATTTGTTTGCATATCGTTCTGCGTACGAACGCCGTGCTCCTTACATAGTTCCTGCAGCACCAAAGGCCACACACACACACACACACACACACACACACACACACACGCCCGAGGGAGGACTCGAACCTCCGGCGGAAGGGGCCGCGCAATCCGTGACATGGCGCTTCAAACCATGCGGTCACTCCGCGATTTGCATATTCATTCCACGTGCAATGTCCCATGTCCTACCCCGCATGATAACACAGAGTAAGCGATCTTTTTAAATTTTCAAGTGTTTACCATTGTCCCATAACACAATATCTCACCTTTGGTACAACATTTGATCACGAATGACTTTGAGGAGAAAGCGAAGTACACAAACAACAGCTCACATCAGGTACACAGTACCGAATGAGGACAAATGGAACTAGTGCGAGTTTCCTCGTTAGGGCGCGGATACCTGTGAAAACAAAAGGCGCTAGACATCCAAACTTGCGACTACATACCGCCGGTTATCGCATCACCAGGGGATCGGTAAGTTTTTGACTTGGCACCGAGTGAGGTGGGGCAGTGGTTAGAACACTGGACTCGTATGCGGAAAGACTGCGATTCAAACCCGTGTCGTCCATCCTAATTTAGGTCTTACGTGAATTCGCTAAATCGCTTCAGACAAATGCCGGGATGGTTCCTCTGAGAAAGGTCACAGCCGATTTCCTTCCCCGTCCATCCCTAAACCGTGCTTGTGCTCCGTCTCCAATGACTTCGTTGTCGACTGGATGTTAAACTCTAATCTCCTCCTCCTCCCTACTTTTTGAGGTCGCCTACCGTCGTAAATATGCGTTAGCGACCCCATGATAGCCCACATCCAACAGCCTATCATCCCACACTAATTCCGTACTTATTTCTGAAACACTCGGTATTGTTGAGGTGATTTCAATGACAAACAGACACTTTGCGTCCTGTTTTTTTTTTTTTTTTAGTACTCAGCTCAAAATAAAAACGTGTTGTTCCATTTCAGTATGGCGTCGTCAGTGTTGCCACCAAATTATTTATGGCGCGCAGTGTCATCTGAAACTGTTGCTTCAGGCACTCATCTCTCTCTTGAATACTTGGCAGAACTGACCACCTTACCCGTCGTGAGTTCTCACACTGACATTTGTGAACGCTTAGAACAATCTAACGGTCAATACTGGTCGTTTAAAAAAATAGTTTGATGCAACTGAAGCTGTCATTCAATAAAACTAGTACTGGCATATGCTGATGCCCTGTATCCAAGAAAAAAATGTTGGACAAAATTACAATTTTAATGTTCAGTGACCAAGTAAAGAGGTGCTGCACAGTAATGCCAGAGCGCTCTGTAGCAGCAGCAGATGCCGGTTCGCATTTAGCGAAGTTTCGTTTCAAAACTAAACCCGGACGTTCCGAATTAGGTATCTGTGAGTTTCCTAAAATCATTACAACTTATCCCAAATAGCGCCTGCGACAAGTAAACAGTTTCTCCTTTGCAAAGGGCATCTCTGTTACTGTAATAGTAAAACTGTCCAAAGAAGAAACGAAAAACGGAGAGGACATGTATGTACCGAGGAAACATTTCACAGATTGTACTACACCTCTAGTTCCTTTCCTTGCAACTGTTGTTACTTAATCGAAAAAATAATGTTACGGTAAGCGGTAATGCTGCGTGGTGGCACAGTGGCGACACCAATGACCAGAGGACTTGGAGTGCCCATTGTGTATCGCAAGATTGCAGCATCTTTCACAGCTTCCCCAGTAAGTTGCGGCGCGGGACAATCTTCGTGGCGTTTCAAAATTTCCCTTAATTTCCATATTAGTCACTTGATGTATCACAACTATTTCCAGGGTAAGTTATCAACACATTTCAGAACTACACATTCGGTGAAAATTACTTTCATGCGGAAACTCATTTGTGTATTGTGTCTGGTGTACATTTTACGGTGCGTCCATATTACTGGCTCCGTTGGTCTCTTGTTTTTTCCATTGACATTTAATTCGCGTATTTCTGCGTTCAAATTATTCACCAAATAAAGTTAATCTCATAAAATATTTCACTGTATCCGTCGTTATCAGTGAGAGTCCTGATGTTAATTGAGTGAGTGGTAAGGGGGGGGGGGGGGGGGGGCACCAAACAGCGAGGTGATCGGTCCCATCGGGTTGGGGAAGGATGGGATAGGAAGCCGGCCGTGCCCTTTGAAAGAAAAGGGCTGTAACTCTTCACTGCATGACGTCGTTGCCTGTGCTCGGCGTCTGAGACCTCGTAATCGCATTGTCCGCTACAAGTGCGTGCTTGCATGCACAAGGAAAGCTGCGGGCCGAGGATTGCCAAGAGACTTCGTGGAAGAGCTGCGTGGTCCGTTTTGGTACGTGCATTTGTATTTCCGCTCCTCTGTGTTCCTCGAATGCCGCTGTCACCATAATTCTTTTCTAGCCAGTATGCCAGGAACGAGTAAATATTGTTTTTGAGATTGTGTTTCTTTTCATTCTCAGAAATCTTGAGGGATTCATGAATATATTTACTCGTGTGTGTGTGTGTGTGTGTGTGTGTGTGTGTGTGTGTGTGTGTGTGTGTGTGTGTGTGTCAGAGAGAGATGAGAGAGAGAGAAACATTTTGGTGATTGGGAAGCAGAATATCATCTTGAGCCATGTAGTGATCTCTTGTACTGCGTTCTACTGTGTGTGCTGTTTGTGTTAAAAGGTCCGACTGTGGGTTTCACTTCTTCCGTCTAATTGTAGAGCTTATCATATGTGGGTCCGCAGCTCGTGGTCTCGCGGTAGCGTTCTCGCTTCCCGAGCACGGTATCCCGGGTTCAATTCCCGGCGGGGTCAGGGATTTTTCACCTACCTCGAGATGATTGGGTGTTGTTGTGTCGTCTTCATCATCATTCATCCGTATTACGGTCGGAGGAAGGCAATAGCGCCGGCCGCGGTGGTCTCGCGGTTCTAGGCGCTCAGTCCGGAACCGCGCGACTGCTACGGTCGCAGGTGCGAATCCTGCCTCGGGCATGGATGTGTGTGATGTCCTTAGGTTAGTTAGGTTTAAGTAGTTCTAAGTTCTAGGGGACTGATGACCACAGATGTTAAGTCCCATAATGCTCAGAGCCATTTTTGAAGGCAATAGCAAACCACATCCGCTAGGACCTTGCGTAGTACAGCGATGCGGCTCTCCTGCATCATCCCCTACGTTCTGTCGACGAGTATGGGACGTCATCATCATCATCATCATTGTCTGTGGATGTTTGAGATAACGCCATTTGATGGCAGTAAGGGCGCTGTTACACTTTTATATACTCCACAATGCTGTGTTCGTCATGACACTCACCGACTATGCACAGCTTGAAATTGACTACATATCTCAAGCTGATGGGATGGATTACGGGCACACTAATAAAGACATCTTTCTGAAATTTTGCTGAATTACTCTTCGGGCATGTCCGCAATGAGTAACAGGCTAATTAATTAGTTATTGCAAGAAACGTGACCAAAAACACACGACAAAATTACACATTTATTTCAAACACCCGCCATTTTATCCTGGATGTACCGGATGCAGTCTAGTCAAAGATGTGTAAGGCTTTCGGCTCTAACTTCCTTTTGCCTCCCAACCATGACCTACTGCATCTTCGTAGATCGTACAGTTCCACTGCGTGTGTTGCGGAGTGCCCATGCTACAACAAGGGCAAGTATCACTCATCTGTCTTTCGATTTTATACATATAGCGTTTTCTAAAAAGTCATGTATTCCTACAGGAGGTAGGTGTGATAAAAACTAGAAGAAAAGTTCCTCTAATTATATGTTCGGGAACGAGTATCTGTTCAGATATGAACCATTCCCATCTATTTATTAAGTAGAAGTAGACATTACAGGCAGTGATGTATGAGGTCACCACGCATCCTGACATATCGTTCATCGTTCAGGCTTTCTTCGTCGTGAATCAGCTGGCTACATTCAGATTGAACACGTGCGTCAGTCACACGCTCTCGTAACATCTGTACCAAACACCAGTGCCTTTCATTGTCCCCGTGGCCAGAAATCCATTGAATTCTGGTCCTGTTAATAGAGAGGCCATGCAATCACACCACCTAGACCCTCCCATCGCCCATGAAACGTTGCGGTGTCGCACGTTCCGTAAACAATTGGATGCTATCCTGTCGTGCGTAAACCACAATCGTTGCCGTTCTGCAAGCCTAACATTCTCCATCGCACAGAAATCGGAGATACACGGCACCCGTTTACGTATTTAATAAAGTATTCTCGCCTATGAGTGTGTCATCGACAATTCCTGTCCATACACTGATAGTGAAGTGAACCTAATGCCTTACCTACATGACTATTCCCACACGTGCTTATTGTGGTTATTTACTATGCTGCAATCAAACTTCCTGGCAGATTAAAACTGTGTGCCGGACCGAGACTCGAACTCGGGAAGGTAGGAGACGAGGTACTGGCAGAATTGAAGCTGTGAGGGCGGGTCGTGAGTCGTGCTGGTATAGCTCAGATGGTAGAGCACTTGCCCGCGAAAGGCAAAGGTCCCGAGTTCAAGTCTCTGTCCAGCACACAGTTTTAATCTGCTGGGAAGTTTCATATCAGCCCACACTCCGCTGCGGAGTGAAAATCTCATTATGCTGCAATGGTAAGATGGCCAATATCGCCGAATACGCCATATTACTCGACACAAGTCAATCAGCCCATATGATAACATATATTGATTTCCAGATTTATACAGCAACTTTCTCCCAGTTTTGACCAATACTTCCTCCTGCCTGTACGTTATGACACTTTTGTAAATACTCTGTATACAAGGGTTGGACAAAAATATGAAACACCGCTAGAAATGCATGCTTGAATATATAATGCAGATGCTAGGCAATGCTGCAGATGGTGCTATCGTATTTGACCACGAATGTCGTGTATACAATGACCTCTATACGTTGTAAGTATCAGTTGTAGTCAGGTCAGAACTGTGTTAGGGGGGGGGGGGGTGTAGTTGTGAATGTCTTATGTCGGAGCAAAGGTGGTTTCGAACGTGGAGAAGTTCTTGATGCTCCTGTGTTGAGTGGTTCCGTAATCAAGGTAGCTGAAGTGTCCGCTGTTTCAAGGGGCGCCGTATCGAAGACACATACCGTATACAGGAAAAGCGGAGAAACATCATCTGGTAAGTCACAAAGCAGATGAAAGTGTATGTTGAATTATCGTGACAGACGGTCATGGAAGAAGACTGTGACCAAAAATAAGGAGACGACGGCTGCAAAACTCACTGCAGAACTGGATGTCACGCTCTCGAACCCTATCAGTACCAAAATAACACGAAGAGAGCTCTGTTGCGCACGGAATTGTACGACGAGCTGTAATTCCAAAACCATTCATCACTTAAGCTATTTTCGTATCAGGGAAACGAGGTGCCGAAGCCATAAAGACTGTGACTGTGGAGCAATGGAAGAAAGTCATTTGGTCGCATGAGTCTTGAGTCACGCTGTTTCCAACTTCTAACCGAGTTTACGTGTAGAGTACACTGTTCCAAGCCTCTGATGCAGACTGCTTACTGCCGAGCGTGAAACATGGCGGGGGTTCGGTGATGATTTGTATTGTGATGATTTGTATTCCATGGGCCCCGTGGCTACTCTGGAAGACCACTTTCCCACTAAGGAATATTTGACCATTTTGATTGACCACGTCCATCCTATAATACAGTGTGTTTTCCCCAGTGTTGAACCTGTGTTCTAAGACGACAGGGCCGGCCGGGGTGGCCGTGCGGTTCTAGGCGCTACAGTCTGGAACCGCAGGACCGCTACGGTCGCAGGTTCGAATCCTGCCTCGGGCATGGATGTGTGTGATGTCCTTAGGTTAGTTAGGTTTAAGTAGTTCTAAGTTCTAGGGGACTGATGACCTTAGAAGTTAAGTCCCATAGTGCTCAGAGCCATTTGAACCCCTAAGACGACAGGCCACTGTTCACGCAGATCTCGTCCTCCAGAACTAGGTTTGTGAGCACGAGGCTAAATTGCCGCGTCTCCTCTGGCCACTACTCACTAGATCTCAATATTACTGTGCCTTTGTGGTGTACTTTCGAGAGAAGGGGTGTGATCGCTATCCACGCCCATCGTCATTACCTGAACCTGTGCACTATTCTGCGGGAAGAATGACATAAGGTTCCCTTAAAAACTATGCAGGACCTGTATTTATCTATTCTGAGTCGATTGGAAGCTGTTTTGAACGACATTGGTTTCCCTCCACGTATTAGGCATGATAATGTGTTTTTGGTGATTCCATATTTTTACCCACCCTGTGTTCCTCGAAAAGAACGTCATCCTCCCTCCATTTGAGTTCACGAAGTATCTCCGTAGCACTTGCGTGTTGTTCGAACCTACCGGTAAAACCTCTAGAAGCCCACCATTTAATTATTTCGCTGTCTTCCTTTAATCCCAAACATTCTAGCAATACTGAAGAATAGGTCGCACTGGCGCCCTGTATACGAGCTCCTTTACAGATGAACCGCACTTCCCTAAAATTCCCCCAATAAACCGAAGTAGACCATTCGCCTTCGCTACCACGATCTTCATGTGCTCGTTCCTCTTAAATTCTCTTGAACCATTCCGTATAGAACAACGGTGTATTATGAACTCTGTACGGAAGAGTGCGGGTTTTGCTCCCGTTTCCAGTAGAAGCCTGCTGCCGTAACGCCGGCAGCGAGCAACTCAGAGCAGGAGCCAAGGACGCCCGCAGCAATTAACAGGAGCGCGTGCGCCCCAAAAAAAGCGACCAGTGCCTCCCCCAGGTGCTGTTGTTTCTCGATCCTAGCCTCTACCGTGTCGCAAAGCCCGTCTATTATTCGCTAGTGACCCCGACCGCCCTTCACGCTATTGGGAAACGGCGCGTGGGACGGTCGCGATTAGTCCAATCGCCGGAGACATTCCAGTTTCTCAATCCACTTCGCCCCAGATATCCACGTTGGATCGCTCTGGACGAGTTGTGGCAGCTTACCGATAACGTGCAAGTTTTTTGTACTTCCGTAGGCTGTCTGGCACAATTTATAGATCTATTTCCTTACTCTGTATCAAAAACGACATGTAGAATATCATTATACGAGGCGTGTTGGAAAGTAAGGGCCGTCGCTTATATTTTTATTTAAATGCTAGCATCCCAGATCGACGATGCACGGATGCAGCGCCGTCAATAGAATTGTTTACGAAGCCAGATGTTCTTGAACCTCATGTTTACGATAATTTTCTCTGAAAATTCGAGTCTTAGACAGTAACTACCATTATCTTCGGCAGGAAAACAATTAACTGTCGAAGAAGTAACGGAACTGCCCTTGTATAGCTTAGACTATTAGTATCTATGGAGTATGCATTCGGATGCGCAGGACGAGAATATTGTCTGCAGCACTCCTGCTGTTCAAGTCACTTAATTTTTGGTTGGTTGGTTGGTTGGTTGTTCTGGGAAAGGAGACCAGACAGCGAGGTCATCGGTCTCATCGGAATTGGGAAGGACGGGGAAGGAAGTCGGCCGTGCCCTTTCAAAGGAATTATCCCGGCATTTGCCTGGAGCGATTTAGGGAAATCACGGAAAACCTAAATCAGGATGGCCAGACGCGGGATTGAACCGTCGTCCTCCCGAATACGAGTCCAGTGTGCTAACCACTGCGCCACCTCGCTCGGTCTTAATTTTTGGACGGCGCATTTTAGCCAGTACAGCAACTACCGCAGTTGAGTGTTATGACTTCTCTGCTACAGACAGATCACCTACAGAAGCATCGCAAACTTTGTATATATGTTTTATAGATATTTTAACAATCTGAGACCCAGAACGGAAGTTGGCTTGAAGATGTGAAGAGCAATGGTATTGTTTCTTCGCAACAGTATCATAAAATGGTTCAAATGGCTCTGAGCACTATGGGACTTAACTTCTGAGGTCATCAGTCCCCTAGAACTTAGAACTACTTAAACCTAACTAACCTAAGGACATCACACACATCCATGTCCGAGGCAGCATTCGAACCTGCGACCGTAACGGTCGCGCGGTCCCAGACTGGAGCGCCTAGAACCGCTCGGCCACTCCGGCCGGCAACATTATCATAGTACATAGTACAATTTATTTACGATTTGTCAGTAACGGGATAAGAAATACCAGCCAATTGTCGAACCTCTGTTCTGACTAATTACGTTACAATGACAATGTAGATGACGCCGAAGTGTCACGAAAAAAACTAAGAAATTGTTACAATAAACACGGTAAGCGATTTACAGCAACTGCTTGTCCATTGTTACTTTCAATTTTTATTTATTTATCCTTGTGCTTTTTATAGGCAAGTAAAATATCTATAACATTTTTTCGCCATATCACCAGAAAATTAAAACCATACATTATGCACAAAAATAAAAAATAAAAGATCTGCGCTCGAATTTTGTAGTAATAAAAGAAGTGACTGCCATCAATAGTTTTTTACGTTTTCTATTGCACTGAATCATTTTGTCAAATCTGTTGCAATTTATCTGTATTGGAAACTGCCTCATGCAGTAGTACGTAGGTACAGTTCAGAATCTGCATAAAATGTAGGAAATTAATCAGACTGTCATGTATAAATTTTACCTGCATATGAATATAGCACCGATATATATATATATATATATATATATATATATATACGCTGTCCGACAGTTTACTCAGACACACTTCCAAATTTATCTAGGGCTTGTCTCGTGAACAATGATATTAAAATCACAAAAATTACGTCCACAGTACAAGACTATTATACCGTGTCTCGATATTTTTCAATGTATAAACTGCCTTATATCAATATGACATTTTCAATTACACCTTCGTTGTATACAGGGTGTTACAAAAAGGTACGGCCAAACTTTGAGGAAACATTCCTCACACACAAATAAAGAAAAGATGTTATGTGGACATGTGTCCGGAAACGCTTACTTTCCATGTTGGAGCTCATTTTATTACTTCTCTTCAAATCACATTAATCGTGGAATGGAAACACACAGCAACAGAACGTACCAGCGTGACTTCAAACACTTTGTTACAGGAAATGTTCAAAATGTCCTCCGTTAGAGAGGATACATACATCCACCCTCCGTCGCATGGAATCCCTGATGCGCTGATGCTGCCCTGGAGAATGGCGTATTGTATCACAGCCGTCCACAATACGAGCACGAAGAGTCTCTACATTTGGTACCGGGGTTACGTAGACAAGAGCTTTCAAATGCCCCCATAAATGAAAGTCAAGAGGGTTGAGGTCAGGAGAGCGTGGAGGCCATGGAATTGGTCCGCCACTGCCAATCCATCGGTCACCGAATCTGTTGTTGAGAAGCGTACGAACACTTCGACTGAAATGTGCAGGAGCTCCATCGTGCATGAACCACATGTTGTGTCGTACTTGTAAAGGCACATGTTCGAGTAGCACAGGTAAAGTATCCCGTATGAAATCATGATAACTGACGAAACTAAAATGAGCTCTAAAATGGAAATTAAGCGTTTCCGGACACATGTCCACATAACATCTTTTCTTTATTTGTGTGTGAGGGATGTTTCCTAAAAGTTTGGCCGTAACTTTTTGTAACACCCTGCATATGAAAAGTAACTGGTCCTCCATTGACATAAATCTCTTTCTATCCGTAGCAACGACAGTGCACCACTATAGCTGTTACTAAAACTCAGACGTGAAGAAATCAATATAAAACAAGACGACTAGGTGTAATATTCAAGTTTCGCCATTACTGCAAATTGTAAACAAGCAGCGTCGTCTCAGTATCACATGACCTGTCTGATTTGACGCTGAGAACATGCGCATTAGGCTATGCTTACCCCATAGATATATACTCTATATACTCTATGAGATATAATCGGTGATCTCTATACTACGTGGAAGTAGATCTCTGATTCCAGAGCATGGAATTTCGACGTGCCTGCACGTTCTTGTCATCTGCATAGTCCGCCATGTTGCAGTTATGCAAAAATATTTCCACTGGTCTGTTCAAAGTAAAGAATACGTTACTTATTTCTGGCTTTGAACTTTATACCAACATGCGATGTAATGGACTGATGTTGGAGAAGTATCGAAAAAGATGTTCATTTTGCGTTGTCGTGACATTTCTTGGCAGCCATGTTGTAATTAGGCAAGAAACGAAATACGATCATATTTGGCCGGCACGTACAGACAGCTGCAGTTCGACATCCAGACAGTATAGAGATCACTGGATGTAATCATGGATATAACAGTGTCTTCTGTGACGAGAGATAATATTCGGCGCCAACTTCAAGAAGAATATAATAATTCCAGGTGTTGACAGATTTGAAAATTACCGCACTATCAGTTTAATAAATCACGGCTGCAAATTACTAACACGTATTCTTTACAGACGAATGGAAAAACCGGTAGAAGCCGACCTCGGGGAAGATCAGTTTGGATTCCGTAGAAATGTTGGAACACGTGAGGCAATAGTGACCCTACGACTTATCTTAGGGATAGACAAACCTACATTTCTAGCATTTGTAGACTTAAAGAAAGCTTTTGACAATGTTGACTGGAATATTCTCTTTCAAATTCTGAAGGTGGCAGGGGTAAAATACAGGGAGCGAAAGGCTATTTACAATTTGTACAGAAACCAGATGGCAGTTATAAGAGTCGAGGGGCATGAAAGGGAAGCAGTGGTTGGGAAGGGAGTGAGACAGGGTTGTAGCCTCTCCCCGATGCTATTCAATCGGTATATTGAGCAAGCAGTAAAGGAAACAAAAGAAAAGTTCGGAGTAGGTATTAAAATCCATGGAGAAGAAATAAAAACTTTGAGGTTTGCTGATGACATTGTAATCCTGTCAGAGACAGCAAAGGACCTGGAAGAGCAGTTGAACGGAATGGACAGGGTCTTGAAAGGAGGATACAAGATGAACATCAACAAAAGCAAAACGAGGATATGGAATGTAGTCGAATTAAATCGGATAACGCTGAGGGAATTAGATTAGAAAATGAGACACTTAAAGTAGTAAATGAGTTTTGCTATTTGGGGAGCAAAATAACTGGTGATGGTCGAAGTAGAGAGGATATAAAATGTAGACTGGCAATGACAAGGAAAGCGTTTCTGAAGAAGAGAAATTGGTTAACATCGAGTAGATTTAAGTGTCAGGAAGTCGTTTCTGAAAGTATTTGTATGGAGTGTAGCCATGTATGGAAGTGAAACATGGACGATAAATAGTTTGGACAGGAAGAGAATAGAAGCTTTCTAAATGTGGTGCTACAGAAGAATGCTGAGGATTACATGGGTAGATCACATAACTAATGAGGAGGTATTGAATAGAATCGGAGAGAAAAGAAATTTGTGGCACAACTTGACTAGAAGAAGGGTTCGGTTGGTAGGGCATGTTCTGAGGCATCAAGGGATCACCAATTTAGTATTGGATGGCAGCGTGGAGGGTAAAAATCGTAGAGGGAGACCAAGACATGAATACAGTAAGCAGATTCAGAAGGATGTAGGCTGCAGTAGGTACTGGGAGATGAAGAAGCTTGCACAGGATAGAGTAGAATGGAGAGCTGCATCAAACCAGTCTCTGGACTGAAGACCACAACAACAACAACGATGGAACGTCACTCACAGAGTCTATGTTTCGATCACGATGGACAATACGCGACATGCTACTGTGCGGTCTCGAAATAAAAAACGTACACTGGTAGACCTAACACTAAAATTGTGAGGACAAGGATTAACACCATAAACGAACGGTAAGTATCTTGGACTAACTATGACTATTACATTACCATGGGAGGCTCACATAGACACCATAACAAAAGCAAGAGGTCGACTAGGACTCTTAAAACTAATTAAAGGACGCATAAACGGTGCTTCAAACGAAACATTAGTACATACACATCACAGTTCCGTTAGACCAGTTTTCAAATACGTTGTGCCTTTCTGGATGGCTAACCGAAATCAAACAAAAACATTATTCAGCACAGAAGGAAAAATATTAAGATTAGCTTACAAGATTTAACACGGAAACGCCAAGCAACGTCACATACGAAGTAGTAATAGAAAACGATTACAACACACTCATCTAAATAAATATTAATGTGGGATTAACAGACTAAGCACCAGTACACTGACGACGGAACTACTTAAAGATAAAATCGCAGTGTTCAGTATTCCACAGTATCAGTGCAGTTCCCCGCCACATACAGTAGTCCAGTGCATAAAAAAATGGATGAATGCAATGAAATAGAAATGCAAACAGGATGAGACAGCAATGTCAAGCCACGAAAGACAAACTAGGAAACAGCTATCCAGTCTGTATGTGAAATAATCCTAGGTGGGTTTTAGAAGGGTTTCACGTCACCTGTAAGATGAATCAAACCCATAATCAATATATTCAAAATCTCCTTTCTCCTCATCAGTATATAAATGGAGCCAAAACAGCAAGAGTCCAAACCAGTGGCCGAAAAGAGCATCAGCCCACTCCTTCCCTTCAGGAGTGAGAATGAAAGATGAAGGATAAAACCACACAATCACGCGATAGGTATACTACCGATCAAAAGTTTTCGATAAACCATGGAAAAAAGGAATACAGTTTATCTCAATGTAAAAAGTAAATAGACGAAGAAAAATAAATATTTTCTCTCTCTATCAATAAGTACAATTTGGTTTCGATTTTAGCCTCTTGAAAAGTGTCACCCTTGCCCTTAGAAAAGATGCACAAACTCTTCTCACTCTGGAGATAAGAGTTTGTAATGCTTTTGCAGATATTTCAGTTCAGTACGTCTGTAAATTATTTCATAGATCTTCAACGTTATAGGACAGCAATTTTCTGACTTCCCTGTCAAGTTTAGCCCATAGGAGTTCAATAGGATTTAAGTCAGTTGATTGACTTGGTCAAACCGTATTCATCAGTTTCCCACATTTCTCTTTTTTATTGACGTACACTCTCCACACTTTAGACGCATGTTTGGGATCATTATCCTTCTGTAGAATAAACCGACGACTAAGAAGTCTCATGTCGGATGGGTATGCGTTGTTGATATATCCTTCCTTTCTTTATGTTCCATTGATTCTCACTAGATCACCGACTTAATCACCCGCAGAACATTCCTCTCCATGACTGACTCTCCACGATGCGTCACCTTTGGCGTCATACACCGACGCTTCATACGTTCTCCACGATGTCTACGAACAAACGTTGGCGACGGCTTCCAAATACCTCTAACTTAGATTCGTCCCTGAATAACAACTTGGATCATAGCTGCATGCTCCAGTTATTATGTTGCTATGTCCAATGCAATCGTTTCACGTTGTTTTGTTGCCGTAACAGTAGTTTTTTTGCTGCTTTGCACCCCTTTAAACCTTGTTCACAGAGACAGCGTTTTACTGTTGAGTCAGAGATTGGAGCTGCACGCATACTATTTCTTACATCCTCGCGAATTTCAGGTACCGTTTATTCTTTACGCATATGAACTGATCTTTCCTGTATGATGGTACTCTGTATCTTCCAGATCGTAAAATATTTGTAATAATTTTCTTGAACTGCTGCAACGTATACACCACTGTAGACCGGACTACGTCACCTTTCGTTGCTGTAGTCCCGCTAGAATAGCCTTCCTGAAGCAGAGCTACGATGACAGCAGGTTTTTCCATTCCAGTCTCCTCCTTCTGTCCCATTAGGAACTAATATGCAATGAACCTAATCAGGCTGCTAGATGAACACAGTTTACTGTAAAATAATGAGAACTAGTTGCTATACATCGGCAGGAAGAATGAGGCCTATTCGAATTGAACTGTCGTAGGTAAAGGGACGTCAGTGTTGTTGTGCATTTTCATCAGCGCACCTCTAGACAAACAGCCCACCAAATACGCAACAGAGTTGCTTAGTATTTACATTTTTATACTTGTTTTAGCACCAGAATGGGAATGTGATAGAATATTAAAAACGAAATCACCCATTTAACCACAAATAAATAGTTATGAAAGGTGATTGAAAACTTTTGACCGGTATGAGTCACAGAATTAAATTAAAAGTAGCTTGCATCTTCTGGTTCTCACAAAGGTTTGTAAGCGACCTGGCTGCAGATACTGTACATTCAGCAGGAATGCCTATGTTTTACGACCCGCCCGGATAGCTGTGGGTGTTACAGCGTCGCTTCCAGGACGAAGAGGTGCGCAGGCCCTGGACTGAATACACCCGGCGGACTAACTACGAGAGTCGGTGTGCTGGCCTGCCCGGATGTGGTTTTTAGGCGGTTTCCCACATCCCACTAGATGAATACCGGGATGGTACCCAAGTACCGACTCAGTTACACGATTCTCAAACATTTAGAACACTTTCGCTCACTTTAACATGATAACACTATACGGGCGCAGTTGGGATACGTATATTCTGTCCCAGGAGGGCTAATGGGAATATCCTGCCACCCCTTAAATTAATCATGCCACATCCGTTCATAACCATGCAGACTCTGCGCCTCTGTGGGACAAAGGCACAAGAAGAAGAACAAGAACAAGAAAATTTATTTTACAATTAAGGCCTGCAACTTACCACCTTTCTGGAGCTTCATCACAGGCTGCTCCTTCCTGCGTGCTACTGTTGTTTCCAGATGTTCCGAAATGCTTCAGTACAGTATAACATTCGACACGGTGCTGTTATGCCGATTAAGGTACACAGTTATGGTACAAATCAAACCTAATCTGAAATTCCTTCTTCCTCAGAGCAGTAGTGCTCACACGCTATTCTCATACATATAACTGAGGCCACTGATTGCTCTCTCATGTGCATAATTGCGATTCTCCTGGTTCAGTCAACGCTGCGCAGCAGGGGCATACTAGTATATGTTTACAGCACACACAAATCAGCTAAATTTGTCCACTGGACGTCTAGTTTTCAGTATTACGCTGGAAACACGTACACGCACCACCAATAACTTCCTTTTATCATTTAAATCAAAATTTTAGTTTCACTTCTCGCTCCATTCTCGGGCGTTCGAGCAGGGCTATCATTACTCTATATGTCGGCGAATCCCAAAACACTCTTTCCGCAGAAACCGCCACCGCTTGCTAGCCAAGGAAACAAATGCAAAGGAAGGCCATTGGCCACCTATACTACTTACATATCAAAGGCACAGTAACAGACCGACCCCGTGTAGATACAGGATAAAGGCCAAAGAGAGAGGAGGAGGAGGACAAAGGTCGAAGCAAAGCAACGGTACACCTACTTCAATACAAGACCATACCAAGAATACTGTGGTGTTCAAGAGCTTCTGTGAGGTTTGGAAGGTAGGAGACGAGATACTGGTAGAATTGAAGCTGTGAGGATGGGTCGTGAGTCGTGCTTGGGTAGTTCAGTTGGTAGAGCATTTGCCCACGAAAGGCAAAGGCCCCGAGTTCGAGTCTCGGTCCGGCACGTAGTTCTAATCTGACAAGGAGACGGCACGACCGTGGGGTCGGGGATTTATCCGCAATTTTGTGTGGTGAAAGAGGACTCCTAACACCTCACGTGGTTAAAATATTAGGACGCACTACCCGGAAAATCCCGGGAATAATCGATCCAAAGTTTCTTAGGTGACTTATGAGTATAAAATGTACACTGCCGCGCCGCCGTCTGGCCTCGATGTTCAGGGCTCGGATTCTTTCGCCAGAGGTCTCGTGTTCGATTCCTCCTCTGGCACTTTTTTTTCTTCTGTTTCATTTTCTTTGGTTATTCCACCAATTATTCAGAAAGTTTCCCAACCCTACATTATCTTTAACAAATTATTTACATTATTGAATAAAAATTATTTTCTTTTTGTCCAACAACACAATTCATGGCGGTGGGTTTTCCATTTTTCATTGTAAAGTACATGAGGAGAAACATTGCCTTTTTAATCAGAATAACGAAGTCGATTGGGAAACATTCAATTTTTATACATATAATAATTGTAAACAAGAACCGCAGTGGTAATTATCGTAAAAACAAACAAAGCAATTTTTGCGACATCTTGCGCATCATATAAAAGCGGATATTTTTACAACCACAGGGCGTTTGCAATAAATCTGTACAAAAACATGCCCCATTAACATTTACGAAAATGTTTCGAGTTTCTGACAATTTTGAGGGAAATCAGGCATATTAAATCATGTCTCGGAATATTGGTGACGATAATTGATGGTGAATTATAGAATGAATTTTTATACAATCTTCCCGCGAATTAATTTCAAGATTCTCCTGTAACAGTGCGCTGCAATTTTGCAAGCAACAGAAGGAAAAAAAAAGTGCCGCAGGAGGAATCGAACCCGAGACCTGGCGTAAGGGTCCGAGCGCTAACCATGTAGGCCAGACGGCGGCACGACAATGGACTAACATTTTATGATCATAAAGCACCTAAGAAACTTTGGATCGATTTTTCTCGGGATTTTCCAAGTAGTGCGTCCTAATATTTTAACCACATGAGGTGTTAGGGGTCCTCTTTCACCACACAAAATTGCAGACAAATCCCCGACCCTACGGTCGTGCCGTCTCCTTGTGAGGGAAGTTTATATTTGTCCCATTTAGGGTTGAAGGTGGTAGGAATTTCCGATTATTCAGGCTAATGAACCTAGAATAACCAACCAGTACCGCTTGAGTTTTGGATGTGTTGAGCTTTAACCCTATATCCTGCAGGTATTGAGATTCTAGATAGCTATCTTCAGGTTTATTGGTTTTGCGCTTACACACAACTGGAGGTCTTCTGCGTTGTAGCTGTCATTGCCAAATTTAGACGTTGGCTTGCGGTGGAGAAATGTTGGACGTGGATGGAAACTGTCAGGATGCGCTGTATTAAAACTCGGCCGTGATCTTCAAGTGTTTTATTATTTCCAGCTACAGTGCCGCATTCCTCTCTGTCTGCATCACAATGTCCCACGATGCCGAGGACGCCACTTCGCTGTCTGCAAAACAGTTTGTCGTGGAAGGGCTACCTCAGCGACCTGTGGAAGGTACTGCGGCATGCCAGCCGTGTATAGCTGCGGTGTTTTGACGTCAGGATGCGCCGGCAGCCGCCTCAGTGGCCTTCGTCCCCGTTGCCTCAGTGCTGCTCGCTGCGTGCTTCTTTGCCGTCGTGCTTAAGATCGCGGGCGACAACAAGCGCCTGCGACCCGACAGCCAAATCTGCGGCCCTCGCCTCAGAATGCCTCGGGTGTGTGTTGGGAGCCAACAAGACTGCCTGCGGTAGTTAGCCGTCAAGTTGCCCGCCGCTGGCTGGCTACGGACCGCACTTTGTCCTCAGAGGGTCGAACCAGCGACACGCCATGGATTGGAATGCTGGCGCCTCATCTGCCGCTGCGTGTAGCCGGTGATGTGACACGCCCCGCCGTCCGGGAGAGCTGCCACACTTGAATCCCCCTCGTTAGAAAACCGGCACCTATTTATACGCGGCTGGGCACCTCTGTTTTACTAACACGCCGTTCCTAGTCATGTACTCATAACACCTATGTTGGGCCAGTGGCCCCTTCTGCCTGTAACTTGCCCCATGCAAACCGCTGCATTTACTCTTTTCAGCAGTTCTACGGCCCTGTGGCCTGCATTCTACTTCGCAACCGCTGGTAAGCGTAACTTACTGTCAACAGTGAGTACTGGCTATAAATTGTGCGCTCAGAAATATTGCACCGAATCCAACTTTTTCCTGTCTTAAACTGTGGTGCCGCTACAGCGCACATGTGGTATTTGCAGTGGGATAAAGTGATGGTGCATCCATGATACACGATGAGATTAATGTAGAACCTAATTCCGAATTCTGAGGGACGCCTGATAACTACCTGCCTCCATTGTGCCTTTATGTATGGTGCTGGACATGGCGTGTTCCTGGCGAGACGTTAGATATGAGCGAAACCGTTGTACTACACTTAGCGAGAAATTTAGTCTCTGAAGTTTGGCAAGTAAAATGTCGAACTCGACAGTATCAAAGGCTATGCTAAAGTCTAAGAAGTACATGATAGTCGCCTCTTGTGCATCCAGTGCAAGCTTCGGGTCATTTGTTACCTTTATTAAGGCAGAAGTTGTGTTGCGATATTTTCGGAAACTTGATTGGCATTTGTTTAGTAGATTGTTTGTCGTGAGCTAGCGTATTAGCTTGTAGTGGACTGTATATTGTAAGGCCTTGCAGAGTGCAGAAATAATGACAAAGATCGGTGATAAGAGGATGCTTAGGTAGTGGGTAAAATAGTCCCTGTTTCCAGGCCTCAGGGTAAACACTTGTTGAGGAGTGGTTACAAAAATGATTCAAATGGCTCTGTGCACTATGGGATTTAACTTCTGAGGTCACCAGTCCCCTAGAACTTAGAACTACTTAAACCTAACTAACCTAAGGACATCACACACATCCATGCTCGAGGCAGGATTCGAACCTGCGACCGTGGCGGTCGCGCGGTTCCAGACTGTAGCGCCTAGAACCGCTCGGCCACCCCGGCCGTCGAATGGTTATAGATATCTTTTATAGTGGGCAGTAGGGTCAGTAATAATCTTCATCATTTGTTCTATGATGCCATCGTGTCCATTAGATGCTGATCTGATACGCATAATGGTTTTCTTTGTCGGTATTGCTTTCGATAGTCGGTTCGACGAGACAAGATCCGAGACAGTTAAAGCAGACTCGGCGCGGCTGCTCCACACATCTGCATTTACCCCTATACTCAGCAAACTACCGTACTGTGTGTGGCCGAGGGTACTTCTGGAACAATTCATGTTCAATTCACGAATGACCCCTGGGAAGCATAATTGTCGGCAAAACTGCGTATGCCATCTCGTTTCTCGGATTTTCTCGTCGTGGTAATTTCGCGAGATGTATGTAGGAAGGTAGTAATATGTTGCCCTATTCTTCATGGAACGTACGCTGTCGTAATTCCAGCAGTAAACTCCTCTCTTATAGCGTCTGCCAGTTGAATTTGTTGATCGTCTCCCCAATGTCGCGCCGCTCACACGATCCCGTGATAAAACGCGCTGCTGTTCGTTAGGAGGAGGAGGAGGAGGAGGAGGTTAGCGTTTAACGTCGCTGCTGTTCGTTAGACCTTCCATATACGTTCTACTAATCCTACTTGGTAAGTATTCCACACTGATGAACAATACTCGACAATAGTTAGACTGTGTGTTTTGTAAACCATTTCTTTCGTGTATGAATGACATTTACTATGTGCACTGATCAGTCAGAACATTATGACCACCGACCTGCTATCGATATAAACCCGTCTAGGCGATAGCAGCGTCACCTAGCGAGGAATGACTGCTAGTCAGACACATGCACGGCGCATGTAGTGTCTGAGCTAGCTGTCCTTGTGTAGAATGGGGAAGGCGCGAGAGCTATCTAAGTTTGACCGAAGGCAGACTGTGATTGCTCGGGGAATCGGCACGAGAATTTTGGAAACTGCACAACTTATCGAGTGTTCGAGGAGTGCTGAGGTGAGTGTCTTCAACACGTGGCGAAACCACATCCAGACTACGTGGGGTTGGGCGGCCACCCCTTACTACAGATGTCAGATGTTGTAGGCAGGATAGACTGGCAAAACAGGACAGGTGGCGAACTGTGTCGGAACTAACATCAGACGTTAATGCTGGGCAGAGTACAAGTGAGTCTTGAACACATAGTGAACCGAACACTCCAAACGATGGGCCTCCGCAGCCGGCGAGCCAGGCATGCGCCAATGTTAACACCAGGACATCGGCAGCCACGACTGAAATGCGCGCGTGACCATCGGACTGGACGTTGGCAGAGTGGCAGAGTGTTGCACGGTCTGATGAATCCCGATTCGTTCTTCATCAAGCCAATGGGGGGCCATGCCACAAGGCTAGGATTGTGATGGAGTGATTCGAAGAATACAATGGCGAGTTCCAGTTGATGTGCAGGTCTCCCAGCTCGCTAGATCTGAACACGAGCGAACACATGTGGGATGTGATTGAACGTGGCGTCAGAGCTCATCACCTCCCTTCCCAGAATTTATGGAAATTATGCGACGTGTGTGCAGCCGTGGAGCCAATTACCTACCAAGGCCTCATTGCTTCCATGGCACGACGCGTCGCCGCTTTTATCCATGCCAAAAGTGGATGGTTCAAATGGCTCTGAGCACTATGGGACTTAACATCTATGGTCATCAGTCCCCTAGAACTTAGATCTACTTAAATCTAACTAACCTAAGGACAGCACACAACACCCAGTCATCACAAGTCAGAGAAAATCCCTGACCCCGCCGGGAATCGAACCCGGGAACCCGGGCGTGGGAAGCGAGAACGCTACCGCACGACCACGAGCTGCCGACCCAAAAGTGGACATAACGTTTTTTGGGTAGGTGGTCATAATGTTATGGCTGATCAGTGTAGATTTTGTGTGCGTTTCTAGTGTTTTCGAAGTTCTAGGGGACTATTGTATTTACTTGCTACTGACGTCAGCCTTTGACACTTCGCAGCAAAATTTTGACAATAGTACTGTCAGATGCCAGGAATCTTCTACCGCCCTAGGAATATAGCAACGTTGCATTTCCATGTTAAATGCGTACCATCATATCGCTGTTAAAACTGATTTTTTTTGTTGCTGTTTCGCGTCATACTTTGCTTCGTTTTAAGTACCAATTAAACAGTCACCACTTTGTAGGACAATGCACCATTTTTGCCTTCCCCTCTCAAATTAACACCGAGAAGGCACACTCTCCATTATGTTTGTGATTGCCAACAGTTTCAGTGCTCCGCATCCTGTGCTAGATAAGGACAGATAAAACTTGAAAAGTATGCAGCTCCGAACAATGCTCGCTTGCTGCTGAAGAATTGTATTATCTGAACCGGAAATAGCTGCTGCAGGACAGGAAAGCGAACGTCCAGCCACGTGGTAGACGACGTCCATTATACTAAGAGTCGCTGCTTACCCTGGTCCTGGAGACAATATCTGTTCCAGCAGTACTTTCACTTGTAGCCTTCCACCAACTCGTCTGTTCCCTAGAGACTGAACTCTTGATCTTGATTCCTTTCTCCTGAACACCTTTACTGCCTTTTGACGCAAATAATAACCGTCCTAGAATGGACAGGCATCAGCGATTATCGCAGTGTGTTAGAAAGTTACAGGAAAATTTAAGAAGACTTTGTTGCTTCACCCAGACAAAAATTGTTGGATGAACTTGCAGCTTCTTTCTCAAAGACGTAAACGTAACTGTTTATGACTGTTAACTAAGTGGAAATCCCGCCAGATAACTGTACAACGGAAATCCCACATTAGCCTGAAAGTACTAGCCGGCCAAACATGAGATCCATTTCAATAAATCATTCACCACACTTACAAAGCCGTGTTCCCACACATGCCCTGCGGTGTCAATTTCGCCTGCATATACGCAGTATCGTCAGTGAGCAACAGCGTTCCTTAATAACTAAGAAATCAGGTACATTTTTAGCCGTTACAAATTTAAGAACTGGTTTTGTATTTTTAAATAACAGGCTCCTAGGATCCCCCGAACGGGTACGTTTTTCTTTCTGATGAGGTTTCACACAACTACTACTCCATGTAGCTGCATACGTGAAAATCCACCATGGACACACAACAGAAGATGGTATACTGTTCTTCAAACCCTTTCTTACACACAGTCGAGTCACATTAAAATAACCGCCTCATGTTTTCGACGTCAACGTGCAGTAATCACTAACAGAAGGTAGGTGGCAGCACTAGCAGTGGAGGGTATATATGTAAAACGTGTCGGGAGGACGCGGGAAACAGTTCAGTCGTTCTAGTCATGTGGAGGAGCTATTTATCTGACTTCCAAAAGGGCGAGATCATTCGGTTTCGGGCCTGCCGCCGTGATTAAAATGACGCTTTCCAAAACTCCATGGTGCACCACGGGCCAGTGGTAAACGACGGCTACGGAGATGTGTCCGGGCGAACAGACGTGCAACTGTTGAGCAACTGACCGCTCAGACGAACCAAGGGGCTACAGCAGTGTCTCTTTAACGACCTTTCAGCGAATGTTACTGCATATGGCTGTCGGCAGCAGGCACCTAATGCATGCACCCATGCTGTTCGTAGCGACGAAAGCTGGAATTTGCTCGCCAATACCGCAAGTGGGTGCCCACTGAGTCGCGGTATTGGCGAGCAAATTCCAGCCTTTTCAGATGCATCATGTTTTATGCCCCACCGAACAAAAGCAGACCGGTGGAGGGAGCGTTACGGTCTGGGGAATTTTTTCCTGGCATTTCCAGAGTGATTTCGTCATTCTTGGAGGCACAGTGGATAAACACAAGTGGGCATCTGACCTTAGGGACCATGTCCACGCCTATGTGCAGTTTGTTTTTCCTGGACACTATGACGTGTACCAGCAGGACAGTGCAGCGTGTCACACAGCTCTCAGTGTACGTGCGTGCTTCGAAGAGCACAGGGATGAGTTTACCGCACTCTCATGGCCACCAAACTCCCTAGATCTAAAATCTATCGAGAATCTATGAGACTTCCTCGATTGGGCTACTCGCGTCATGGATACTCAATCGAGAGCTCTAGTGAAGCTGGTCACGGCAATGGAATCAGCATGGCTCCATACCCCTGTCGGTATCTTCCAGAATCTCACTGACTCTATTCTTACACGTCTTGCTACGGTCCGCGTTGCAGAAGTTGGTCATTCAGATTTTTGACAGTCACATTGGTGTGACTGACCAGTGTATAAAGAACGTAGATGGTGTTACTTCTATTTACCTTGTACGGTTCCGCCGAAATACTTGTCATTTGCATGCGGTATGCATCATGTGAGTTCGATATTTCGTGAATGCCATCTTAACAATATTGCAATTTCAGTGGCCAGCAGTGTATAACATGATTCTTAAAGATGTGGGGCACCGTTTGTCCAAATGACTCACTAATATCGCTGCAGTTGGGGAACTGATGCATCTAGGGGAAAGACTGGCAACTGCTAAAAGCAGTGCAGTTGTAATGGCCCGGATGTAGAGAGCTCGCCCTGTGTATTCTGGGCATCAAGTGTAACGGGCTGCAGTTGTAATTCGCTTGCCAGTGCAGCGGCCGCTGCCTTGTGCGTCACGCCGTACTTTCGAAGCCTTTCAATTTAGCACCACTTCTATGTCTTGCGTGTCGATATCAGCATTAGTCAACACACTCCGTTGGCAGTGTAAGATTGAGTAGACACCGTCCCAGAAAATTGCGCAGCGGTAGATTCTTAAGGCAACAAATATCTAACACTGAATTTCAGTTTAAAGAGCCAGTCACCGTATAATCTCCTGAAACAGTCAGTAGTGCAGCAGTGGTAATGCCTTTTCATGTTAACTACAGCCTCTCAAAGAGTGCCACTCTTTATTTGTCAAAGATGATTATCCTCTCGAGTATGATCATTGTTTCTTAATTTCAGTGTAAGACACGTTGCATCTCTGACTAAATAAAGCTAAACACGAACCCCAATATTTAAGATCCGTGATTGTTGTAATGAAATTGTTGTTCGTCAGCAATGCCGTAACTGCGAGTAGCACACATATTATTATTTTAGGAGGTTCAGCCGCCCGTTTATTGGTTCAAATGGCTCTGAGCACTATGGGACTCAACTGCTGAGGTCATTAGTCCCCTAGAACTTAGAACTAGTTAAACCCAACTAACCTAAGGACATCACAAACATCCATGCCCGAGGCAGGATTCGAACCTGCGACCGTAGCGGTCTTGCGGTTCCAGACTGCAGCGCCTTTAACCGCACGGCCACTTCGGCCGGCCGCCCGTTTATTATTATTATTATTATTATTATTTCTTTCCTTTCTCAGACCTTAGGTCTGGTTCGAAATGAAAGTGACGCGGACCTTGATCAAGCATGACTTCCTTTTAACTGTACGGTATATGTTATATTGCGTTTAGGAACTTTCGGGTAATTGAACATGTGTCAATAATTACGGATTTCTGTAGTTGTATATATGTGTTTGGATGTAGCTGTATTGCATTGATGTACTGGTGGATATTGTGTGGTATGACTCCTGTAGTTGATACTATAATTGGTATGATGTCAACTTTATCCTGATGCCACATGTCTTTGACTTCCTCAGCCAGTTGGATGTATTTTTCAATTTTTTCTCCTGTTTTCTTTTGTATATTTGTTGTATTGGGTATGGATATTTCGATTAGTTGTGTTAATTTCTTCTTTTTATTGGTGAGTATGATGTCAGGTTTGTTATGTGGCGTTGTTTTATCTGTTATAATGGTTCTGTTCCAGTATAATTTGTATTCATCATTCTCCAGTACATTTTGTGGTGCATACTTGTATGTAGGAACTTGTTGTTTTAAAAGTTTATGTTGTAATGCAAGCTGTTGATGTATTATTTTTGCGACATTGTCATGTCTTCTGGGGTATTCTGTATTTGCTAGTATTGTACATCCGCTTGTGATGTGATCTACTGTTTCTATTTGTTGTTTACAAAGTCTGCATTTATCTGTTGTGGTATTGGGATCTTTAATAATATGCTTGCTGTGATACCTGGTGTTTATTGTTTGATCCTGTATTGCAATCATGAATCCTTCTGTCTCACTGTATATATTGCCTTTTCGCAGCCATGTGTTGGATGCGTCTTGATCGATGTGTGGCTGTGTTAGGTGATACGGGTGCTTGCCATGAAGTGTTTTCTTTTTCCAATTTACTTTCTTCGTATCTGTTGATGTTATGTGGTCTAAAGGGTTGTAAAGGTGGTTATGAAATTGTAGTGGTGTAGCCGATGTATTTATATGAGTGATTGCTTTGTGTATTTTGCTAGTTTCTGCTCGTTCTATAAAGAATTTTCTTAAATTGTCTACCTGTCCATAATGTAGGTTTTTTATATCGATAAATCCCCTTCCTCCTTCCTTTCTGCTTAATGTGAATCTTTCTGTTGCTGAATGTATGTGATGTATTCTATATTTATGGCATTGTGAGCGTGTAAGTGTATTGAGTGCTTCTAGGTCTGTGTTACTCCATTTCACTACTCCAAATGAGTAGGTCAATATTGGTATGGCATAAGTATTTATAGCTTTGGTCTTGTTTCTTGCTGTCAATTCTGTTTTCAGTATTTTTGTTAGTCTTTGTCTATATTTTTCTTTTAGTTCTTCTTTAATATTTGTATTATCTATTCCTATTTTTTGTCTGTATCCTAGATATTTATAGGCATCCGTTTTTTCCATCGCTTCTATGCAGTCGCTGTGGTTATCCAATATGTAATCTTCTTGTTTAGTGTGTTTTCCCTTGACTATGCTATTTTTCTTACATTTGTCTGTTCCAAAAGCCATACTTATATCATTGCTGAATACTTCTGTTATCTTTAGTAATTGGTTGAGTTGCTGATTTGATGCTGCCAGTAGTTTTAGATCATCCATGTATAGCAAATGTGTGATTTTGTGTGGGTATGTTCCAGTAATATTGTATCCATAATTTGTATTATTTAGCATGTTGGATAGTGGGTTGAGAGCAAGGCAGAACCAGAAAGGACTTAATGAGTCTCCTTGGTATATTCCACGCTTAATCTGTATTGGCTGTGATGTGATATTATTTGAATTTGTTTGGATATTAAGTGTGGTTTTCCAATTTCTCATTACTATGTTTAGGAACTGTATCAATTTAGGATCTACTTTGTATATTTCCAATATTTGTAGTAACCATGAGTGGGGTACACTATCAAAAGCTTTTTGGTAATCAATGTATGCGTAGTGTAGCGACCTTTGTTTAGTTTTAGCTTGATATGTCACCTCTGCATCTATTATCAGTTGCTCTTTACATCCTCGTGCTCCTTTGCAACAGCCTTTTTGTTCTTCATTTATAATTTTGTTCTGTGTTGTATGTGTCATTAATTTCTGTTTGATGATTGAAGTTAATATTTTGTATATTGTTGGTAGGCATGTTATGGGGCGATATTTAGCTGGGTTCGCTGTGTCTGCTTGATCTTTAGGTTTCAGATAAGTTATTCCATGTGTAAGTGTATCAGGGAATGTGTATGGGTCTGCAATGTAACTGTTAAATAATTTAGTTAGATGTGAATGTGTTGAGGTGAACTTCTTTAACCAGAAATTTGCTATTTTATCATTTCCAGCGGCTTTCCAATTGTGAGTAGAATTAATTGCTTGGGTGACTTCATGTTGCAAAATTATCACTTCAGGCATTTGTGGTATCAACTTGTATGTGTCTGTTTCTGCTTGTATCCACCGTGCATGCCTGTTATGTTGTACCGGGTTAGACCATATGCCGCTCGAGAAGTGTTCCATGTCTGTTATGTTTGGTGGATTGTTTATTTTAATGTGTGTGTTATCTATTGTCTGGTAAAATTTCTTTTGGTTTGTGTTGAATGTTTGGTTTTGTTTCCTTCTATTTTCACTTTTTTTGTATCTTCTGAGTCGTTTGGCTAATGCTTGTAATTTCTGCTTCTTTTCGTCTAATTGCTCTGTCGCTTCTTGTTGTGAGATTTTTACCTAACCTTTTTCGTTTTTTTTTCCGAGATTTCATTTCTTATAAATTGTGTTAGCTGTCTGATGTCTTTTCTCAGTTTTTCTATTCTGATCTGTAGCCTGTGTTGCCATGCTGGTTTTGTGGGTTTCTTCTGTGTGTTGGTTGGTTCTGATCTCTGCCTAGTGTGTATATTTAGTGTAGTGAGTGCTCCTATATAAACCAGTAGTTGTAACTCTTCCATATTTGTGTTTTCATTTATTTTGTTGTGTATGATTGTGTTGATAGTTTGTATTGTTGTTTCGACTTGTGGATTATTTGGTGGTCTATGCAAGAATGGTCTCATGTCTGTATTTGTGTCTTTGTATTCTATATATGTCAGCTGAAATTTTTCTTCTATATCTAACATGTGTGTCACTTCGTGTTCTATTTGTGCTTGTTCTGGTGGCTGTCTTAAGATTTCCTTTTCCTCTGATTGTTTAATTGGTGCGTGTTGTTCTTTGTTTGTTTGCTCTGGGATGTTTGAGTCCATTACTGTATTTTCTTCTTCTTCTGATTGCACATTATTTTGTTCCAGTATTTGTTGTACTTGTTGTTTGATGTTTTCTAATTCTGACTGGGGTATCCTGTTATTTTTGATTATTACACGGATCTGATCAGCTAGTCTTTGTTCTGTTAAAAATTTTAATTCTGGGTATCTGGTAATAAATGTTGTGTATACTTGTGATCTGTATCCAGTTGTGTTGGTTCCTAGGTTTGTTGCTTGGTAATAACAGAACATGAGGTGTCGATTAACTTCATCTGACCATCTCATCCTCTGTCTTTGTTTTCCTTCTAGGGTGGTTGCAGGAAGCATATCCTGCAAAACACCTCTATTTGGATTTAAATCATTTTCCAGTTGGCGTTACCATTGTGGGCGGGCATAGGGTTCAAGCGTCGTCCCCGACCATGACGGCGCTTGTCCGAGGCTTCTTTAGTTCTGTCCTGAACCAACTAATCACACTAAAGGATTATTATTATTATTATTACTATGATTTAGGGCGCTGAAAGAGCCACCAGCGCCCTTACATAAACCACATAGAGACGAGTGTGGTTAAAATACACTAAAACAACGATAAGGCCGCAAACCAGACAGGAACACAACACGAAAGCTGAAAAGGTTTTAAAATGCTGCCCTGACAAAGAGGTAGTCATAAAAACAATAATACGAAACTTTGATAAAAACGACGTAGAACAACAGTTGATGGAATTCATTATAAAATAGTGAGATAAAAACATTTCAGAAAGGTCCAGGCTGCTGAGGGATCACTTAGTAATAGTGAATGACCTACCGATTTTGCAACACACTAAAATAGCTCTCCAAATATTTTAGGAAGCAGATCAGACAAGATACAAAACCTAAAGGCCACAGAAAATGAATGTCTTTTTAAATAGCATTCCTGAAGTCAATAAAATAACTTCAAATGGCTCTGAACACTATGGGACTTAACATCTGAGGTCATCAGTCCCCTAGACTTAGAACTACTTAAACCTAACTAACCTAAGGGCATCACACACATCCATGCCTGAGGCAGGATTCGAATCTGCGATCGTAGCAGCAGCGCGGTTCCGGACTGAAGCGCCTAGAACCACTCGGCCACCGCAGTTTCTGCAGCAGTAACGAGCAATTGTTCCTAGCTACAGGGTTATTACAAATGATTGAAGCGATTTCACAGCTCTACAATAACTTTATTATTTGAGATATTTTCACAATGATTTGCACACACATACAAAAACTCAAAAAGTTTTTTTAGGCATTCACAAATGTTCGATATGTGCCCCTTTAGTGATTCGGCAGACATCAAGCCGATAATCAAGTTCCTCCCACACTCGGCGCAGCATGTCCTCATCAATGAGTTCGAAAGCATCGTTGATGCGAGCTCGCAGTTCTGGCACGTTTCTTGCTAGAGGAGGTTTAAACACTGAATCTTTCACATAACCCCACAGAAAGAAATCGCATGGGGTTAAGTCGGGAGAGCGTGGAGGCCATGACATGAATTGCTAATCATGATCTCCACCACGACCGATCCATCGGTTTTCCAATCTCCTGTTTAAGAAATGCCGAACATCATGATGGAAGTGCGGTGGAGCACCATCCTGTTGAAAGATGAAGTCGGCGCTGTCGGTCTCCAGTTGTGGCATGAGCCAATTTTCCAGCATGTCCATATACACGTGTCCTGTAACGTTTTTTTCGCAGAAGAAAAAGGGGCCGTAAACTTTAAACCGTGAGATTGCACAAAACACGTTAACTTTTGGTGAATTGCGAATTTGCTGCACGAATGCGTAAAGATTCTCTACCGTCCAGATTCGCACATTGTGTCTGTTCACTTCACCATTAAGAAAAAATGTTGCTTCATCACTGAAAACAAGTTTCACGCTGAACGCATCCTCTTCCATGAGCTGTTGCAACCGCGCCGAAAATTCAAAGCGTTTGACTTTGTCATCGGCTGTCAGGGCTTGCAGCAATTGTAAACGGTAAGGCTTCTGCTTTAGCCTCTTCCGTAAGATTTTCCAAACCGTCGGCTGTGGTACGTTTAGATCCCTGCTTGCTTTATTCGTCGACTTCCGCGGGCTACGCGTGAAACTTGCCCGCACGCGTTCAACCGTTTCTTCGCTCACTGCAGGCCGACCCGTTGATTTCCCCTTACAGAGGCATCCAGAAGCTTTAAACTGCGCATACCATCGCCGAATGGAGTTAGCAGTTGGTGGATCTTTGTTGAACTTCGTCCTGAAGTGTCGTTGCACTGTTATGACTGACTGATGTGAGTGCATTTCAAGCACGACATACGCTTTCTCGGCTCCTGTCGCCATTTTGTCTCACTGCGCTCTCGAGCGCTCTGGCGGCAGAAACCTGAAGTTGGGCTTCAGCCGAACAAAACTTTGAGTTTTTCTACGTATCTGTAGTGTGTCGTGACCATATGTCAAGGAATGGAGCTACAGTGAATTTATGAAATCACTTCAATCATTTGTAATAGCCCTGTATTTTCTCTAGTCACGAATGTAGAAACAGGCTTTGATGTCCGTGCTACCGCGAATCTATTTGTATGATTCTTCGCATAAATGTGATGGTTGAAGTCTTCACATAGCTAGTTGTTCATTTCTTCAGTTTATTGTTAATTCATAAAATGACAATATGATTAAGTAAATCATATGTTTAAGATTACATATGATTGAACTTTGGTAACGAAGAAGTACACAAACTGGCCAAGGGGGAGAGTTCATTTTCCTGAGAAACGACTGTTTCGGATTGTGTGATGTGAAGCAAATTTCATAGAGCAAGCTATGCCTCTTGTTTCAACGTCTACATGAAGATGAGGAAAATCATCAGGGCATTAGATTCCTTCGTCTTACTTGTAACTTATGAAACATACGATTTACTTCACATTAATGAGCATTTCTCGTTACTACGACCAGGAGCATAACCAATTTTCACAACGTTGATACACGTGACACACACATTTAATTTGGAAATTAGTGTTTTGAATGCAACTTCGGACATTCGTTCTTCATATTTTTCCATCTCTTCATCAGATCATAAATACTGTCCTTCTAGGGCGTTTGAGGTGTCGAAATCACTGGGATTGAAATCTGTGGAGTATATCTACATTTATATTACGCAAGCCATTATGCAGTGGATGGTGGGAGGTCCTTCGTACGGATAACGTCTTTTTCGTGTCGCATCTCATTCGTGTTTGGAGCGAGAGAAAAAGACTGGATTCATTTCTCGGTGCGCGGCATAATCTCTCTCATCGAATTCCCAAGATTCGTGGGCGAGATTGAGGCAGTGGAATTATTGCACGGCCTTTCCCGAATACGGGTTCTCTAAATTTACCCAACAGGTTTTTCGCAAGAACAGTGCCGCTTTCTACTCGGGCATCTACGAGGGGCGTTTGAAATGTCCATGAAAAGTCCGAGAGATGGCACCAACCGGGATGTATCGAGGTCATGTTTAGTTAGTAGCATCTTTGGAAAGAACGCACACCAATTTCCAGCCATATTGGTCTATTTCTTTGTGTTTGGCATTCGTGTGAATCAAGGAAGTCGAGTGATTGTCAAATAATGGACAAAAAAAATTCGTATGGTGATTAAACATTTCTTTATGAAAGGCAAAACGCCGCAGGAAACTAAAGAGAAGCTTGATAAACATTACGATGACTCTGCACCTTCGATTAGAACAGTTTATAAGTGGTTTCAAAATTTTCGGAGTGGCCATATGGGCACAAGTGATGCAGAACGTTCTGGACGCCCTGTGGAGGTTACGACTCCAGAAATCATTGGTAAAATCCATGATGACAAAAGAGTTAAGGTGCTTGAGATTGCTAGTGCTGTGGGCATCTCGAATGAATGGGTACAGAATATTTTGCACAAACAATTGGACATGAGAAAGCTTTCCGCAAGATGGGTTCCGCGATTGACCAAAAACGGAATCGTGTGAAGTGTTGCAAGGATGGTTTGCAGCTGTTCAGGAAGAATCCGCAGGACTTTAAGTGTCGTCTCGTCACTGTGGATGAAACAACGATACATTACTGTACTCCTGAGACCAAACAATAATCTAAACAATGGGTTGCCAAGGGAGAATCTGCACCAAAACAGGCCAAGACCATTCCTTCGGCCGGAAAGGTTATGGTGACTGTCTTTTGGGATTCGCAAGGGATAACCCTCATCGACTTATCTGGAAAAGGGTAAAACTATTACAGGTGCATATTATTCATCGTTATTGGACCGTTGGAAAACCGAGCTGCAAGAAAAACGCCGGCGATTGAACCGCAAAAAAGTCCTTTTCCATCACGACAATGCCCCAGCACACACTTCAGCAGTTGTGGTCGCAAAATTAATGGAAATAGGATTCCAGCTAGTTTCACATCCCCCCTTTTCTCCAGACTTGGCTCCCTCGGACTACTATTCTATTCAAACGAGGAGTTGATTGCAGCAACTAATAGCTGTTTTGCAGACTTGGACAGTTCCTATTATTCGGAAGGAATCAACAAATTAGAACAACGTTGGACAAAGTGTATAAGTCTAAAAAGAAGACTATGTCGAAAAATGAAAATGGTTTACCCCAAATACGCAAGTAGTTTTCATTTTTGCACGGACTTTTCAAACGCCCCTCGTACATCCATACTCCGCAAGCTATCGTACGGTGTATGAGGGATGGTTTTAGTGTACCAGTTTCATCTTCTCATTATGTCCCACTTCCTATTGCATTCGCTGGTGGTACGCGTGAAGAAGGCTGCCAGGAGCCATCTGTATAAGCTCGAACTTGTTTAATTTCAACATTACGCGGAGTATATTCGGAGTTGGATTATTACAGGTAGAAACGACGAGGAGGAGGAGTTTAGTGTTGTACGTCTCGTTGACAACGTGGTCATTAGAGACGGAGCGTGAGGTCGGTGTAGGGACGGACGGAGAAGGAAATCAGGCGTGCCCATTCAGAGGAACCATCCCGGCATTTGCGTGGAACGATTTAGGGAAATCACGGCAAACCTAAATCTGGATGGCTGGACTCGGGATTGAAACGTCGTCCTCCCGAATGCAAGCCCAGTCAAGCTAACAGCTGCGAGGTAGAAACGAGTGGGGAGAATAGAGGGTTCTGAGAAAAGCAAATGATCCTGATAAACATCGGTCCTGAAACGAATGGTTTCACCACAGCGACATATGCAGTCGTGCCAATGTTATAGCGCTATTACTGTCGAACACCCCAAATGAGACGTAAATTACAAAGTGATAAACTGCCCTCGTTTGACTGTATCATCATTTGGCCGGCCCGAGTGGCCGAGCGGTTCTAGGCGCTTCAGTCTGGAACCGCGTGACCGCTATGGTCGCAGGTTCTAATCTGCCTCCGTCATGGATGTGTGTTATTCTTTGGTTAGTTAGGTTTAAGTAGTTCTAAGTTCTAGGAGACTGATGACCTCAGATGTTAAAAGTCCCATAGTGCTCAGAGCCATTTGAACCATTTTTATCATTATTTCAGAGTGTCGATGACCTCCGCCAACGCATCGTGGATAGTTATCAGTCGTATCGGAATACGGATGGGATTTTTAAACGTGCAGACTCATTTATGAGGACACGTGCCTGAGCCTGCCTTCGCATGAACGGTGGCCATGTGGAACACTTGTCGCAATGTGTTTGTCGTCAAGTTCGTATCTTCTTCTCTGAAGTAGCGACGTGGAGTCGCATAGAAGGCTTGGGACCATAATGCAAATCGAGTGAACTTAGTATATCACTGCTGAATGGGTCGGTTGAAATAACCAGATCACTCGTTATTCAACATATTATAACGGAAGTTGGGCTGCGTCCGAAACGCGGCAAATGTGAATTTTTGAACAACACATTATCTCCAGAATGAGATTTTCACTCTGCAGCGGAGTGTGCGCTGATATGAGGCACTTGCCCGCGGATGGCAAAGGTCCCGAGTTCGAGTCTCGGTCCGGCACACGGTTTTAATCTGCCAGGAAGTTTCAACACATTATCTGTTCTATTCAAGCGACCCAGTCAGGAGTTACACAAGAAGTGCTCTCGATTTATGTGCCTGCTGTTTAGATCCACGGCGACTCTGTCACAAGGTGTTCATGTACTCGAAAATGTCGCACTGGGGAAACAGTTGGTTTCCCGATCTATGTTTATTGGGATTATTTGCTTGCTTCGTTGTCTTCCACTCGCCCCCTTTCGTTTTTACACCGTGTATGTTTGAAGGAGACATATGTTTCCTGACTGGTTTTGGAACTTGGACTCTCAAAATTTTATAGGTAAGATTCTCCGCAACGCACCGCCATTCTTGTTGCATCTCCCACTACAGTTAGTTGGATGTCTCTGTGATACACTCTTTGAAATCATTCTTCCGTTAATCCAACTTGATAGGGCTTCAAGACAACGAACCGTATTTATGAAGGCCTTTTTGGCGGCTTTTTCATCAAAAGCTTCAAAGAGTAGTGCGAATCCGGAAAAAAAGGGTGAACTAGTGATTAACTAATTTCATATCGTGGGTTGCTGGAGTAGCTGAACCGTTAATGTAGTATGGGCCATTACTTTACATTTTACAGAAAAAAATGCCTCTAATGTTCCAAACAAACCCTGTCTTTTGTCCCAGAAAAAGTTGGCCATAAGTTTTCTCGCTGGTGGAAGTATCTTTACTAGGAATTATTTTCGCCCTAAAAATATGCAAAAGTCCTACTCAGTTGTAGACGTTTCCGTACTGTCACCATTTGACAGGACAGGCATCATGCTAATTCGAAGACATTTTATGGATGTGCAGAACTTAATTGACGGCGTGGTGTGCTGAACGAACACGACTACCCGTTTAAATTGCTGGTTCTTACATTACACTTCACTGCTCGATTTTGATGTCAGAGCGGAGTGCCGCAGTGGTACTCCCATTCGGGAGGAGGGCCGCTCAAATCCCCATGCGGGTATCGAGATTTAGCTCTTACGTGGTTACCCGAATCCGCTAAATGCAAATACCGGACGCTTGCTCGGGAAAGAACACAGCCGATTTCTTTCTTCAGTCAGCACCTGTGCTCCATTTGTAATAACCTCGTCGTCGACTGGAAATTAAATCATAATCCTCATTCTATTTGCCTGGACTAGTCGCACAGTGTGCGTCACACAAGTGATACTATTCGTAAGCTTCTTGCTCCACTGATACGCATCCTGCAGGGACAAATATGAATCAGCGAATTGCGCATTCACTCTCGGTTCAAATGGTTCAGATGGCTCTAAGTACTATGGGACTTAACATCTGAGGTCATCAGTCCCCTAGACTTAGAACTACTTAATCCTAACTAATCTAAGGACATCACACATATCCATGCCCGAGGCAGGATTCGAACCTGCGACCGTAGCAGCAGCGTGGTCCCGGACTGAAGCGCCTAGAACCGCTCGGCTGCAGCGGTCGGCTTCACTCTCGGGTGTTTAACAATTTCAAAACTGTTGTCACTCATTCCGAGTTTTTAACATACTTTTAAGCTTATCATCTACCCTACCCAAGAATACAAATTACATACACTCGGTTTTGCGTTCTATAGCTTTCGTAATACTCGCGGCAGATGAGTGAGTACCTACCCAAAAATCAGTGAATAGCGAGCAGAGCTTATTCTTAGTTTTCATTAACATGGAAGAAGAAATGCTTTCTCATTTCCGTGTCCCAGGCTCATCTCATGCGGAATATCTTCGTAGGCCTACTCCACTTCCGGTGCGGAATAGGTAGAACCAGACAGCTACATGAGGCAGCGTCAACTACGATAATGTGTTTAACAGTAATCGTAACATAGAAACTTGCACGGCTTCCGTTCTCTTTAAGATGCTCTCGCCACCAGAATACTTAACCGACTCTTTCGCGTCGCATACGAGAGTAATAGAAATCAGTGTAAAGGCACGGTTTCACGAAAGTTATAGTACAAGGTCTGAAGCATACATGTATCGAATTTATTATGAAAGTAGTAGATACATGTGACATACACAGTCCTGACGGAATTACGTAGTTTTTCTCATAACACGAGTGACAAAATAAGACGTTTTCATTTCTTGGATAGAAATTGGTATAAAGGCACTCACAGTCCTGTTGGGTTATTGCATTGTTACTAAATTGTCCAACCTCTGTCCTTCCTAATTACCTAAAAATTCTCTTTGGCATTGATTTGTTAGGATTAATAGTTCTTACAGTGAAATTGTTGCCCACTCATACCTCGCTCTTCTCGGTTCACATACTACCTCAAATTGCCTTCCATTGTGATAAACACGCCTTGCAAGTATTCCTCGAAGGTTCAGATCCTAGCTATGTGCAGGCCAGGGCAAAACATCGATATCTTTATCTTTAAACCACTTTTTGGTCGTAGCAGAAACATACACAGATGAATTATCTTTTTGACTTTCGTCCCCCTAGGTCCTCATACACTCTACTCAGTTCTGTATCTGGCATGTCAGTGTAAATGTTAGAGTTCATTCTACTGTTCAGCCAAGCATTGCATGACCTACCTTTATCGCAGAAGGCTGCCCAAATCATAAAACGTCCACTATTAAAATTTCTGCTCATTCTTGCTTGCTACTTTGCTCTCAGATCATGCCAATACTAGTGAAACGCATCCTAACCATCTAAATTAAACTTTGCTCATCACTAAAGACCACTTTATCGCATTATAAAGTCCATGACATGTTTCTCAGCGTACTCAAATCTAGCCTTTTTATTTTCGTGTGTTAGAGCGGGTTTCTGCATTCACCTCTAGAATGCAAGATGTTTGTCTTGCGGCAAAATTCGACTTACATGTCTGGCAGTTACCGACAACTCTAAATCGACAACAAATTGAGAAGTATAATGGTTTGTTGCTCTTGCTTTGCGCAAAAGTAATCCTTTCTATCCGTCAGATATTTTACTACTTTGCGTATATTTTTCGTTCTGTCCATATCGTGCGCCCAGTCTAACAAAATCATCAATCACTGTTCTTGAACGGTTCGACGTCTTGGTAATTTAACTGTTAGAGAGTTGCATTTCCTTTTGCGTACTGAGTTTTGCTTTTTCATCGCATGGTAATTGTTTTCCACTTGGCATTGCCACCTGAACACAACACGCGCTATCGTTAAAGGCGTCTGTTTCCACCTTCTACCATCTGAATCGTTGCTGTAGTGTTATATACACTACTACTGACATGAAATGCGATACCATTTCATTGCATTTGAGTTGGTGGTCCAGATTGCTGTACACACCGGTACCTTTAATACCCAGTAGCACGTCCTCTTGCATTGATGGATGCCTGTATTCGTCATGGTATATTATCCACAAGTTCATGAAGGCACTGTTGGTCCAGATTGTCCCACTCCTCAACGGCGATTCGGCGTAGATCTCTCAGAGTCGTTGGTCGGTCACGTCGTCCATAAACAGCCCTTTTCAATCTATCCCAGGCATGTTCGATAGTGTTCATGTCTGGAGAACATTCTGGCCACTCTAGTCGAGCGATGTCGTTATCCTGAAGGAAGTCATTTATAAGACGTGCACGATGGGGACACGAATTGACGTCCATGAAGACGAATGCTTCGCCAATACGCTGCCAATATGGTTGCACAATCGGTCGGAGGATGGGATTCACGTATCGTACAGTCGTTATGGCGCCTTCCGTGACCACCAGCGGCGTACGTCGGCCCCACATAATGCCACCCAACCTCCACCTGCCTGCACTTGCTAGACAGTGTCTATGGCGTTCAGCCCGACCAGGTTGCCTCCAAACACGTCTCCGAAGATTGTCTGGTTGAAGGCATATGCGACACTCATCGATGCATCATGCAGCCTATTGCGCACAGTTTTAGTCGTAACACGACGTACAGTGACTGCACGAAAAGCATTATTCAACATGGTGGCGTTGATGTCAGGGTTCCTCCGAGCCATAATCCGTAGGTAGCGGTCATCTACTGCAGTAGTAGCCCTTGGGAGGCCTGAGCGAGGCTTTCATCGACGGTTCCTGCCTCTCTGTATCTCCTCGATGTTCGAATAACATCGCTTTGGTTCACTCCGAGACGCGTGGGCACTTCCCTTGTTGAGAGCCCTTCCTGGTACAAAGTAACAATGTGGACGCTATCGAACCGCGGTATTAACCGTCTAGGCATGGTTGAACTACAGACAACACGAGCCGTATACCTCCTTCCTGGTGGAATGACTGGAACTGATCGGCTGTCCGACCCGCTCCGTGTAGTAGGCGCTGCTCATGCATGGTTGTTTACGTCTTTGTGCGGGTTTAGTGACATCTCTGAACAGCCAAAGGGACTGTGTCTATCTTCAGGAGTTTTGGGAACCGGGGTGATGCAAAACTTTTTTTGATGTGTGTACATTAGTGCTTAGCTATTCCATCTGACAATGTTACATGCCTGGAAATAACCATGCCGTTGTACTGATTTCCACTATTTTATATGCTTTGGCACAGACAATAAGTAATGGATGCAAGTACAGGAACTACTCCTGTTTATGAGCTCCACGATATCCTGCAAGAAAGGATGTATGCCTCCAACCAGACGAGAACGCCCAAGAACGTGCCCAAGTTACATAACCGAGATTTTCCCGGGAAAAAAATTTGAAGGTTGTGAAATACTAATGTTGCCTAGCAAGCCACAGGTATGTGAGCCGAGCGGGATAGCGCTGTGGTATTCGGAAAGAGCTTCCTTTAAACACATGTTCGTTCGACCATAATTTACGTTTTCTTAGTTCTCCAGAATAAGCTTGCGTTAATGCCACTTCTTCCTCTCATCCTCTTCCTAATGCTGATCTGTATCTAACGAATTCGATGCGTGAGGGGCGTGCTTGCTTCCTTTAGAGATTCCGAACAAGATAACGCTGTGTTTTACGTTACAACGGCTGCCAGGCTATTAGTTGTGGAGCATTAGTTAGTTCGACAAGCACGAGCCTCTTCTTGCTTATGAATTAACTAACCATTCGCTGAAAACAACTTGGACAACTATCTGTTAGCCTAATGAGTGAAAGTGTAATGTCTTACAAATACACCTTCTCAATTCGCCCAATTGTTTTATTTATTTTTAGGTTCTTTCGTACATACAGGTATAAGCTGCTAAAGGTCGAGACTAGGTAGGACCCTGATATTCAGTTCAAATTGGTTCAAATGGCTCTAAGCACTATGGGACTTAACATCTGAGGTCCCCTAGACTTAGAACTACGTAAACCTAACTAACGTAAGAACATCACACACATCAATGCCCGAGGCAGGATTCGAATCTGCGACCGTAGCAGCCGCGTTGTTCCGGTCTGAAGCGCCTAGAACCGCTCGGCCACGGTGGCCGGCGATATTCAGTATTATTAATGTTTAAGAAATTACAGTTAGGTTCAGTGTTGGTACATGGTTAGGGAATGAATGAATATTGCATTATTTTTCACGACCGTCCAATGAATGCTTTTTAAACATTGATTGCAGCATGTCAGTCTTCTAACAGTTTGGATCAGATATGTACGGAATGGCCAAAATAAAACTAGGTCAAAAAAATTTTGGGCTTCTCTGGAGAACGTGATCCAAACATCAAATATATCGTTAGAAAACCATCCGAAACAAATCTGGACACTAAAAAACATTGCCCGAAACAAAGAAAGCGTGTAGAAGAGTCCTACAAAATCGCAGCGTAGTTCGCTGCGCAAATGGGAACCAAAAGATCGCCGTATCAGAACATTATCAGAACGGACCTTCATATTTAGACCTACCTAAACCTGATGGGTCAACTTTCAATTGTTCATTTCTGTTGATGATTTCTGAATTAACTTTACTGGAACTTTTGTATCACACTTTCCAATTTTTACATCTACATCTGCATACACAGGGTGAACCAGAACGCCAAAAATCGTGGTCTTTAAAATGCATAACTTAAAAAGAATTATGAGTGCTTGTTCAGTTTCGCTACTGTGGGCCTAATTTCTTCGTTCATAACTCGTAAGGTACACATTTTAGAACCCACGGTTACTGGGCATTTTTCCTCGTTTTGGTCCATACTACATCCTCCCAAAATAAGGAAACAAAGAGCTTGCAGTAGAAGACATCTGTTTCACAACATTGAAAATGAACTAGGGCTCATATCTCTGAAGGTGTGCACTTTGGAGCCCATATCTACCAAACTTTTTTGTGTTGTTCCATACTACCACTCGGAAATTTTGTCGGTGGAGCTATGGTTCGCCCTATATACTTCACAAGCCGCCACATTATGCAAGACTAGTTGTTCCCTTCCCTGTTGCATCACAGTGCCAAAAGTCAACACTGATTGTGAACTTTGCGTTACTAACATATCGTAAATTTGGTTCGAAAACCCTGTTTAGTGCCTTTGTGCAGTCCAGATCATTTTTTCTGTTTATTTATTTTCCTCCCCATGCAATCATTGTATTCAACTGGCCTAAACATGAATCCTCGTACTATAACATCACTATTAATTTACATTACTTCGTCTTCGATGTGTTATACATTATTTAGTCTCATTATAAGTGATTTAGAGGCGCAATTTAAAAATGTCGCCATTGATGTCCCTATATTTGATGTTAAAATTGTCCACGCTAAATGCAAATCCACTTACTAAGAGTTTCGTCATTGAAATGATGTAATCCCTCGCAAGAACACAGCCTTTTTCCCCCTGTGGTCACAGCCAAACACGCACTTCCTGGGTCACAGTGCGTCCCTTGTTACTCCCCAGTGTATGTGTGCGTACAGAGAAACCGCGGCAGTTGGCTGCGGCTGTGCCGAGGGAACCGCTACGTTTTGGGGGGCAGGCTGCTCGGAACGGCGTTCCGTCCCGCTAACAGCCTGCTGCGTGTTGACCGAGGCGGCGTGGCGTGCTGGCCGGAACTTTCACAGGCCTCGCAGGAAGGCTGCCTGTCGTACTCACTGCCCTCCACCACGCACGCCGGTGGACATACCGTCGCCACTTTTGCACGCAGTGTAATTTGCGGAAGACGGAAAATGAATATAGGAAGCCCATTTCTGCTCGAACAGATATTGCTGCAGTCGACTATCGACAATTAGATGTTCAACTAACTAAAAGTTCGATTTAACGAAGTTTGACTGATCAAGATAGAATCAGACAAAGTCGAAATAAGAGTATAAACTAACAATAGTACTATAGTTTCAACAGCATAATTATTCCTTTACAAAGGGAGCAGAAAATAAGAGCTACACTATGTGATCAAAAGTATCCAGACACCTGGCTGAACATGACTTAAAAGTTCGTGGCGCCCTCCATCGGTAATGCCGGAATTCAGTATAGTGTTGGCCCACCCTTAGCCTTGATGACAGTTTCCACTCTCGCAGGCATATGTTCAGTTAGGTGCTGGAACGTTTCTTGTGGAATGGCAGCCCATTCTTCACGAAGTGCTGCACTGAGAAGAGGTATCGATGTCGGTCGGTGAGGCTGACAAGAAGTCGACGTTCTCAAACATCCCAGAGGTGTTTCCCAGAGGTGTTCTACTGGATTCAGGTCAGGACTCTTTGCAGCCAGTCCATTACAGGGATGTTATTGTGTAACCATCCGCCACAGGTCGTGTATTATGAACAGATGCTCGACCGTGTTGAAACACGCAATCGCCATCCCCGAATTGCTGTTCAACAGTGGGAAGAGAGAGGATATTTAAAATATCAGTATAGGCCTGTGCTGTGATATTGCCACGCAAAACAACAAGCGGTGCAAGCCCAATCCATGAAAAACACGACCACCCCATAACACCACCGCCTCCGAATTTTACTGTTGGCACTACACACGCAGACAGATGACGTTCACCGGGCATTCGCCATACCCACACCCTGCCATCGGATCGCCATATTGTGTACCGTGATTCGTCACTCCACACAACGTTTTTTCCACTCTTCAATCGTCCAATGTTTACGCTCCTTACACCAAGCGAAGCGTCATTTGGTATTTACCGGCGTGATGTGTGGCTTATGAGCAGCCACTCGACCAGGAAATCTAAGTTTTCTCACCTCCCGCCTATCTGCCATGGTACTTGCAGTGGAACGTGATGCAGTTTGGAATTCCTATGTGATGGTCTGGATAGACGTCTGCCGATTACACATTACGACCCTCTTCAACTGTCGGCGCTCTCTGTCAGTCGACAGACGAGGTTGGCCTGTAGGCTTTTGTGCTGTAAGTGTCCCTTCAAGTTTCCAGTTCACTATCACATCGGAAACAGTGGACCTAGGGAAGTTTAGGAGTGTGGAAATCTCGCGTATAGACGTATTACACAAGTGACACCCAGTTATTTGACCACGTTCGAAATCCGGAGCGCCCCATTCTGCTCTCTCACGATGTGTACTGAGGTTACTGATATAGAGTACCTGGCAGTAGGTGGCAGCACAATGCACCTAATATGAAAGACGTATGTTTTAGGGGATGTCCGGATGCTTTTGATCACATAGTGTGTAACTCAGAGGACAGGAAAGTAGGTTTTTAACCTATTTTATTATTTCTGGTTTCTTTTAAAATTTCAGTCAAAAACCATGTGCTAATTTCCTGACGCTTTCATTCATTTTTCTGTGCTGAAGAAAGTGTGTTTTTAACGTTCTCATTTTCTCGGCAAATTCAAGTGTAGGAGATCTACTGTTCTGATGTATTTACATCACAGCCGCCATGAGTGAATTATAGGGCGTTTGTGGAGCAATCGGTCATGACAGTGTCTATCGAGTGTACCAAAAACCACAAGTTTTCTTCGAGAGTTTTTTTTTCTAGGGATTGTAGCACAAGTTTATTTATGGATTAATTTGATTTCTCGAGATTCGAATTAGCAAGACTTGACTATCAAATCGATATTTCCCCCGAGGGTCAAGGTTTCACGAGGGAACTTCAAAAAAGTATGTCATACATATGATTCCAATCGAAGACCATTGCGAAACAAGAGTGGCACATCGTCAGAAAAGAGTACATGTTCTAGGTTTGCTGCAGACACAGTTCTGCTGTGGTACGTTAACATGTGCGTCACAGTGTGGAAGTGAAATGGCGCGGCAACTGGAAACGTGATCCAGAGTTGTAGTACGCGAGACTGAAATTTGTGGTAAGTTCCTATGGGACCAAACTACTGAGGTCATCGGTTCCTAGACTTACACACTACTTAATCTAACTTAAACTAACTTACGCTAAGGACAACGCACACACCCATACCCGAGGTTAAGACTCGAATCTCCGACACGGCGAGCCGCGCGAACCGCGACAAGGGGATTCTAGACGGCGTGGCGCGAGACAGAAAGACAGTATTGTTCTCGTAGGCAAAACATCCAAACTGCACAAAGATCCACTGTGAAGTTCCCGCGATTTATGGATCCAGTCGCAAGATCACTTAGGACAGTCCACGCTATTTAGAGAGACTTGATGACTACGATGAAAAAATAGTGTAATATATCGGTGCTACGTTTAAGTGGACTGTAGCATTCACTAAAAGTTGCTTCGCCTGCCATGATAATGAATAACTTACTTTTTGAAGTCCTCTCGTACATTAATAGTGTCCGTAAATCAGCTGGTTGAAGTTAAGAGCAGCTTCCTAATACTCTGTTTAAAGAGAGTATGTCTACATTAAATTGTCCTGGAACGCGTAAGGAGAAGGAAATTGTTGAAGAAATGATGCACAAAAAATTTATCCGCCCCAATCAACACGTGTGAAACTGCTTCAGTAAACCCACCTAAACCACGCATCACTGCGGGAACATTATTGTACTCCATTTTGGAGACTGGGATTGGCTAGAAAACTTTTGTGCACAGAGTTGGAAAGAGCTCTGTCACTAGCTGTAGGAGTGTAGAAATTACCAAGCTATGTAAAATACAGATTTGTTGCCAGTCAGTTCGTTTTGTTAATTTAACAAATTTACCATCATTTTTGTGAAGATATTTGTTTCTCTTCAGTGAAATAAAGGAAACTAATAACTCCATAGTAAGTATAATGCTGTTTTCTTCCTTCACTTCACACAAAATCGTTTTGTCCACATTAACCAATTCTTCATACAGAAAATAGCAACCAGATAATACAATCACAACTCATAAATCGATAGTGTGTTTACTTGATACGAATAGCGATTGGGGATCCTCAAATCTGGCAGCCACACCCGCATTTGCAGAATTTCTGGTGATGTATTTACACGACAAACCATAAGCAGTATCGAGAAAGCCAAAAAAGTGCACCGATTCGACCATTGCACAACGAGACCAGGGCAGTAACTCCATTTTTGTTGTTGTTGTGGTGGCTCTGAGCACTATGGGACTCAACTGCTGTGGTCATAAGTCCCCTAGAACTTAGAACTACTTAAACCTAACTAACCTAAGGACAGCACACAACACCCAGCCATCACGAGGCAGAGAAAATCCCTGACCCCGCCGGGAATCGAACCCGGGAACCCGGGCGTGGGAAGCGAGAACGCTACCGCACGACCACGAGATGCGGGCTGTTGTTGTGGTCTTCAGTCCTGAGACTGGTTTGATGCAGCTCTCCATGCTACTCTATCCTGTGCAAGCTTCTTCATCTCCCAGTACCTACTGCAACCTACATCCTTCTGAATCTGCTTAGTGTATGCATCTCTTGGTCTCCCCCTACGATTTTTACCCTCCACGCTGCCCTCCAATACTAAATTTGTGATCCCTTGATGCCTCAGAACATGTCCTACCAACCGATCCCTTCTTCTGGTCAAGTTGTGCCACAAACTCCTCTTCTCCCCAATCCTGTTCAGTACCTCCTCATTAGTTATGTGATCTACCCATCTAATCTTCAGCATTCTTCTGTAGCACCACATTTCGAAAGCTTCTATTCTCTTCTTGTCCAAACTGGTTATCGTCCATGTTTCACTTCCATACATGGCTACACTCCATAGAAATACTTTCAGAAAAGACTTCCTGACACTTAAATCTATACTCGATGTTAACAAATTTCTCTTCTTCAGAAACGCTTTCCTTGCCATTGCCTGTCTACATTTTATATCCTCTCTACTTCGACCATCATCAGTTATTTTGCTCCCCAAATAGCAAAACTCCTTTACTACTTTAAGTGTCTCATTTCCTAATCTAATACCCTCAACATCACCCGACTTAATTCGACTACATTCCATTATCCTCGTTTTGCTTTTGTTGATGTTCATCTTATATCCTCCCTTCAAGACACCATCCATTCCGTTCAACTGCTCTTCCAAGTCCTTTGCTGTCTCTGACAGAATTACAATGTCATCGGCGAACCTCAAGGTTTTTATTTCTTCTCCATGGATTTTAATACCTATTCTGAATTTTTCTTTTGTTTCCTTTACTGCTTGCTCAATATACAGATTGAATAACTGAGCATAAATTGTCCAGTTAATGAAATTCGATGGATTCATCATCACTATTAGAAAAGAAAACTGGTTAAACAGAGAGACTACGGCTAAGAAGTTGCACAGAAACGGCGTTGGAAAATAACTGTACGGCAGCATAATGAGATGTTGCATAAAGCGCTAAGTAAGAGGACGACAAAAATTTAATTTAAATCTTTATAAACATTGAGGCTCCTAGATAAATGCTTTTGTGGTATCAACTATGAGGACCGACGTAAAAGAATTTCGCTACTTAGGGTAATCTCAGAATGTGATCAAAATAATGATGCACTGAACTCAATCCTCATTCTACAACTTCCGAGCCAACAAGAGTAAACTGTAGTAACAATGCTGATTTAGAACACCCCGCTAAGACGTACGTGCGCTAAGATATTTACCCATGCTTTTTAGATTTTCTCGTATGTTGTTAAGGACATATTTGCGGAAGACATTCCTTACCGTGTACAGTAGTCACTAATACTTACATGAATTAAAATCGGAAAACAAGTTTTGTGTATGAAAGTGGGCGACTGTTATCATTTGAAAGTAGTTAGCTGCTAATCCAACAGCCTTGAGGTCGATACAGATATAATATCAGCATTGTAGCCTTTATATTTGCTGCGGTCTGGAGTTTTTGATAAAAGGTGCCGACATTATCGATGTGTAACAGAAAATAAAGATAGCACACGTACTTGTAGCATCTACAGCTGTCCACATCTGTCGGCCCGCTTTAAAGATGTAATACTGGTAACCCTCGTTCGTGCGTCCAAGCGAGTAACTGCGGTTTTTTCTAGCTTTGTGTGAACTAAGAATCGCCTTCTTTTACACATTTCACAGTAAATATGTATGCCTGCGTCGAGACAGTGGCTTATTCGTATGACGTGAGGTAAAATGAAAAGATCGAATTATCTTTTGTGCTCTACATTTGTACTTCGCAGAGTACCCTGCCGTAGCTATACAGTGCACTAACATACCTTTCACTCGCCAAAATGTAGCAGAAAAACGATTACTTCTATCAGATCTTTGTGCCCGTGGCCCTCACATGCTATGCGCGTGGAAGGTAAAGTTATATTCATCCACTTTTGTGGGAGTATGGGTTCTATGAATCTTAGTCGTAATCTTTCTCGATATACTTAACGACATTTTTAGTGTAGCGCATGTTACAATCTTGCAATGAGAATACGTGTGCGTGATTAATACTGCGAGCTTTTTCCGTGTTTGGTACGGCCTACAGACAGATAAGCAATGAATCAGGTAGTTCGGAAAAAATTTTGTAAGAAAGCTTTGTACTCGAGTTCTTCTTTGTAAGAAGCCTTCCAGGCATTTACGGTTAAATATTCGACTGCTGTCAGTAACAAATTTACGGATATTGCGTAGTCAGAAGATGGAGCATTTTATTTTGGCCTTATTGCGTGATTAAAGATCTCTTTTGCTCCATGGGTTCTGTTGCAAACTTAGTTCTGTCTTAAGCAATTAATTTACTTCTGTTATACAAGTTCAATGTGTGTAATGCCTCGACATAAAAAAGAAGAAAAATTCTCTACGGAATATCGTGGAATTATTTGGCTTGGCATATTAATGTGCCAGTATTTCTCGACGATAAAATGTGTCTTTGCCGACCCACCAGGGTAGCCGCACGCTTTAGGCCGCTGCTTCCGGGATTCGGGGTGACGTGCGGGCCCCGGATCTACTCTGCCCGGCGGATTAATAACGAGGGCCGGTGTGCCGGTCTTGCCTAGATGTGGTTTTTACGCGATTACCAACGCCCGAGTAGGTGAATATCGGAGACACTAATTCTGTGAAGGGTTGGCGACAAGAAGGGCATCCCGCCACCCTCTACCACAATTGTTGCCACTTCCAGATTGTCATGCCGAGCCGGCCGCGGTGACCGAGCGGTTCTAGGCCCTTCAGCCCGGAACCGCGCGACTGCTATGGTCGCAGGTTCGACTCCTACCTCGGGCATGGGTGTGTGTGATGTCCTTAGGTTAGTTAGGTTTAAGTAGTTCTAAGTTCTAGAGGACTGATGACCTCAGATATTAAGTCCCATAGTGCTCAGAGCCATTTGAACTATTTTGTCAGCCGACCCCCGTCAACATACAGAATAAGGCCATAAAAAAGAAGAAAGACTGTCCTTGCGCTGTGATAATTCTCATCAGAATCGATCAACCCATTGGCAGTGTTCGAACAACTTGCCGCGAACACAACCGCTGACACAAAAGAAACTAGACTGATTCTGTAAATTTGTTTACTTAGCACATGTGTTCATTTAGCGGTTGTCGCCTTCGGAATTTGTTTCTTCCATTGCTCATACATAACACTTCTGCGTGTGTTTTCTCGCGAGGCTAAGCAGAATTCCGCCTCAAGAACACATCTGTAGTACACTGCTCGTCCACTATCACTAGGCTACCAGTTCTCGATTAAGCTTTTCAGAGATTACGGACACAGTTCGAAGTCGAAAGCAGTTGCTTACTACTACGACTAACACAAACAGGTCCTGCGTAATGGTTGCAGCCTTGTTTCTTTTTTGTCGTTTAATGTTACGTGTGATTCTTGATTAATCCATATTCTTCTGTTTAACCGTTTGAGAAAATCATGAGTGGCCTTGTTGTCAAATGGTTAATGCAAATTCACTCGGTTTTCCTTCCTGCTCCATAGTGTAAGAGGGTCTTCTCTTTAAAAAGTGCTCTGCAAGGAAAGTCATATTCCCTGTACGAGACAACCACGTAAAACAACTTGTAATGGAAACCTGTTCGAGTGCAGAAATAAATAAATAGACAATACTTCTGCGTAATGGCTAAATGTCGTGCAATTACACTGGAGAGCACTACTTGGACAATGATTGGCGATTATACTCCTCCCAGAGTAAGTAGTAGACTGCAGATAGAAATGATCCGCAACGTAGTCAAAGAGTAACATCTGTGTCCTAGAAATGTCCTTGACGCGTGGGTTCCAGCTGTTTACATAACTTTCCGAGAGTTAGAAATAAGAGACAGAAGCGAAGAGAAACATGAAGCGTCCCAGGAAATAAGAAAGAAAACCAGATAAGATTCAGGTTGAGCCTTACAACGAAGACAACAGGAGCCGGAGGAGGACCTGTCGACAACGAGGTCGTTACAGACGGAGCACAAGCTCGGATTAGGGAAAGATGGAGAAGGAAAGTGTCCGTGCCCTTACGAAGGATCCATCCCGGCATTTGCCTTAAGCGATTGAGGGAAATAACAAGAAACGTAAATCAGGATGGCCGGGCGCGGGTTTGAAGCGTCGTCCTCCCGAATGCGAGAATAGTGTGCTAAACACTGCGCTACCCCGTTTGGTCAACAGCAACCAGCCATTTTTATACTGCTGTTTATTTATTTATATAGTGCCATTACCGGTTTCGAAAGGACAGGTTCATTTTCAAACGGCCTTTCACGTCTAGATATACATTTGTTAAAATTTACGTAAGATTACCTCTCTTTCTTCCGCCAAGTGGCGAAAGATTTTTGGGGTGATGGTGCCCTAATGTACAAAAAAAAGTTAAAAACGACCTATTTAAATGTGACTGCCCCTAATAACGATCGAATGCGATGTAAACTAATGTTTAAGATTGAGTTATTGTAGTTATGTTTTACTTACGTCGAAAATTCCGCACCATTTTATTGCAATGTTGTTCTCTCTAAATTTTTACATGAACATGTGAAAACAACACTGCGACAAAAAGACGCGGAATTTTCTACGTAAATAAAACATAACTACAGTAACTCAGTCATAAACATTTGTGTACACTGTGTCCGATCATTAAGGAAAGTTACACTGTGTGATCAAAGTATCCCGACACTCCCAAAAACATATTTGATGCATTGTGCTGCCACCTACTGCAAGGTACTCCATATCAGCGACCTCAGTAGTCTTTAGACATCGTGAGAGAGCTGAATGGGGCGCTTCGCGGAACTCACTGACTTCGAACGTGGTCAGGTGATTGGGTGTCACTTGTCTCATACGTCTGTACGCCAGATTTACAGACTCCTAAACATCCCTAGCTGCACTGATTTGACTGACAGAGACCGCCGACAGTTGAAGAGGGTCGCAGTGTGTAATATGCTATCGTCTATCTAGACAATCGCACAGGAATTCCAAACTGCATCAGGATCCACTGCAAGTACTATGACATTTAGGCAGGAGGTCGAGCGGCTGTTCATAAGCCACACATCACGCTGGTAAATACCAAATGATGCCTCGCTTGGTATAAGGAGCGCAGACATTGGATGATTGAACAGTGGAAAAATGTATGGAGTGACGATTCACGGTACACAATGTGGCGATGCGATGGCAGGTTATGGGTATGGCGAATGGCCAGTGAACGTCATCTGCCCGCGTGTGTAGTGCCAACAGTAAAATTCGGAGACGGTGGTGTTATGGTATGGTCGTGTTTTTCATGGATTGGGCTTGCACCCCTTGTTGTTTTGCGTGGCACTATCACAGCACAAGCCTACATTGATGTTTTAAGCACCTTCTTGCTTCCCACTGACGAATAGCAATTCGGGGATGTCGATTGAATCTTTCAACACGATCGAGCACCTGTTCATAATGTATGACCTGTGGCGAAGTTGTTACTCGACAATAACATCCCTGTAATGGACTGACCTGCACAGAGTTCTGACCTGAATCCTGTAGAACACCTTTGAGATGTTTTGGAACGCCGACTTCGTGCCAGGTCTAACCGTCCGACATCGATAACTCTTCTCAGTGCAGCACTTCGTGAAGAATGGGTTTACCATTCCCCAAGAAACCGTCCAGCACCTGATTGAACGTGTGCCTGCGAGAGTGGAAACTGTCATGAAGGCTAAGTGTGGGACAACATATTGAGTTCCAGCATTACCAACTGAGGGCGCCACGAACTTTTAAGTCATTTTCAGCCAGGTGTCCGCGGACTTTTGACCACATAGTATATGTTTAAATAAGTCGTTTCTCGTTGGGTTTTTTTATTGTAGGCACCACCATCCCAAGTATCTTTCACTATATGGAATAAAGAGAGGAAAACCAATGTAAACTTCACAAAACGTATATTTAGTCATGAACAGCCGTCTGAAGGTGAACCTGACGGTTCTAAACCGGTAACTGCGCTATTAGTGTAAATAAATAGCGTTATCAATAGTTGCTGGTTTTTGTTGCCTTCTCTGCAAGAATCATCCTCCCTTTTGTACACAGTGATCGTCTCAAAATGTCAGCGGTGAACCAGGTAAACTTGGAGAGAAAACAAATTGTTATGGAATAATTTCCAACTAACAGAATATTTAATTGCAAAGGTTGAGTGTGGAACTAGCAAGTTTACCACGTAGAGAGACCACACCATTCTTATCTTTCTGGAGGTTTCGTTTTGAAGTAAGGAAAATGTAGCAGTAATCCAGAAAATTCACATCGCATAACGTCAACAGCTACCAATGAGAGCGGTACAGAAGACAGCTGTGATTGGTAGTTCGGTAGAGAGGTGTAGATGCCATGAAGTAACGAAATTAACTATGATGGAAGATTACTGGCAAGTTGAGGGCAGAGCAAACTCATGCAGAAATGATGTGGTTAGACTATGGCAACAGTTTCTTGTTGCACCTGATGCTATCTCAATTTTATTCGCACAGATTTTGATAGATTTTCGCCCAATCCTCTTTAATGCATTGAATATCGTAGCTCTTGTAACAGGTTCTCCATCTACATCTATATACTGCAAACCATTTGAAGTACATGGCAGGGGATGCTTCACATAACTGGTGCAATGCGAAGCATCCCCTGCCATGTACTTCAAATAGTTTGCAGCGTATAGATGTAGACGAAGAAGCTGTTTCAAGAGCTACGATATTCACTGCTTTGAAGAGGACTCGGCGTAAGACTACGAAAATCTTTACAAATCAAACTGGGAGAGCACCAGGTGTGATAAGAAACTGTGGCCATAGTCTAACAACGTTAGGACGGGTAGAAACCATAACCACGTATGGAGCGTGACGGCTATTTTAGTGCATCTATGCAGGCTGTAATTAATCTAATCTCGTCTTCACGATCCCTACGGGAGCGTAGTGGTTGTAGTATATTCCTAGAGTCTACATTTAAAACAGAGTCTTGTTCAACTTTGTATGTAGGCTTTCTCGTGATAGTTGGTATATATTCAAATGTCTGCCAGTTCGTTTCTTCAGTATCTCTGTGACACTCTCCCATGAGCCAAACAAACCTGTGACCATTCGTGTTGCTCTTCTCTGAAAACTTTCTGTATTTTGTGTTAGCCATATTTGGTATGGATCTCGTAGACTTGAGCAGTATTGTAGAGCGAGTCTCACGAGTGATTTATAAGAAACCTCGTATGTACACGGATTTCATTTTCCCAGTATTCTGCCAGGAAACCGAAGTCTTCCACCTGGACTGGCATTTGGGAGGAAGACGGTTAAGATCCGCGGCTTACCTAAATCGCTCAGACAAATGCCGTGATAGTTCCTTTGAAGGCAAGGCCGATTTCCTTACCCATTCTTGACACATTCTGAGCTTGTGTTCCGTCTCTAGTGACCTCAATGTTGACGGGAAGTTAAACCGAGTCTTTCTTCCTATTTTCTTCCACCTGCTTTATCTGCTACAGAGCTAATGTTGCCGTCCCACTTCGTATAGCTAAAAGTGTTATACTCAGGCATTTGGATGAGGTGAGCCATTCCAGCTGTGACTAGTTGATCCTGTAGTCTCGGAATATTACGTTTTATAGTTCAACATTTCTGAACATTTAAAGCACGTTTCCTATCTTGACACCACTTTCAAATCTTATCCAGGTATCAATGAACAATTGTGTAGCTTTTCTCTGACATTGCTTCGCCGGCCGGTGTGGCCGAGCAGTTCTGGGCGCTTCAGTCCGGAACCGCGCGACCGCTACGGTCGCAGGTTCGAATCCTGCCTCGGGCATGGATGTGTGTGATGTCCTTAGGTTAGTTAGGTTTAATTAGTTCTAGGTTCTAGGGGACTCGCCCGCATCTCGTGGTCGTGCGGTAGCGTTCTCGCTTCCCACGCCCGGGTTCCCGGGTTCGATTCCCGGCGGGGTCAGGGATTTTCTCTGCCTCGTGATGGCTGGGTGTTGTGTGCTGTCCTTAGGTTAGTTAGGTTTAAGTAGTTCTAAGTTATAGGGGACTTATGACCACAGCAGTTGAGTCGCATAGTGCTCAGAGCCATTTGAACCATTTGTCTAGGCGTCTCTATCCAAGATAACGTAGTACGTCCTCTCTACCAAACAATCCTCAATCCAATCACAAATTTCTCTCGATATTCCTCATAGTCTACCAACAAACCGAAGTCTCCTACCTGCTTTACCCGCGGTTGAGCCTTTGTGATGATTCTATTTCACACCCCTGCAAAGTGATACGGCCAGATTTTTGTATGAGTTGGCAGATTCCAACTGTGACTCGCTTTTACTGTTATCATGTTTTTGAAGTGCACTGCTGTACTTTTGGTAATCATTGCAAATGTGCTGGGATAAATCCTTTTCGGAAATCGAGAAATACTGCGTCTACATCACTGCCTTGATCCAGGATGTCATGTGAGAAAAGTGCGAACTGGATGTAACATGATCGTTGTTATAGGAATGCTGGTTGGCACGCAGCAGCTGATTCTGTTCGAGATACCTGATTACGTTTGAGCTTAGAATAAATGTTCTCAGATTATACTGGATGTAAACTGTAACGTTGACCCCGAATCAATGTGCAACTTGGCACCCTTCGTGTCTACAAATATCTCTCTCTCTCTCTCTCTCTCTCCCTCCCTCCCTCCCTCTCCCTCTCCCTCTCCCTCTCTCCCCCCTCCCCCCTCCCCATCCCCCTTCACTCCCCCCCCCCCCCGAATACACGTACAAGCGTAAAAGAAAATACAGGAGTGAGCAAAACTCGTTCAGTTAGCTGCCAAGGACTCGCGTTCGAGCGCAACCTTTGCTGCCTTGGTAGTTACACGTTCCCATTTGCTTCTGATGTTTGTCGCCGATACTGCCGCAGGCGCAGCCTCCCGCCCGAGTTCCTTAGTAATCGCCCAGTCAACTGCAACAGCACATTCCTTTCTTTTGTCAACAGCTGCCTGCGTCTCTCCTCTCCTGCATCACATTTCGTTCATTCAGCTGGTCTTTCATCTCCGCTGTGTCGACTGAATCCATTTTCACGGTCCACAATAGCATTACTCGTCTTGGTTATTTGTGTATTTTATGTAGCAACCGATGTACCTTCACAGCACCTGCAGAATTAATGGCAGCAGCCAAACGCACTTCTATAGGGGCATGCTGAGCGACCTCTGATATTGAGTTCTCGAAGCTCTTGCCATCTCGACTTCTGGTGGTATAACACTAGTCATTCCGGCACGTGCTCACCATTGTGTCTCTTGAACAATAGGTAGTATTGCACCCAAAGAAGCAGTATTTAGAATGTAAATGTAATGTCACTATCCCACACTCGAACAGACGGCGACGGGCGCAAGATAACTGTAGACTTCCCACCGCTGTCGTCGTCAGTACAGAGGTGCGCAAGTCGATGAAATAGCTCGTACTCAGTTCCCTTTACAGCTGGAAAATTGCTTCATTCGTGGAGTATTATGTCGGATTTAAATTTCCGAGCGCCTGATAATATCACGGAATCCTCTAGGCTGCTCTTCTAACTAGAGCAGTAAGGTACTTAAATTTCGACCTCTAGATTACCACCGTCGGATTTAAATTTCAATGCCTTCTTTTTAAATATGCATAATTTACCAAAAATAAAGTCCTCTCTGACGTCATTTGGAAATATACATTATTCACTGGGGTAAGACGTGGGATTTAAAGATTCACGGCAACCTCGGAGCATTAACTCGTGAACGTTTATATCTCGTCATAGTTATCAACGCGCGAACCGACATTTTACTACGGAGCATCATGCCGACAGAATGAATCTATGGTACTTCTTATACGGTTCCTTCTAGTTCTGCTATTGCAAACCATACAGCACCGAAGTACATTCAGTACCACTGCGAATGTGTTTCGCTTCGTTGAACATATTTGCATGGACTCGTATTCGGTGTGGGCTTGGTCCAAATTTCCGCATGGCCATCATACTTTCCCCAAAACATATAATTCCTGCTGTAGGATCGCCCGTTAAAAGAGGATCAACGCTGATTTCTTTCCACGTGAGCCAGTGCTGCTACTACAACGACTTCTCTGTCGAGGAGGAGCTAAACTCTAGTATTCATACGTCCCTTTCTATATTCCAGCAGGGTAACTTCTGCCGTCAGACAACGATGGACCGTCACTTTTGTAGCGAGGCTCCTTTCGCGTGCAAGGTCTCCTGATAAGTCATTCACCAGCATTCGTTCATTCTTCCATTCATTTGTTTGTCCTCATGTTAAATAGATTCAATCATGAAAGAGAACATTTAGCGATGTGTAACGAGTCACATTACATGTTAACAAAACAAGCAAATCATAGATAGCTAATCTATAGACTGTATTAATAAAAACTTTTAATATTTTGCTCACTACCATTTGTGCTAGCGACCGCAGAAGGTAACCTAGCCGTTTCGAAGTAAAGCCAGTACTTCGAAAAGAAAGCTGCTGACTGGTTTGATGTGAACCGCCACGAATCCTCTGCTGTGCCAACTAAAAGTTGCTCTTGCCGCCTACGTCCTTCATTATTGCTGGTTGTATTCCAGTCTCTGTCTTCCTGCACAGTTTTTGACCTTTACAGCTCCCTTTAGTACCAGAGGAAGTTATTCCGCATGTCTTAACAGATGTCCAATCATCCTGTCCCTTCTTCTTGTCAGAGTTTTCCATATATTCCTTCCCTCGCCGACTCTGCGAAGAACCTCCTCATTCCTTACCTTTCAACATTCTTCTGTAGCACTGCATCTCAGATTATTCGATTCTCTTCTTTTCCGATTTACCCAATATCCGTGTTTCCCTACCATGTATGCTGTGCTCCAAACATACATTCTCAGGAATTTCTTGTTCTAATGAAGGCCTATATTTGATACTAGTAGACTTGATTGGGCAGAAATGACCTTTCTGCCTGTGTCAGTCCGCTTTTCATATCCATATTGCTCCGTCCATCACGGGCTATTTTGCTGCCTGGATGGCAGAATTTTGCTAACTTCATCTATTTAGTGATCACCGATCCTGATAAGTTTCCCGCGGTTCTGATTTATCTTGCAAAATGATCCGTGGAACATGAAAATAACTAACATACAAAGGAAAATTCAAACTGTGTCTAAGAAGAAGACTGTGGAGTTTCATCAGCAACAGCTGCGGCACAGTCTTCTTAATGGAAATTATCGGATTTTGCGCAGTTCAATCCCGTTATCACCCGAAGTGATCGTGCACAGCATTCAAATACAAGTTTTCATCCAATAAGTGGGTCAGCTTCTGGCGTACTGATGCGTTCCTGATGTCAGTACTCCCTGTTCTTGTACAACTTCCCTACCACATTAGCTGTTCCTTAAAATACATTACAGTTTTTGCACTATTCACAATTCATACACGATGTATTTGAAATTCAACCTCTGCCTGTCGTGCTTGGGAGCGTGGACGTGAATCTCCAGCGGGTCATAATCAGCAGCTGGTGACTCATAGTGATAAAAAATTTCCAGGTACACAGAGGTCTCCAGGTCGTATAGATAGGCATTCACGTCACCTAATACTCCAATACGAAACCCCGCAAACATTCATTTGAAAAATCAGCCTGGGAAGGCCTGAGCATAAGCGACGCACTCGTAACGTCAGTGTCAAGTAAAGAGCAAAACTCTTTTAGCTGACTAAGAAAGAGAAGAGGTGACGTCTGACATCCGGATCATCTTTTACATCAAAGAAATTGACATGACCGACTTTTGGGAGCTCTACACTTGATCAAGTAGATCCATAATAGCTGTTTGAAAAGGATATGGAAAGCATTTGTTGTGTATCTACATCTACAAATATAATTCGCAAACCACTGAACGGTGCATGGCGGAGCGTACTTCTTACAAATATTAGCTATTCTCTGCCCTATTCTAGTCGCATATGGAACGAGGCGGAAAGGAGTATGTGTACCCCTCGGTACGCGTTATAATCTCTTCCGTCTTAATCTCATTGTTCACAAGATGGCTAAGCGTGACAGAAAAGACAATTTAAAATAACAACCATGAAAGTTACAATTGTTATTTGTGGGGATAGGATTTAAAGCGCTCTCTCGGTGTATTAGTGCCTTCAAAATGACGGGGCGTGCACCTGTAGAAATACAGCATGTTCCAAAACTCTTCGTTCAGATTAATACAGAAGGCATAGAACAACAAAAACATATTTTATTGTGGTACCTATGGTCCGTGACGGCAATTTATGATGCTAGGGACGATTTACACAAAATGTAGTTTAGCCTGCTAATTACAGCATTGGCATCCACAGGAACTTCTCGAATGCGCGATCGTTGGCCTGTATGGACGCACTACACCGTCGGGCCATTGATTGTCATGTCCCGTTCGAAGATTCCTTTCATGTCCGCAGTTGTACCAGCATCGACGGCAACTCTAGCGACGAGGTCCTGTTCTGTTTCCACAACGGTTTCATGCACCAGCTTTTTTATATGACTGCAAAAGAAGAGATTCAGACACGTGACCTGGGCGGCCAGGACACAGGGCCACCTCGATGGCTCTCAGATGATTCCCCACAACAGTCCTCGAAGTGCATCCCTTGACTAGGTATTTCGAAGCAGACCTCAGCGCGAATCATCCATAAACATAGTAGCTATGAATGTCTGTACACATTCCCAGTCAGCGACACGCACACAACAGCTTACTTCAGCACCACTAACAAAATGTTCACCAACATTACAAATTGACTTCAGAGACCACATGTTCCTTATCGAAATATATTTTATTTTGATGTTCTCTACCGCCTGTATTAATTTGAATGACTGGTCTCATAACACCCTGCATAGGAGAACATCGAAGGTGTCACTCGGTCGTATTCCCGTAAGTTCAAAAATGTTCAAATGTGTGTGAAATCTTATGGGACTTAACTGCTAAGGTCATCAGTCCCTAAGCTTACATACTACTTAACCTAAATTATCCTAAGAACAAACGCACACACCCATGCTCGGGGGAGGATTCAACTCTCCGCCGGGACCAGCCGCGCAGTCCATGACTGCAGCGCTCAAGACCGCTCGGCTAATCCCGCGCGGCTCCCGTAAGTTGTTTGGGAATTTTATGCTACGGGAGAAACTCAAGTTTCACAAATGAATGTTTCTTTCTGTTTGTCTTCGAAAAGTGTGCTCGTTGACGAATGCTGAAACAGCAACTTCTATTAAGTTTTTGGCGTAGTATTGTAGTACATCTGGTGTCTGTACCACTAATACGTATCGTATTTTCAAACATTTGCATTAAAAGGCTATACTTCTAAAATCTTCTTTGGTGTTTATAAACTTCCAGTTTATCACTGGGCGTTGCATTTCTGGCTCGGCACGTTTTGTCATGTGAGCCAGAAACTAACTTGTAAGACAGATGAATTAACATTATATCACGGAGCTTTTAAAATGTCGACGCCGCATTTAATCTGCATGGCAGCTGAGAAGGAAATAAGTTAGTATGTAAAGGTTTTTTTTTATTATGTAAAGGTGAGATAAGTTGGAACTTCGTTTGTATGGTGCTCTTTAGAATGTAGTACCATTCTACAATTCCAACTTTTGGGATGTTTAAATAATGTTTTAATAACATTAATATTCATATTTTGGCCCTATTATACCACGCGATGTACAACATGGTGCCTTTTCATTGCTTTGTTCCAGTTTTACTTTGTGGCCATATTAGTTCTATTGTCTCTAAATGGACTCTCTCCTCTTGTCAGACCAAGTTGTTCTGGCCTTCGTGGGTTTCTCTGCCTCGCCAACTATCCAGTCCTGAATTTTTTGTCTAAATATTTTACTGGCTTGTATATAAAAAAATGAAACGGCGGTCGGCCGGTACAGTTGGGCCTCCAGGGCCTATTCGGAGGGATTTTTTTTTTATACATCAAGTTGTTATTCCTGCTTCCTCCAGGTCTTCTTTCATTCCATCGATCCGTTTCATTGTGTTAGCTTTTGTTTTTAACTGAATTTCGTAGAATTCCACATCCCGACTAGTGAATGTGTTGGGTTCCATTCTTTTAAAATGGCCAAAGAATTTTAGCCTGCGTTTTTTCATGTCGGAATACATATAGGCATACTTATTAATTTTTTCATTTGCTCCCTGTCTGTTCGTTCCTTGTTCAGTATAATTTTTACGGTACCTAAAATTTTCCTGATTACTCTTCTCTTTTCTATTTCTTCAGGTCTCTTTTTCTTGTTGAAATGTGTGCCTTCCTCCCATGAAAACGCTGTGGTTTGATAACTGTGTTGTAGTGTCTCATATTTGTGTGTTTTTAGGTACAATTTTTGTATAACTGTCTCTTGTAAGCCTGAAAGCTGTTTCAATTTTGTTTTGTGACAAAGAATTTCTTTACCAATCTTTTCCATGTTTTAATAATATTTAAATTATTTGGTCATTTCGTTGGGTTAGCTCCGCTGAAATAAAGTGATTGAAGATGGGGGTGAAATCAGTGAAGATGCAATGATACTTCTCGTGAACAGTCACCATTAGACCAGCTGAGCACGGTTTCAAGTCCAATTCAAACTTTGCTATTTCTAGTCCTTCCTGCTATTTCATGCGACACAGCTGGAACATGACCTGAAGAACATAGGATATGACGGAGTATCTCGGTTGACCCTGCCGTAGCTATGCGTACACCAACTGCATTAAATCCACCAAGATATGATGAATATCAATTAAAATGAAATAAATGACAGTAATCGTTTGTCATAGCTGTTTCTTTGGTGGTGCTATTCTCGAAACAATCATCTTTAGCTATAGTGCTCGGAAATCAAATGAGAAGACACCTGAGAGAATGAAGTTTTGAGTTTGACCATAGGCACTCTGAGATACCATCAAGCAGAGTAGAAAATCTTGGTTGCAGTCCAGGTCTGACACAAATTGTGACATACAAGGAAACCAATCTAATGGTAAATATAACGCTCCAGCAACGGACAGACTCCACAAGTTCTCCGGTTTCAAAATCTCCTTAGCTAGCTTTCTTCATTCTGAGTCAGATCATACATACATCAATAAATGACAACTTGCCAACGTTTCAGCGTCATTACTGAAATCTGTTTCTGGGATGTTACCTTCATTGTGTAGAAGGTTGTGAAGTATATACACTGCCTGCAAATCTTAAGGATGAAATAGATAAAGTGTCGTAACATATTGACTAGCCGGTGGAAATGAATGAAAGTTCGGAAGCACGTCGCCAGGGGTCTCCCGGTTGTGTACAGGAAGTTGGACGTCACAAGGCGTGAAGAAGCGCCAAATGGGGGCTGGCCCCCGAGCAACAGGCAGCTGAAAGGACACGAAAAGAGAGCGCGCGTGAATCAGCGAGCAGATGTACTGTGGTTGGTGGTATTCATTACAACAAATCCAGAAGACAATATTTCGATGACTTTGGACGGGGAAGAACCATCGGGAAACTGGAAGGAGGACGACGTTTTCATTCCATGTCATTTATTGCGTATTTAAAAACCTGCGGCCTATTTTTTTACATATTACACTACAGTCTTTCATATTTCTAACAAAACTGGTTTTAAGCAATAAAACAGAATCATAATAATGAGTTTTACTGGTATAAAATGAACATAATTATAGGAAAATAAAACTGAAACACCTTGTTTATTTAAGAACAAGCTAACAGATGACGGAGAGGTTTTTAGTGGAAGAAGGTGTCCCACTGCCTGGCTGTTCCAGTTTGGAGGGCATCGGCACAACTTTGAGCCAATCCCGGATGGTACAGTAATTGTATTGAATTATGTTATTTATAATCTTCATTATATATAATAAATTAGTATACATTTGTCATATTAATTTTACTGTTATTGTGTAATTTCTAGTAATGCATTATAAGAAAATAATATACTGTGGGAAATTTGCAGCTTAGATGGCATTTGACAGTAGTGTGACGTTCTTGTATAATTACTGGCAATGACATGGCGTTTCCTGTGGGAGGGGAACCTCAGAAGTTCGCCGAGCCTGATGCGCCCAGGAAGTTTTAGCTCGGTGTATTTCTGTAATGTAAGCCGTTAGGAAATTAAACTTAGCAATTATTAAAGTGTTACTTATCTTATAGTTACGACCCTTCCACATTTTCTATAGTTGGCTGATGTTCTATATAACATATATATTTTGTGTCACCAGTCTTCTGACTGATTTGATGCGGTCCACCACGAATTCCTGTCCTGTGCCAAACTCTTCATCTCAAAGTACCACTTCCAACATACGTCCTCAATTATTTGTTGGACGTATTCCAGTCTGTATAAAAGTATAAATATGTTCTACATATACTTTTATTTTTTCATTGTTCTATTATTTACTTTTACATTCTTTGGACGACCCTGTGATGGCCTTTGCGCCATTCTACAACTCTGCAATAGTCTAGGAGACTGTAATATAATGACGTGGGTAGCTGCATTTCCCTAAATATTGCAAATGGTACAGGCCACCAGAGGTGATCACACGCGCCGAGTATTAAAATTAGGATCACAACTTCATATTCGTCCTGCCTCGTTTGTTTTGCCTGCAGGTGACGAGTGTAGTGCAGAAGTCTGGTTTTGCTCACAGCATTGATTCTCGTGCTTGGGAAGCGTTTCGAACCACGTGCACTGCTGCTCGAGACAGACCAAGAGCTCAACTACAGCGGGAGATGACCGCTAAAGTACGCAAAAGGCAAGAAGCGGTCCACGTCACGGGTCCACTTGCGACCACATTTAATAGGGATGCAAGGCACGCAATGTCACGCTCCACGGTGACACGGCAACTGCGTAGGGATGATCTTTTCGACCAACGACCAGTACATTGTGTTCAGTTTACACCCGCACATCGGCGGCGCCGTCTGAGATGGTGCTTTAAAAAAAAAAAAAAAAAAACCGTACGTACCCTCATATGGTGAGAGGTGGGAACACACCCAGGCACATTGTCGAACATGATTGTTTTAAGAATGAAATTTTCGCTCTACAGTGGAGTGTGCGCTGATACGAAACTTCCTGGCAGATTAAAACTGTGTGCCGGACCGAGACTCGAACTCGGGACCTTTGCCTTTCGCGGGCAAGTGCTCTACCGACTGAGCTACCCAAGCACGACTCACGCCCCGTCCTTACAGCTTTACTTCTGCCAGTACCTCGTCTCCTACTTTCCAAACTTGCAGAACTAGCGCTCCTGCAACCTTGCAGAACTAGCACTCCTGGAAGAAAGGATATTGCGGAGACATGGCTTAGCCACAGCCTGGGGGATGTTTCTAGAATGAAATTATCACTCTACATCGGAGTGTGCGCTGATATGAACCTTCCTGGAAATATCCTTTCTTCCAGGAGTGCTAGTTCTGCAAAGTTCGCAGGAGAGTTTCTGTGAAGTTTGGAAGGTAGGAGACGAGGTACTGGCGGAATTAAAGCTGTGAGGATGGGGCGCGAGTCGTGCTTGGGTAGCTCAGTCGGTAGAGCACTTGCCCGCGAAATGCAAAGATCCCGAGTTCGAGTCTCGGCCTGACACACGGTTTTAATCTGCCAGGAAGTTTCATGATTGTTTTGGTTGTCCAAATATTGTGAAGGGAGTCATAATGTTGTATGGCCGTACTGACGTCCAGATCTTTGAACACGGTACGCTGACCTATCGCCGTTATTGTGACACTGTACTCCTTCATTATGAGCCTCTTTTGAGGGGTGCTATTGGGTCTGTTTTCATTTTTATGTATGACCATTTCGCGAAAGCATCGAACAGCGCAGGTGCTGGAGCTCCTGTAACGAGAGGATATTCGGCGAATGGATTGTGCTGCCTGTTACACCGCCTGAAATCCCATCGAGCACGCGTGGAACGCATTTGGGAGAGACCGGCCGGAGTGGCCGAGCGGTTCTAGGCGCTACAGTCTGGAACCGCGCGACCGATACGGTCGCAGGTTCGAATCCTGCCTCGGGCGTGGATGTGTGTGATGTCCTTAGGTTAGTTAGGTTTAAGTAGTTCTAAGTTCTAGGGGACCGATGGCCTCAGAAGGTAAGTCCCATAGTGCTCAGAGCCATTTGAACCATTTGGGAGAGGTATCGTAGAACCTTCACGCGCACCAATGACCATCCCGCTGTTGTCAACCTCGCAGGATGGAGGGATAGAACGCGCTGCCACAAGAACTCCGTACCCACCTTGTAGCCAGGATAGGAGCACGTTGCAGGACATGCATTGCTCTCCGTGGTGATCGCACACTTTAATAACCATGTCTTGCCTTTTGTATTGACCAGCGACTGCAGTATTGTTAATATCTCTGAATAAAAGTGTAACTTCTGTTCGTCTCATTGTGCATTTCTTTCAGTTACATTGTGTACATCCTTTGTACGGTCCAAGTTTTGTCGATCTGTGTTTCTGCTGAGTGACACGTCACGCGAAAGTTGCTTTTGACTGTACGTTTTGCACCGTAGTGTACCGCAACATTAGTGTGGGATCAGCTGCAGCCGCCGCTGACAGGTGCTTTGGCAAGGCTGCCGTCCTTGATGGGCCGCAGCACGCTCGGCAACAACCGGTCTCCACGCTGAGCGGTGGCAGCTGTCCGGTTTCCGTCGCTGTTTTCCTCCGTTGCCCCGCAACCAGCTGCAGCTCGCGTCGCCAGGCTGCGCTTGCCGCCTTTGCAAACGCCCGCGTGTTCCTTCCTGCTGCTTCTCTACCTGTCTTCAGTCTCAAAAGTCAGACTGAAATCTTCTCTTGCTGCAGTAGAGAGTCCGTTGAAATCACTCATCCAACAGCCAAACTACTTTTCGTAACAGAGCTCTAAGTAGTATCTTCGCCTATGCTCTTGTAAATAAGCGAATAGATTTGCTCTGATGAATACATGGGTTAGAGATGAGCAGAGTAAAGCAGCTCTCTTTTTCGAACCGAAGATGCCGTCAGTGCGTCGTAGCGAGGACTCCTTGACAAGCCGAAAGCGTTGGATAGCCTTGTACACTCATGCTCGCAAATTAAGGATAATGCTGATACATGGTGAAACAACGCTGTGGTGGGCGCTTTGCGGGTTTAAATCACCTCGGGGTATGACCATGCGGTGCATCTGACCTGCGGTCGTCGCACGGTGGCGCTGGCAGCAGACCACATACCCAGAGGTGTGTTGGTGCATGTCAAGAGTGCGATGCAGCGAGTAAGTGTGCAGATGTTTCCAGACGTGCTGATGGTGCCTGTGTGTTGAAAATGGCTCAAAGAAGAGATATTGATGCAGTTATGAGGGGTAGAATACTAGGGCGACTGGAGGATCGTAAAACACAGAAGGTCGTAGCATGGGCCCTCCGGGTGCCACAAAGTGTGATCTCAAGATTATGGCAACGATTCCAGCAGACAGGAAATGTGTCCAGGCGCTACAATACGGGACGTCCACAGTGTACAACACCACAAGAAGACCGATATCTCACCATCAGTGCCCGCAGACGGCAACGGAGTACTGCAGGTAGCCTTGCTCGGGACCCTACAGCAGCCACTGGAACAGTTGTCTCCAGACACACAGTCTACAGACGACTGAACAGACATGGTTTATTCGCCCGGAGACTGCAAGGTGCATACCACTGACCCCTGGTCACAGGAGAGCCCGTAAAGCCTGGCGTGAAGAACATAATACGTGGTCATTGGAACAGTAGTCCCAGGTTATGTACACGGACGAGTCCAGGGATAGTCTGAACAGTGATTCTCGCCGGGTTTTCATCTGCCGTGGACCAGGAACCAGATACCAACCCCATAATGTCCCTGAAAGGCACCTGTATGGCGCTCGTGGTTTGATGGTGTGGAGTGGGATTATGATTGGTGCACGTACACCCCTGCATGTCTTTGACAGAGATACTGTAACAGGTCAGGTTTATCGGGACGTCATTTTGCACCAGTATGTCCGCCTTTTCAGGGGTGCAGTGGGTCACACCTTCCTCCTGATGGATGATAATGCACGGCCCCACCGAGCTGCCATCGTGGAGGAGTACCTTGAAACAGAAGACATCAGGCGAATAGAGTGGCCTGCCTGTTCTCCAGACCTAAACTCCATCGACCATGTCTGGGATGTTCTCGGTCGATGTATCGCTGCACGTCTTCAAATCCCTAGGATACTTCAGGGGCTCCGACAGACACTACTGCAAGAATGGGAGGCTATACCCCAGCAGCTGCTCGACCACCTGATCCAGAGTATGCCAACCCATTGTGCGGCCTGTGTACGCGTGAATGGTGATCATATCCCATATTGAACTCGGGGTAGACGGGCAGGAAACAGTGGCATTTTGTAGCACATGTGTTTGGGGACGGTTTTCTCAACTTATCACCAATACCGTGGACTTACAGATCTGTGTCGTGTGTATTCCGTATGTGCCTATGCTATTATCGCCAGTTTTGTGTATAGCCACATTGACTGGCACCACATTCTGTTATTATCCTTAATTTATGACCATGAGTGTACATCTCCATCCATATTCCGCAAACCACTATGAAGTACATGGCAGAGAGTGCTTTCCACTGCACCACTTATTAGGTCTTTTTCTTATTCCATTCATTTATGGAGGACGGGAAGTATAACTGTTTAAATGCCTTTGTGCGTCGTGTAATTTCGTCCTCACGACCTCTACGGCAGTAATATGTAGGGGACTGTACACTCTCCAGTCACGTTAGTGTGTCCGCGTGTCAGAAGCTTGAACAACGAACTTTTGCAGCGCAGGCCGCTGCGAGACGTGCAGGCAGAGTGTCAGTGAGGTTCTGGAAGGTACAGACATAGATGTGGAGCCACGCGGACTCCAGTGCCGTTGCTAGCTGCGCTAGGTTTCACTGTTGGGGATCCATGGCGCAGCTCGATCGAGGTTGTCCCTGCTGGTAGATGTCATCGTGCCCAAGGAAAACAAACTCCGTGTAGTGTCGGACAAGGTCCCCAACGACAGATGCACACTTTGTTGATCCATTGTGACATCACCCACGAAATCATTCCCGACTCTAACGCTTCGTCCTCCGGTCTGGACGCTTCCGACGATTGTTGCAGAGTGTTTGCTTTCAGACGTTTCACGCCGTACACGCCAACGGCCATTTGCCATCTGTTAAGACCACTTGTCGCCACTTAGTGGACGTCCAGCTGCGGTATTCGCGTGCAAGTTCCGACCTTCGTCGACGATGAGCAGCAGTCAGCACGGGTGCATGAACTAGACGCCTGCTGCGGAAGCCCATATGCAGCATCGTTCACTGAACGTTCGTTGAGAAGAGACAGTTGCTAGTCGCTTGGTCCACGTGGGCGGTCAATTGCTCAACCGTTATACGTCTGTCCTCTGAGTCTTTCGCGACGGCATACATGAATGTTCTAGGTTTTCAAGCCGCGTCAATTCGAATAAAATCCTCGAGCTTTCGATGACCATCTCCGCCATCGTCGTCAGGAGTTCACTGACCGCCGAGGCTGCTACGGTTTCTCGCTTATGTAGGCATGATGACATCATCAGCAGCCAATCAGATAGACCCAATGTGGCGCGCGCGCGTAAGTCGACCCGGGCAGCTAGCGAAGCCCGTGGCAGCACTGGTGACGTCAGGTGGCGCCAGGGGCAGGCGCCACGTTTGAAACTGCCGCTCCCGCGTCGCGCATCTGTCTTTGATTTCTGTCGAATTGACGCGGCTTGAAAAACCGAGAACGTTTTATTCGTTATACACATCTACACATCCTTTGTTTTCCCCTGTCATCTGTGGGCGGTGGTGCACTATATTTACCTCTGCACCGGCTTTGGAGACTGCCATTTTGTTGCTCACTGTATACATTAACTATGGGGGCATGCGAACAGTTTACAAAGTTAGCCATTTCGGAAATGCTCCAAACCTCTGCCCGAAAAACAATGATCATGCCGTTTTGGACGTCAGATAAATCGTTCTGTTTCCACATTACAACAACGACTGCACTATTTTCCGCGTCCCTCCGGCACGCTTTACATACCCTCCACTGCTAGTACTGCCACCTGCTGTCTGTGAGTGATTATTGCATGTTAACATCGAACATAGGCGGTGGTCACCTTAATGTGACTGGATTGTGTAGTATGTTCCTAGAGTCGTCATTCAAAGCCGGTTCCTGTAACTTTGTAAGTAGACTTTCTCGGGTAGCTTGGGGTCTGTCTTCAAGCGTCTGCCAATCTAGTTTCCTCAGCATCGCAATGACGTCTCGGGCGTCCAACTTGTGACGATATACGCTGCCCTTCTTGGAGGACGTTCAGTATTCTGCGTTTCTCCTATCTGGTGTGGGTCCAACACAATTGGGCACGAGTGTTTTATAAGCAATCTTCTTTGTAGACTTTATTTTACAAGTAACCTGCCAATGAATTGATGTCTGCCACCTGATTTACTTTCCCTTGAACCCATGTGAACATTCCATTTCATATCTCTCTATCTCTTCAAATTGTTACGCCCGGGTATTAATTGATTGATTCCAATTGTGACTCGTTGATATTGTAGACGTTTTATCCAACTTTTTTTCCTTTTTGAAGTGCACAATTTTACATTTGCCAGTATTTAAACCGAGTTCCCAATAACTGCAGCTCTTGTTGAATATTTCTGCAGTATTTTTCTGACCGTACTTCATTATAGATAACTGCAGCAGTTGCAAAAGTTCTGAGGTTACTGTTTATACAGCCTGCTAGGTCATCAATACCCTGATCCAAGGCGTCCGACTATCTCTTATTACTCAACAGCGTCTGATCTCATTCGATATGCGTCGCTGATATAGTTAACAGAATACAAAGAGCAGATAATTGCGAGAATTGTCGCACAGTCAGCTTAACATCTCATGCATCCAAGTTACACACAACAGTATAACATACAGAAGAATGTTAAGGAAAACTGAGAAGCTCTTAGTTGGATTTAGAAAAGCTCCAGAAAGGCATTTCTGGAGTTGCGCTTGATAGTGGAAACAAGACCTAAGGAAAGTCACTACGCTTTCATAACATTTTGCGACCGAGAAAAAGCGTTCGTCGGTGCAAAATGGTGCAACATGTTCTAAATTATCAGAAAAATAGGAAGGCTATAAGGAAAAACGGATAATATGATATGCAAGAACCGAGAGGCGTCAGTTTGAATGTAAGACAAAGAACGAAGAGCTCGGATTAAAAAGTGTGTAAGACAGGGATGAAGTATTCCGCCTTCAGTCTACTGTTCATTGAAAAAACAATGAGAGAAATAAAAGGAAGGTTAAAGAATAAATGGCTCTGAGCACTATCGGACTTAACTTCTGAGGTCATGAGTCCCCTAGAACTTAGAACTACTTAAACCTAACTAACCTAAGGACATCACACACATCCATGCCCGAGGCAGGATTCGAACCTGCCACCGTAGCGGTCTCGTGGTTCCAGACTGTAGTGCCTAGAACCGTTCGGACACCCCGGCCGGCGGTTAAAGAATAAGCTTAAAATTCAGGGCGAAAGAGTGATAAGATTCGCTGATGTCATTGCTATCCGTAGTAAAAGTGAAAAAGAATTACAGGCTCTCTTGAATGGAATAAACAATCCGATGAGTACAATATGGATTGAGTCAAGCGAAGTAAGATTAAACTAGTGAGAGGCCCGCCCGATTGACCGTGCGGTCTAACGCACGGCTTTCCGGGCGGGAAGGAGCACCTGGTCCCCGGCACGAATCCGCCCGGCGGATTTGTGTCGAGGTCTGGTGAACCGGCCAGTCTGTGGATGGATTTTAGGCGGTTTTCCCTCTGCCTCGGCGAATGCGGGCTGGTTCCCCCTATTCCGCCTCAGTTACACTACGTCGGCGATTGCTGCGCAAACAAGTTCACCACGTACGCGTACACCACCATTACTCTACCACGCAAACATAGGGGGTACACTCGTCTGGTGTGAGACGTTCCCTGGGGTGTCCACTGGGGGCTGAACCGCACAATAACCCTGGGTTCGGTGTGGGGCGGCGGAGGGGTGAAGTGGACTGCGGTAGTCGTCGTGGGGTTGTAGACCACTGCGGCTGCGGCGGGGACGGAGCTTCTCCGTTGTTTCTAGGTCCCCGGTTAACATACAATACAATACAAACTAGTCAGAATTAAAAAAAAATGGGAATAGCGATAAACTTAAAAGTCAAAATTGGGGACCACGCAGTAGACGAAGAAGGAGTTGTTCTGCCTTGGAAGCGAAATAACACGTGATGGACGAAGCAAGGTGGACATAAAATGGCTCTGAGCACTATGGGACTCAACTGCTGAGGTCATTAGTCCCCTAGAACTAAGAACTAGTTAAACCTAACTAACCTAAGGACATCACAAACATCCATGCCCGAGGCAGGATTCGACCTGCGACCGTAGCGGTCTCGCGGTTCCAGACTGCAGCGCCTTTAACCGCACGGCCACTTCGGCCGGCCAAGGTGGACATAAAAAGTAGACTAGTGTAGCCAGGGGGCATTCTTGGCCAAAATAAGTCTGCTGGTTTCAGACATAAACCTTAAATTGGGGAATAAATTTACGAGGAATTACGTTTGGAGCAAAGCATTGTATAATAATGAATCATGGACTGTGGGAAAAGCGGAACAGAAGAGAATCGAAGCGTTTGCGACATTGTGCTACAGAAGGATGTTGAAAACTAGGTGGACTGATAAGGTAAGGTGTGACCAGATTCTCCTCAGAGCCGGCGAAGAAAGGAACATACGGAAAACTCCAAGAAGAAGAAGAAGGAGAAGAAGAAGAAGAAGAGATAGCATGATAGGACATGTGTTAATGGCTCAGGGAGTAACTACTGTGGTACTAGAGGCAGCTGTAGACTGTAAAAGTTGCAGGGGCAGACAGAGATTTGAATATATCCAACAAATATTGAAGACGCTGAGTGCAACAGCTACTCTGATATGAAGAGGTTGGCACGAACAGAAAGTCGTGGCGGGTAGCATAAAAAAGAAGACGGCAACTCCTGTTATCAACTCTTAGTTGTTCACGGCGGCTTACTCTGGCGGTGGTATTTCACGACTATACTCCTATATACCGGCGGTGTACCCTTGAACCGTAGGTACGTGAGAAGCTCGGTGTCTGCGCGACCTCAGAAGTGCTCCAAGAGCCTTGGAACCAAGATATGCCCTTGTTCTTTATAGTTGCGCTGGCGACGAGTTCAGAGTCTGGCAACGTCTCAGCCACGTAATAGCCTCAACTATTCCATTCGCCCTGACGACAGGAGTACTCTCTCCACATCATAGTAGATATCTCTAATTCAGTTGCTCGTTGTACGATTTACCCGCTTCCGTAGCCGACGCGTCTAACGCACGCGCCTGGCTTGGAGGTAAGCCGTTTCGAATGATGGCTGATGAAATGTCACTGCCAGTATTTGACCGTCAAGGGGAGGAGAGGTGGTGACATGAAGTTATTGATCATTAGCCTTTGCGCAAATGTCCTGGATTAAATTCCAAATTTCTCCGCAGTGTCTCATGAACTGAGAGCATAGTGATCCGGTCGTCGGATAAGCCTTATGCCTGGTGGTGCTATTCGAGAGGAGTAGGCTATGTGCCGGCATCAAGTTTCTCACCCTCTCATCATCCTCATCATCATCGTCATCATCGTCATCATCATCATCATCATCATCGTCATACAACACAAACGTAACACTACACTGTACACCCATTCATTATAGTCACCTACGATACAGCTATTGGAGGGCAGCGTGGTGGGTAAAAATCGTAGAGGGAGACCAAGAGATGAATACACTAAACAGATTCAGAAAGATGTAGGTTGCAGTACGTACTGGGAGATGAAGAAGCTTGCACAGGATAGAGTAGCATGGAGAGCTGCATCAAACCAGTCTCAGGACTCAAGACCACAACAACAACAACGATACAGCTCTCACATATTCACATGTAACTGGACAAATCAGCGCAAAGGAAAGACACCCTTCGGACTAGAAGCCTAAACCCACCTCGTGGGATTCCCAAGCCAACAATGCCATATGACATCTAATTTAATTGTTTGTCTTTGTTAGCATCGGCTACTAGTGAGGTACAGTTTTCTGTGTTCAAGTGACAATTAAACAATGGTAAAGTCATGTCCCTTAGGGCTTCAGAAGTGCTCCTTCGGAGATAAGAAAACAGCAGCAAGAAACTGACAGATGTGACCCATAAAGCGCGGTCGGATTCTCAGGAGGATGGCGCAGTCTGCGCTTAGCGCTAAGATCAGAGATAGAATCCTCACGTGCCAAACGCTTCTGTGCCTGGAAGGAAAACCTCATAGTGGAAAATGTTGCGGGAACAGAATTTGATCCTTCAGTTTCTGCCACACTCACTTTCTTATCGGAGATTGCTAGGAACTTTAATGCGGCACGCTGGAGGAGAGGGGGGGGGGGCGAGAGAGAGAGAGAGAGAGAGAGAGAGAGCGAGAGAGAGAGCGAGAGAGAGAAAGGGGGATTCCACTTTTGATTAACAATAAAAAAAATTCCTCGGCGTACTTTTGCCAGTGTGAGAAGAGATCACTAGACTGAGTGCCAGTGTGCTGGGCTAAATCACAAACCTTCCCATAGCTTCCACTGTCCGTGCGACGTTGACGGCGGTTGTGGGAGAGTGTGGAATAAATGTAAAATCATTTTCAGATCAGTAGAAACTGTTAAGGCAATGTAGAAATTCCGAGATTTAGGCTCGAAGCCTGGCCAAGTTCTTCCGGATTCCAGAAACTGAAAGTTAAACCACAAGCGTCCTTTCCTTCCTTTGCTAGCAAAAGAAAGTGCCGAGACATTAGTAAGTAGGTAATGTAATGTGTACATACGCTTAGTTAGTAAGTAGTATGATCGTTGTAATTAGTGAATCAACGGTAAAATTATATCTATCTTAAAGTGGCATTAACATCATCTTCTCCAGCGGAGAGGTGAGTGGTCCTGATGACAGTTTCAAAGGCAATGAAAAACAACAGAAAATAAAAGCAAATTACGTTTCACTTTATATTCCTACTCAGGTATGTCTGTACATTAGCTCTAGACGCCACTAAGTACTATCACTATTGGATTGTTCCCGTAATCTTCTTCACAAGGAAGGAGAAAAGAGCACCTTGACTCTTGTTAACTGGGAAACTTACTCCAGCAAGGCCACGACACTGCTGGCCCAGATTGCTGTCCCTCGTCTGCTTACAGTTCCGCAATACATTCAGTGTGTGTGATCATTATGGCCTTCTCAGTAGTAATTAACATCGACTCCTCGTTCACCCAGCATGTGGTTGGTTGGTTTTGGGGAAGGAGACCAGACAGCGTGGTCATCGGTCTCATCGGATTAGGGAAGGATGGGGAAGGAAGTCGGCCGTGCCCTTTTAGAGGAACCATCCCGGCATTTGCCTGGAGTGATTTAGGGAAATCACGGAAAACCTAAATCAGGATGGCCGGACGCGGGATTGAACCGTCGTCCTCCCGAATGCGAGTCCAGTGTCTAACCACTGCGCCACCTCGCTCGGTCCCCAGCATGTGAAACTCGTCTCGAAATCAAATATGAAGTCGTTGAAATACATTTCATAAATCTAAATCTTTCACAAGTGTTAGATATAATTCGCCTCGTACCTTTTTAAATAAAATACACTCGTATACAGAAATTAAAGAGCGACGTATAGTTCAGTTCAGGAATTCCTGATCAGAGGAAAGGGTGTCGTCCTTAAGAGAAGTAGAATTACGATTTACGGTGATTTCTCGCATTCACTTGCTAACGTATACCAGACAACAAGTGTGACGCGTCGTCACATAAGAGGTATGCGCCCACTTTTACGTAATTTAAAGGTTCTACCAGTGCTATTATAAACGCTATAAAAACTGCATGGAAGTTACATGTTGTGCAGTGACTATTTTCTTTAATTACGCGTTTCGAATTATACATCATCATCAGATTAATCAAGGTTTGGGTGAACCGCCACACATTGGTATGAAGTCATCTGTCATATCCATAAGACTACATTGCATTGTCTTGAGTCACATATGATGCTAAGGACCTACGTAAGACGTGTTCACCCAAACCTTGATTAATCTGATGATGATTTATAGATTGAAACGCGTAAATAAAGAAAGTAGTCACTACACAGTATCTGACTTCCATGTATTTTTTATGGCGTCCATAATAGCACTGATACAGCCTTCGAATGCGAGATTCCATTTGTTAAGTCCTTGGTCTATTGACTACCATTGTTGACTAATAATGGGTGGCTCCCCTCTTCGATTCCTGATAACAACCTCGGAGTTACTTGACGAAATTGTTCGTTTGTCTGGAGGGGAGATTACCCGGAGGCGAAATGACATCAAGGCGTTAGTGCCGGTGTTGGCTTGAAGACTGAGTCCCAAACGTCATCTTTTTTAATTTTTTAATTTTTAATTTGACGAATTAATTAATACGTATAAATTAGTGACGATTATGGTTAGATATAAGAAAACCTTGGGAAATTAAGAACAGTCAGCAATTAACATGGAATTCCAAATGACAGTACGGAGAATAAAACGATACTGAAACACTGAAAGTTGATTTTTGGCGTTTTCGTATAGAGAAAATAAATATCGAGTGATTTCTTGAAAGTATACAGCTACTTAAGATCTCTTTCTCCCTGTTTGATTACTCTTAGTATATTGATTATTCTGTACAGCCATTGTTCTTGATAACCGTATAAAATTTTCTCAAATAAGTGATCAGCACCCCAGCTGTTAATGACAGACTTGCCGCCACTTAAATGGTACGCCAAATGACACGGTGCAGGTTTTAAGACGACTGACGTAAGCTCGGAAGGAGACAAGTCACGGCATCCCGAATGGAATTTTCCGTTGTTTCCCGAAATTGTTGATTGTCGACACTGATCTTTGAATGAGTACACAGCCGATTCACTCCCGCTTTCTGCTCTCCTTAATCAGTGGCCCACCTCTAATGAGTAGTCTGAATGTTCAAATGTGTGTGAGTTCTTAAGGGACCAAACTGCTGAGGTCATCGGTCCCTAGACTTTCACACTACTTAAACTAACATGCTAAGAACAAAACACACACACATACACACACCCATGCCCGAGGAAGGACTCGAACCTCCGGCGGGAGGGGATTCGTCTGATTACAAGTCTTTTGAGTGAGGTTCATTCTCTTTAAAGCCGCCAAAACAATTATACAGCTTGCCGGAAATCGTTCCTGTTGGACATTCATCTCCGACGATAGGGTACCTATGACGATGTATCTCAAGAATCTCAGTTTCAGCATTAACAGTTTGCATCTATTTTCAGAATGATGTACTTCCAGTACTTGTCACAAATCCTGTGTGTATTAAACACGTTTGTTTGAATCTTAGCTTGAAAATAACACACATCGAAACGTCGCTATATCTCAACACTGCCATCTAATTGGTAACCCAAGAGTTGGTCACCCTGTAGGCGCAGTAGTGTGTGTGTGTGTGTGTGTGTGTGTGTGTGTGTGTGTGTGTGTGTGTGATACCCAAGTCCTGTGGATATACACTGAGGTGACGTACTCAGGCGATTCATGTGAAAAGGTTCCCGATATAATTATGGCAGCACGATGGGAATTAACATACTCTGAACGCGGAATGGTAGTTGGAGCTACACGCTAGGGACATTCCATTTCGAAAATCGTTAGAAAATTCAATATTCCGAAATCCGCAGAGTCAAGATTGTATCGGGAATACCAAATTTCAGGCATTACCTCTCACCGCCGTCAACGCAGTGCTGACGGCCTTTACTTAACGACCGAGAGCAACGGTGTTTTCGTAGAGTTGTCAGTGCTAATAACATACACTCCTGGAAATGGAAAAAGAACACATTGACACCGGTGTGTCAGACCCACCATACTTGCTCCGGACACTGCGAGAGGGCTGTACAAGCAATGATCACACGCACGGCACAGCGGACACACCAGGAACCGCGGTGTTTGCCGTCGAATGGCGCTAGCTGCGCAGCATTTGTGCACCGCCGCCGTCAGTGTCAGCCAGTTTGCCGTGGCATACGGAGCTCCATCGCAGTCTTTAACACTGGTAGCATGCCGCGACAGCGTGGACGTGAACCGTATGTGCAGTTGACGGACTTTGAGCGAGGGCGTATAGTGGGCATGCGGGAGGCCGGGTGGACGTACCGCCGAATTGCTCAACACGTGGGGCGTGAGGTCTCCACAGTACATCGATGTTGTCGCCAGTGGTCGGCGGAAGGTGCACGTGCCCGTCGACCTGGGACCGGACCGCAGCGACGCACGGATGCACGCCAAGACCGTAGGATCCTACGCAGTGCCGTAGGGGACCGCACCGCCACTTCCCAGCAAATTAGGGACACTGTTGCTCCTGGGGTATCGGCGAGGACCATTCGCAACCGTCGCCATGAAGCTGGGCTACGGTCCCGCACACCGTTAGGCCGTCTTCCGCTCACGCCCCAACATCGTGCAGCCCGCCTCCAGTGGTGTCGCGACAGGCGTGAATGGAGGGACGAATGGAGACGTGTCGTCTTCAGCGATGAGAGTCGCTTCTGCCTTGGTGCCAATGATGGTCGTATGCATGTTTGGCGCCGTGCAGGTGAGCGCCACAATCAGGACTGCATACGACCGAGGCACACAGGGCCAACACCCGGCATCATGGTGTGGGGAGCGATCAGCTACCCTGGCCGTACACCACTGGTGATCGTCGAGGGGACACTGAATAGTGCACGGTACATCCAAACCGTCATCGAACCCATCGTTCTACCATTCCTAGACCGGCATGGGAACTTGCTGTTCCAACAGGACAATGCACGTCCGCATGTATCCCGTGCCACCCAACGTGCTGTAGAAGGTGTAAGTCAACTACCCTGGCCAGCAAGATCTCCAGATGTGTCCCCCATTGAGCATGTTTGGGACTGGATGAAGCGTCGTCTCACGCAGTCTGCACGTCCAGCACGAACGCTGGTCCAACTGAGGCGCCAGGTGGAAATGGCATGGCAAGCCGTTCCACAGGACTACATCCAGCATCTCTACGATCGTCTCCATGGGAGAATAGCAGCCTGCATTGCTGCGAAAGGTGGATATACACTGTACTAGTGCCGACATTGTGCATGCTCTGTTGCCTGTGTCTATGTGCCTGTGGTTCTGTCAGTGTGATCATGTGATGTATCTGACCCCAGGAATGTGTCAATAAAGTTTCCCCTTCCTGGGACAATGAATTCACGGTGTTCTTATTTCAATTCCCAGGAGTGTACAAACAACATTCCGTGAAATAACCCAGAAATCAATGTGGGACGTACGGTAAAATTTGGCGTTAAGGATTTATGGCAGCAGACGACCGACGCGAGTGCCTTTGCTAACAGCACATCGCCAGCAGCGCCTCTCCTGGTCTCGTGACTGGATCCTAGACGACTGGAAAACTATGGACTGTTCGCATGTGTCCCGATTTCAACTGGTAAGAGTTGATGGTAGGGTTCGATTGTGACGCAGACCCCACGTAGCTGCGGACCCAAGTTGTCAACACGGCACTGTGGAAGCTGATGGTGACTCGATAGTGTCGTGGACTGTGTTTACATGGAGTGGAGTGGGTCCTCTGGATGTTCAGCTGCTTGGAGACCACTTGCAACCACTCACTGACGTCATGTTCCCAAACAACGATGGAATTTTTATAGATGACTGTGCGCCATTCACAGGGCCACAATTATTCGTGATTGGTTGGAAGAACATTCTGGACAATTCGAGCGAATGGTTTAAGCACCCAGATCGCTCGACGTGAATCCAATCGAACATTTATAAACCTTGCACCGGCCACACTACCGCTATTACGGATTGCTACGGCTGTAGAGGCAGCATGGCTCAATATTTCTGCAGGGGACTTCCAACGACTTGTTGAATCCATGCCAGGACGAGATGCTGCACTACGCCGGGATAAAGAAAGTCCGACACGATAGGAGTAGTGCTTTTGTTGCCTTAGTGTAGTTATCTTCTGCTTCTTGGTTGTCCAGTGTTACATTTGACGTGATCGCAACTTTATAAATAATAAATAATGCTTCTTTATTATTATTCAGTGTAAAACAATAATTCGTGTAGGATGCAGTGAAATATCTCACTGACTCAGTGTCGCAATCTTTATCCAAGATAAAAACAGTGCTTCGCCGTCTTGGAAACATACGTACATATTTAGCAATATTAGGAAAAGAATAATCTTCACAAAGATTTACAATCATTTACTTTGGTCCAGAAAGGTGTCCATTCAGGAACGAGTTCTTAAATAACTTGCCACCAGTCATATAATGTTTAACTGCTAATAATGTTCAGTTTAAGATGAACCTAAATGATTTATTGGTGGCCAACTCCTTGACTGTTGAATTTCTTCGCAGAACCGACTGATGTGTATCTTTTACTAATAGTATGAAATAACGCGAGTATTACCTAAACCTGACTTCAGGACAAATTCAGTGCAGTAATGCGATCAGTGTAAACCAGTGTTGTAAAACTACTTTTCTGTCAGCTGTTTCGTGGCTGCAGTAGCTTAAGAATTATCATATACAACTCACTATGTTGAACATTTGCGTAATTTGTGACAAGCTTATCTTTTAAATTAAAATTTGTTTAAGATCGATGTGGAACATCCACGCCGGCCGCGGTGGTCTAGCGGTTCTAGGCGCTCAGTCCGGAACCGCGCAACTGCTACGGTCGCAGGTTCGAATCCTGCCTCGGGCATGGATGTGTGTGATGTCCTTAGGTTAGTTAGGTTTAAGTAGTTCTAAGTTCTAGGGGACTGATGACCACAGTAGTTAAGTCCCATAGTGCTCAGAGCCATTTGAACCATTTTTTGGAAGATCCACATAATTTCTAGCGCTTTTTTTATTAGTGGCCAAAAATGTGTGTTATGTTAGATCAGATCCAACTTTTATTGCGTAGAATTTAGGTTATGAGAAACTTAGGAGTTTCGATCTGAAGCAGTCGATCTGGAATAGATACAGTGATCGTAATTCTACATAGATACTTCGCAAGCCACCGTATGGCGCGTGGCGGAGTTTACCCTGTACCACTAATAGTCATCTCCTTTCCTGTTCCACTCGCAAAAAGAACGAGAAAAAAAGACTGTCTCTATGCCTCCGTATGAGCGCTAATTTCTCGTATCTTATCTTAGTGGTTCTTATGCGCAAAATATGTTGGAGGCAATAGAAACGTTCTGCAGTCAGCTTCAAATGCCGATTCTCTATATTTTCTCAATAGTGTTCTTCAAAAAGAACGTCACCTTTCCTTCAGGGAATCCCATTTGAGTTCCCGACGCATCTCCATAACACTTGCGTGTTGTTCGAACCTACCGGTAGCGAGTCTAGGAGCTCGTCTGTGAATTGCTCCAATGTCTTCCGGAATAGATCATCGCACCAGCGCCCTATATGCGGTCTCCTGTACAGATGAATCACACTTTCCTAAAATTCTCCCAATAAACGGGTGTCGATTATTCGCCTTCGCTACAACAATCCTCACCTACTCGTTCAGTTTCATATCGTCTTTACAACGTTACGCACAGATATTGAAACGACGTGACTGTGTGAAGGACACTACTACTGCTGCTGTATCCGAAAATTACGGGTTTGTTTTTGCTACTCATCCGCTTTAACTTCCATTTTTCCACATTTAGAGCTAGCTGCAATCCATCACACCAGCTAGAAATGTTGTCTTAGTCATCTTGTATCAAGAAATGGCTCAAATGGCTCTAAGCACAATGACACTTTATTTTAACATCTGAGGTCATCAGTCCCTTAGACTTAGGACTACTTAAACCTAACTAAACTAAGGACATCACACACATCCATTCCCGAGGCAGAATTCGAACCTGCGACCTTAGCAGCAGCGCGGTTCCGGAATGAAGCGCCTAGAACCGCTCGGCCACAGCGGCCGGCCATCTTGTATCCTCCTCAGTCACTCAGTGACGACATTTTACAGTACACCATAGCATCATCACCAAGCACATATTGCTACCAACGCTGTCCGCCAAATCGTTTATGTATATAGGGAACAACAGTGGTCTTATCGCACTTCCCTGGGGCACTCCTGACGATACGCTTGTTTCTGATGTACACTCGCCGTCGAGAACGACATACTGGGTTCCATAGCGTAAAAAGTCTTACAGCCACTCACATATCTGTGAACTTATCCATATGCTCGTGCCGTCGTTACCAGCCTGCAAAGGGGGAACGTGTCAAACGCTTTCCGAAAATCTAGAAATATGGAATTTGCCTCTTGGCCTTCAACCGTAAATAGCAGTATATCACGTGAGAAAAGGGCAAGCTGAATTCCGCACAAGCGGTGCTTTCTTAAACCATGCTGATTCGTAGACATAAGCTTCTCGGTTCAAGAAAATTTATTATGCTACTGGCCATTAAAATAGCTACACCAAGAAGAAATGCAGATGATAAACGGGTATTCATTGGACAAATATATTATACTAGAACTGACATATGATTACATTTTCACACAATTTGGGCCCATAGATCCTGAGAAATCAGTACCCAGAACAACCACCTCTGGCCGTAATAACAGCCTTGATTCGCCTGGGCATTGAGTCAAACATAGGTTGGATGGCGTGTACAGGTACAGCTGCCCATGCAGCTTCAACACGATACCACAGTTCATCAAGAGTAGTGACTGGTGTATTGCGACGAGCCAGTTACTCGGCCACCATTGACCACACGTTTTCCATTGGTGAGAGATCTGGAGAATGTGCTGGCCAGGGCAGCAGTCGAACATTTTCTGTATCCAGAAAGGCTCGAACAGGACCTGCAACATGCGGTTGTGCATTATCCTGCTGAAATGTAGGGTTTCGCAGGGATCGAATGAAGGGTAGTGCCACGGGTTGTAACACATCTGAAGTGTAACGTCCACTGTTCAAAGTGCCGTCAATGCGAAGAAGAGGTGACCGAGACGTGTAGCCAATGGCACCCCATACCATCACGCCAGGTGATACGCCAGTATGGCGATGACCAATACACGCTTTCAATGTGCGTTCACCGCGATGTCGTCAAACACGGATGCGACCATCATATTGCTGTAAACAGATCCTGGATTCATCGAAAAAAATAACGTTTTGCCATTCGTGCGCCCATGTTCGTCGTTGAGTACACCATTGCAGGCGCTCCTGTCTGTGATGCAGCGTCAAGGGTAACCGCAGCCATGGTCTCTGAGCTGATAGTCCATGCTGCTGCAAACGTCGTCGAACGGTTCGTGCAGATGGTTGTTGTCTTGCAAACGTCCCCATCTGTTGACTCGGGGATCGAGACGTGGCTGCACGATGAGTTACAGCCATGCGAATAAGATGCCTGTCATCTAGACTGCTAGTGATACGAGGCCGTTGGGATCCTGCACGGCGTTCCGTATTACCCTCCTGAACCCACCGATTCCATATTCTGCTAACAGTCATTGGATCTAGACCAACGCGAGCAGCAATGTCGCTATACGATAAACCGCAGTCGGGAAAGGCGACAATCCGACCTTTATCAAAGTCGGAAACGTGATGGTACGCATTTCTCCTCCTTACAAGAGGCATCACAACAACGTTTTACCAGGCAACGCCGGTCATCTGCTGTTTGTGTATGAGAAATCGGTTGGAAACTTTCCTCGTGTCAGCACGTTGTAGGTGTCGTCACCGGCGCCAAGTTTGTGTGAATGCTCTGAAAAGCTAATCATTTGCATATCACAGCATCTTCTTCCTGTCGGTTAAATTTCGCGTCTGTAGCACGTCATCTTCGTTGTATAGCAATTTTAATGGCCAGTAGTGTATATCTCAACTGAGGGAACTGATGTTAGGGATATTGGTCTGTAATTTTGCGGGTCCGTTCTTTTGCGCTTCTTACATACTGGAGTCACTTGCACTTTCTTCCAGTGTCTTGGGACTCGTTTATGAAACGAGCTGCAGCTCAGTGGAATTGTTATCACAGCGAGTAACAGAGTACAGTCGATGACTCGCTTGACCTACATAGCATCGTGCCTCCGTGATCACAACGTTCTCAGCGGAGGCTGTGTTCCTCGGTACAGCCAGTACCCTGTCAGCTATTGAGGCCACCGATATTGTGGCCACCCATATTCGTCTATTCCCATTTTCGAAATTCCTACTGGAAGTTTCCGTGCTCACTTGCCTTTACTGATTTGTAATGAAGCTCACCGCGAGGTATTTTAATGGAACACCTGCTGAGCCTCGAGAGCGCGGGCTTCCTTAAGAGGGCGGCACAGAATCCGGGAGAGCGCCGGCTGTGAGATCACGCACTGCGTCTTGCGACACGCGGGGGCTGGCCGCGGCCTGTGCGGGCACGGTCGCAGCCGCAGCGCATCTACGGTCTCGCCGAGTGAACAAATCCCACGCGAGACTTGTCTGGAGTGTAGCACGTTCTAGCGCCCAGGTCGAGCTGCAAGTCGAATCTCTAACTGACTGGAAAGTTGCACAGGTCACACCAATGTCCAAGAAAGGTAGTAGGAGTAATCCATGAAATTACAGGCCCATATCATTAACGTCGATATGCAGCAGGATTTTGCAACATATATTGTGTTCGAACATTATGAATTACATCGAAAATAAATGAAATGAAATGTCGTGTGGCTAGGGCCTCCCGTCGGGTAGATCGTTCGCCTGGTACAGGTCTTTCTAGTTGACGCCACTTACGCGACCTGCGCGTCGATGTGGATGAAATGATGATGATTAGGACAACACAACACCCAGTCCCTGAGCGGAGAAAATCTCCGACCCAGCCGGGAATCGAACCCGGGACCTTAGGATTGACATTCCGTCACGCTGACCACTCAGCAATTAAATCGAAGAAAACGGTCTATTGACACACACTCAACACGGATATAGAAAACATCGTTCTTGTGAAACACAACTAGCTCTTTACTCACGCGAAGGGGTATTGACAAGGTTTTTCAAATTGGTTCCGTGTTTCTAGATTTCCAGAAAACTTTAGACACTGCACCACACAAGCGGCTTGTAGTGAAATTGCGTGTTTATGGAATATCGTCTCAATTATGTGACTGGATTCGTGGTTTCCTCTCAGAGAGGTCACAGTTCGTAGTAATTGACGGAAATTCATCGAGTAAAACATATGTGATTTCTAGCGTTCCGCAAGGTAGTTGTCATAGGCTCTTTGCTGTTCCTCATCTATATAAACAATTTACGAGACAGTCTGAGCAGCATCTTAGATTGTTTACAGATGACCCTAATTAACACATGAGTGCTAGAAGGAATCCGTTAAACTTCGGTTACGTGATAAATCAGTCATATTCGAAAGGACACACAAAAAATGTTGCGGTGAAGGCTAACCAAAGACTGCGTTTTATTGGATCGACACCTGAAAAATGTAACAGATGTACTAAAGAGACTGTCTACACTATGCTTGTCCGTCCTTTTTTGGAGTACGGCTGCGCGGTGCGGGATCCTTACCAGACAGGATTGACGAAGTACATCGAGAAAGTTCAACGAAGGGCAGCGCGTTTTGTATTACCCCAAAATGGGGGATAGAGTGTCACTGGAATGATACAGGCTTTTAGGTGGACATCATTGAAATAAAGGCGTTTTTCGTTGCTGCGGAATCTTCCCACGAAATTTCAATCACCAGCTTTCTCCACCCAATGCGAAAATATTTTGTTGATTCCGACCTACATAGGGAGAAACGACCATCTTAATAAAATAAGGGAAATCAGAGCTCGCCCTTAAAGATATAGATGTTCGTTTTTCCCTCGCGCATTACGAGGTTGGGCTAATAGAGAATGAATGTGAAAGTGGTTCGATGAACCCTCTGCCAGGCACTTAAATGTGATTTGCAGAGTATCGATGCAGATGTAGATGTATCAGATCGCTCTTCAAGCATTCTGGAAGTGTGACACTAAAAATCGCGAGCTGCCAATCCTGATGTACGTTTTCGCAGCTTCCCCTAAATCACGTGACATGAGTTGCAAAGTTTATCTTAAACATACCGATAGCCACTTTTGCTCTTACCGTTGCCCAGTCCGAATTTGTTCTCCGTCACTATTGACCCACTGGAATAGTGCCTGCTTCTTTCACAAGTCTCTGTGAAGAATCCGGCGGCTTGGTTTAAGCCATTAATTGTGGCCATCCTGGCTGAGTATAGCAACCGTGACTGTGTGGAATAATTATTTGTATTTTTCTTATACCAGTCACATTTATTTATTTTACTTACAGTTTAACACATTGCAACGCTTTTCAAGCGTGTTCTGCTCATCATCAGGCGTGTAAGCATAATGTTAGTTAAAGATAACATGTCTTAACCTTAATTAATCTAGAACTGTTTTGTTCACTGTTCTCGTGCTGGAGTATGTGGGGTGGGGGGGGGTGGGGGGGGGGAAGGGTACCCAGTGTTATCTTGTGCTGGTTTGGAGCTGTGCCTCGTTGCTGTTATTGATAACACAGTCTGTACAGGATGCAGATAATTTTGCATCATTTATTGTGAGATAACCGTGCGATATACTATTTATAGTTTGGTTGTTTACTTTGAGCCCCTCAGAATCGTAATTGAAGAAAAATTTTGTGGTAAGGTCTCATGGCACCAAGCTGCTGAATTCATCGGTCCCTAAGCTTACGCACTACTTAATCTAACTTAAACTTACGATAAGGACGACACACACACACACACACACACACACACACACACACACACACACACACAAGGGAGGACTCGAACCTCCGACGGGGGAAGCCGCGCGGCTACCCCACGCGGCCGTAATTGAAGAATGGACATATAAAAACTATAACAATAAATTTATACAACAGGATTATCCTACCACAACAACCGATGCAAAACTGTCTCCCTCCCGCACAGGCAGTGTTATCAGTCACAAACAACGAGGCACAATTCCACGCTAGCTGGAGCGCAAAACGTTATCGTCAAAGGCCTTTCCCAGGAGAGCTCACAGCGTTTGGAACAGGCTATGAACGCCTGTATTCGTTATATCTGTGACTTTCGGCTCTTTGATCATGTTTCACCATCATATGTACAGTTGTCCTGGCTGCGTGCTGACAAGCGCAGAGATTTCCATATCCTCTTATCAACGTACACAGTCCGCCGTATCTCTCTTCGACCTTAACGCTCTAGTCTGAACAACGTGACAGAAACACCGCATGACCCGTTCCCATCAGAGCGAAATCCTTTCTGTCCTACTCTATCGTCCAGATATTAGATAATTGAATAACGTCTCCACCGTCAGAAGACAGTTAACAACATATCTACTAAAGCAATAATGATTACTTTTGTCCATGTATGCACTCGTTACCCTTGTACATCCTTTTATCCAGCCAGATCTTCTTCATTTCCCAGCATTCTTTGCTGGTACAGTGTCCTCAGTTCCCTTTTCCCAGAACTTGCTGAGTCAGTAAACATCTGTTTTGTACGCTAAATTCCTTTTTGTGTCTGCCACTATCATTATTGTTGTTATTATTCTTACTCATACTATTATCACCATTAGTGGAAATAGCAGCAGCAGTAGTACAAGTACTGCCAGTGTTATCTTTATTAGTTCATAAAAATTATAACTTACATTCTCACTATAGACACTAAAATCATTTTAATACTATTTGTCGTATTAAAATTGTTATTTCTTACGTAGCTATGACGTAAAATAGATACCGGATGTGTAAGACTCTGTTCCGATGGAAGAGACCGCCTGATACTCCTAATCAGATCAGGTGAAGTAAATAAATAAAAATAAAATAAACACTGGATATCTATTTCAAAAAATCGTTCAAATGCCTCTGAGCACTATGGGACTTAACATCTGAGGTCATCAGTCCCATAGAACTTAGAACTACCTGAACCTAACTAACCTAAGGACATCACACTCATCTATGCCCGAGGCAGGATTCGAACCTGCGACCGTAACGGTCGTGCAGTTCCATACTAAAGCGCCTAGAACCGCTCGGCTACAGCGGCCGGCCCGATATATATTTCTCACTACTCACTGACCACCCCTCCTCCCAAATATTCCAACAGCAGAATGGTGAACAACGCAGTTCTAGGCTAGTTTAGACTAAGATATGTTATCTCTAAGTAAAGTGTGTATGCATAAACGCCTGATAATGAGCAAAACATACTTGAGAAGCTTTGCAGTGTGTTAAGCAAATGTAACTGATAGCAGAAAAATACAAATAATTGGTTCAAGCTATCTGCAGACCACAAATATTCACCACCTCTGACGAAATTACTAGTAAACCCTTTACCATAAAGAAAGGATTCCCACAGGGCTCTATTTTGGCCCCACTTCTATTTAATTTGTACACCAACCACATAGGCACCATTGATTCTGTAGAGTGCAGCTACAACGATAGCAATCAAAGCAACACATTCGATAAAGGTGAACAAACACTTAGCCTACTAATGGTCCAGAAAAGCTTGACCAATATCACAGTAAGTGGAGACTAGACCATATCCTAATAAAACAGCAGTCAGCTCATTTCACCTAACCAACAGAAAAGCAACGAAAAATTACGGCATAATCGACACTCCAAACATTTTGGTGTGGCTCTCGACAGATCCCTGACATTTAGAAAACACTTAGAACTATAAGAACAAGAGCTAAAATCAAGAAATAATATATTAAGGAATCTGGCTGGTGCTAGCTGGTGATCTAATGCAAACACCTTAAGACCTAATGCACAATAACTTGCGTAGCCCATCGCCGAATACTGTTCTGCTGTTCGGAGTAGAAGTATGTGCCTCAGTAAAACAGATAACGATCCAAACGGCGCAATGAGCATCGTGACAGGAAGTTTTAAATCCACACCAATACCTTGGCTTAAGTACTTCCCAGTATTGAACTATTTAATCTCCGTCGACGACGACGACGACGACGACGACAACAAGCAGTGAGACATGAATGGAAGAAACTTAAAACATCCAGACACTTACCAGTTCATGAAAAAATGAACAAAAACTGCAATCCCGACGAAAATCTAGAGAAACAATCTGTGTAACCAGTAGCCACTTTTCAACAAGGAATATAAGAGTTTGTCGCTCTTCGGGGGACATTTTTTTAGCAGAGCTAATTACTAAGGCGGCAAATCTTCCGTAGCTCTTTACTTTTGTTGGAATTAATCTGATGTAATTTTCCAGGTGTTCGCTAAAATTGTTCCAGTTAGTCTTTCTAAAATTCCATCTAAGTAGGGGAAGAGAACGTTAATGGGATAGTGTGATAACGATTGGTCGTTGTTGAGATTTAGGAAAGTTGTCTTGTACTATTACATTTTATATAATTTTCTAATAGCGTGGCTCAGTTGTGTGCCTGTGGTTAAAAACGTTAAGTCTGAAGTATATCCTTTGCTCTAGCTTGCGGATTCGAAAGTGAGTCTGTTCAGAATAAAAAACAAGTTGTAGTTTATTTCGTTCTGCCCAGTCTCCTAAGGTTATGCCCTGCGTATTATTGTTCGAATTTAAGTTCCTTGGATGTCACTGTTGCATATTCGTGTGGGCTGGACTTAACTGTTAACGTCGATGATGGTCACCTCCGAATTCGTTCAGTGTCAGCTGCCGTGCCCACTTGGAAGGCTCTAGACGGAGTAACGCTCTAGAACTGTGAACACTGTCGTCTTGCATGCAGTTTCTTTACAGATGCATTGCGGTTTCACATTACTCTTCCAACAAACCTAAGTCTCCTATTTGTTTTTCCTTCTATAGATTATGTTTTCCACTCTTTACAGTTACTTGCAGATATTGTTAAACTCGCGAATAGTGTTGTAATCGGATACTATCGAGTTTCTTCTTTTTGTTACAGGCATTATCTTGCTTTTATTTCACCAAGTGAAAATTTAACAAACATTTCTACATTTCCCTGCGACGATGCTTCTCTCTACAAGGAAATTTCGTTTGCGGATAATCTGATAGTGCTGCTTATCTTGTGTCCTGAGTAGTTTACGTATAAAAATGGACTGTGAGAAAACTTGAACAGCGGAGAATCAAATCATTTGGGATGTGATGCTCCAGAAGACTATTGAAAATTAGGTGGACTGGTAAGGTAAGGAATGAGAAAGTTCTCCGCAGAATCGTCGAGGAATAGAATATGGGGAAAACACTAAGGAGAAGGGACAGGATGAGAAGACATCTGCTAAGGCATCAGTGAGTAATTTCCATGTACTAGAGGGAACTGTAGAGGAAGACCGAGATTTAATATATGCAGCAGGTAAATGGGGACGTTAGTTACATTTGCTGCCCTGAGATGAAAAGGCTGGCACAGAAGAGGAATTCGTGACGGACTGCATCAACAAGTCATAGACTGATGAGCCAAAAAATAAAAATAAAAAATAATAAAAAAATAAAAAATAATCGTTCATGGCACTTTCTTGGGCATAATCATTGTCCTTTTCATTTTTGTTGAACTTTTGCCTCGAGTTAAAGTGTACTAGGATCTATTTGTCAAAAATTCACCGAACCAGTCACAAATCCGTTAGGATATTCAGATCGTATTATTGTTATCAGTCGACGTTGTGGTAGAGTGTCGAACGTCTTTCGGAACTTAGGAGGACGCAATCTTCTACTTACAGCAGAAGACTTCTTTCCATGCCAGCCCCTAGAGTATAAATCAATGCACGTCTCTTCATTCATAGAATTAAGTGTCCGTTCGAGTAGTTTCCCACATCCTACCTTTGTGGCTTGAGATCGCGGAGAATATTGCATTTTAGGCCATATAACTAAACTGTGGTTTCATACTCTAATGATGTCACATTAATAAAGACATGTTGCAGTCTTAGAGAGCAAGGCGTACCTGAAAGGAAAGGCTGCAGTTCCTGTAAATTTCTCAGCACTTTGAACCAAAATCAGACTATTACCAGTTAATTGCATAGTTGTCAGATATTGTGTGAAGTGCAGTTGCTGTGGCTGTCAAAACGGAAAACTGCACTCTGTTACTCGTTGCATCTCAAAATAATTTGAGTATGTGTGAAAGGTCGTGTTCCTGTTGCTGTTAACGCAAATGAAAGCTGGGAGAGCAAATGCTCTGAGCTGTCACTTATCGCTTCCCACTACTCATGACATGAAAATTTGCCAGTGGACAACAGTCCTCTCTTGACACCGAGACGCCGTCAGGTCGAGCGTTCACTCGAGCGTTCACTTGATCGTTTGTCTTGTAATGGGGGCTGTTAATGGACGTTTGCGAAGGTGTAAGGTGTAGCTTCCCCTTGCAGATGTTGTCTTTTATCTTCATTTAATACGTCACCAGAGATTACTCAGAGTACCCGTGCATGGTCTAATGTTTAGAAAGGTATTTCGCCAGTTCTCTTGCCTTTTACAGCCGAATTTCACTGGAACCAATTACTGCCGGCTGGAGAGTCAGTCTTTTTTTTATTTTTTTATTTTTTTTTTGGAAGGGATGGGGGGGGGGGGGGGGAAGCGTTGCGTTCACATCAGCGGTACTTCTGGTGTATGTATGCCATCTTTTTTTTTATTTGTGCAGGCCATAAATTACTTCGTATACTATACACAGATCAAATAAGACGACTGTGAAATTTTTGATCTGACGTGGAAGAAATTTTGAACACCCAACTGAATTCCATGCGAAGCATAAGTTTGTGCTTGTCTCATTTATGTGACAGCTAACTTCGTGACCTTGAGGCGCCGTTGCCAGATCATCATAAAGCGAATGTTGCTGGTTCAAGTCCCATCTCGTCTTCGGCTGTTGGCTTTGAATGTATACTTGTGTCCATGTCGTTATCGTCATCATTACTAATGTTCTGACGCAATTGTCCGCGCTAGTTTACTCTGTGCAAGTCTAAAAAAGGCTCAAATGGCTCTGAGCACTATGGGACTTAACATCTTAGGTCATCAGTCCCCTATAACTTAGAACTACTTAAACCTAACTAACCTAAGGACATCACACACATCCATGCCCGAGGCAGGATTCAAACCTGCGACCGTAGCGGTCACGCGGTTCCGGACTGCAGCGCCTAGAACCGCACGGCCACCGTGGCCGGCTGTGCAAGTCTCTTCATGTCTACTTTACTGAACATGCTGACTCATTGTCCTATCGACAACTTCTTTTTTCTCCAAGTCTTGTTCGTTAGTTCTCCGATAACCCCTGTATTGTTCAGCATTCTGTTGTAGCACCTTATTTGAAAAGCAATTTCTTTCTCATCTGTACCGCGGCCGATGATGCCTTACATTTGATTTCATTGCCAGTGTTTCGCTGCGATCCCAGGCTACTCTCACGACCTAGTTTCTAGACATTTCTTATTTTCCTTCTGGGCAAGAAGTTATTTGGGGCGGTCAGGATGAATGGGACACCTTGAAGAGCCTATAGTAGTAGATGTTCTACAAATTATATCGACTGAGTGAGTCGTCTCGTGGTACATGGTTCGCCTATCGTGAATGTTTAGACCTTAGCTGAACTCCAAAATTTGTACTAGTACCGATGAAGTTTTATCGTAAGTTTATTTCAAAGTAATTTTTACGTAGCTGATCTGCGACAGCTCTTCTGTTACGGCAACATGAAATCCGGAACTCTTGTCGCCCGAGCCATGTGGACATATCGGTGACTGACGCTTGAGGCGCTGAGTTCAGAGACAGAGATAAGAGAGATTATTAGAGCAAACACGCGCTCGATGGACTTTCCCTCGCAGGTGAACCGCGGTGTTTATCCGGTAGAGGTCGAGCGAAGTTCAAGAAAGGCCGCTGCAGGCAGAGTGCGATACCGCCGTCTCTGTGACCGAAGTCTGCATCTGACTCAGTACTCAGACTCCCTCTCTAAAAGGAGGGTACTTTTTGTAGTACCTGTTCCAGTCACAAATACACGATAGTACGGATGACTGCCTGTATGTCTTTCTGTGATATTTTATTAGCCATAAAATAAACTCTGCGATTCGTCTGTCATCGCTATGTGAAGGAAGTAAAAATCGTATGAAACTGAATGGTTCCAGAGGCCTTTTCTAGTCTCAGTTTTAAAAAAAAAGTGAGCCGGAGACCTGAGTTCGGATCCCAGCCTAGGCATAAATTTTCACTTGTCACTTCAGTCTGCATACACACATCCTAGATGTTTGAGACGTGAAAAGATCTCTGGAGCCATTTAGTTAAACTTCATTAAAGCACCCATGCCTAGGTCTCAGACAGGACTCCGTTTCATTCGATGCTGAGATGTTATTCCACTACAGTTGGAGAGCCTCTGCAATGTTTTTTTGAGTCTAGGAGGAATGCGAAATGGGCTGGGATAAAATGGGAATTTGGACTGAGAAGGGAGGTGTGCTTTGGTAGTCCGTACAGTTGTGCAGAGCCACTGTGCCAGGATGGTGTAGTGGTTAGCGCATCTGCCTAGTGACCAGGAGACCCGGTTCCGAATCCTGGCCTTGGTACAAATTTTCAATCGTCACTTCAGTCTGCATACATACATCATAAAAATCGTAGGTTATTATAAAAAAAGCTGGTACTAAATGTTTTTTAAATAAATTCTTGAGATCTGTTGCGCATTTTCTTTGACCATCTGTCATTTCTGATTCTTCAGCATGTCTGTAACAGTCTGCCACGACCGCGATAGGCCTGCTGCTATTCGTCTCTTGTAGCTCTAGTACTCGAGAAATATTACTGTTCTCGTACAGCTATCTCTTTCGTAGAGAAACTACAGATTGAAATCCCAATGGTGTAACTGTGTTTTCGACATTAATAACACAGTGTAGCTTTGGCAGTCTCATTCGTGCCGTGCAAAGAAAAGACTTCAGGAGAAAGGGTTCTGAATGGTGTCGCAAATATGCGTTGCGTGTCTTACTGGTACGCTGGAATACCTGAGACTGAGCAGTCCTAGTCTGTGGCTATAGGGACATTTTCATGTTTGGAACTAAACGGTTTGATACCAGAACTAGCGATCCGCCGCCGCTTCGCGAGTATCAACGGCCGGATGATTTGTCTGGTGTAGCGGTAATTTTCTTCACAGGCTATTGCGTAGAGTTATGATGAAAATTCAGGGAACAACGTCAGGAAACTGAATTTTTACTCCAAATTCTTGTATAATGATTTAAGGAGCACATGCCAGGAAAGCTCTCACGAGGCAAGACTTATTCGAAAAACATAATGATAGTTCAACTAATTTGCACTAAATATTGATAAATTATACTTGGTGTCCTAGTAGGAATCGTCAGTTTTCAGGGGTATGACAGGAACGATCAATAGAAACAAAACGTTGCTGTAAACATTGGCTCTAAAATGCATATGTAAAGAGCTCTGAGCGCTAGTTCATCTTCCCCACTCTCACATCTCTTCTACCGAACAAGTGCTCAGAGCTCTAAGGTATGTACGTTAGATCCCATGTCTACTGAACAATTTTTTCTTGTTTTGGTCCATGCTACTACGTCCCAAAATATGGTAGGCAAAGAGTTTGCAATAGACGATATTTGTTTCACAATATGAAGTGTTCGTAGTTCTTAAGAATGGAATTTCTAGCCCATGTTGACTATACTTTTTTGCTTCGAGTGATCGTTCCTGTCATATTCCTGAACATTGACAATTCCTCTTGGATCACCCTATACACACAACCACGGTCAGGAATCAGTCTACCTCTAGAGAAAGCCATATCAAAATTCCTACAGTGGTTCCTGAGGTTAACCTTCACATACAGAGAGATGGGGACTTCGAAATATGTAATGATAACCCCTGTCGTTTACAACTAGTTTGAAAGACATTGTAGTTCTTGCGTGTCTAGCTGTTGCGTATGCATTTACGTACGAGCCGTGGCTTAGCATTGGGCACTCAATCGTCGGAGCTGTTTCCTGAAGTACCCACTTGTGGCGGTTTTTTAATGTAACGCACGCGTGACTGGATGCAGCGGAGTTTTACTGTTCTTTTAGGAAGTTAACCGAAAGGCTTGGTTTGATAGCCTACGGAACAAGATCCTTGTTTGTGCTGAGCGAGAGACAAGGGGCGTGCGCGAACTCGCCAGTCACGACACGTAAGCGGTTATCGTCCCTCGTCACGCTCACAGGCCGCAGGTCTTATTTGTCTGACAGCTCCGCGTCCTTCTATCAGCAACGCGTTCGCATTTCTTCTTGTCTCTACTTTCCCCGCGCTGTGCAGTGACGAGTTGGCTACCGTTAACAGAATCCACTAATCTGCGTCGACCATGCACCGGAACAGTCGAGATTAGAGAATGTAAAGCCGCTCAGCCTACATTCTTGTGCGTAAGTGATATCGTCGTGCGCGTTATTCAGTATTCACGCCTGGATAATTTACAGAAAATGGGAAGAAAGCCTTTCCCAAGACTAGCCAACTTCCTTGGAAAACTGTGTCGACTTTACGCAATAGCGATTTATAGCAGCGGCTTCTGCGAAACACGAATTTTTTTTTTTTTTTTGTGACTGTCGTTAAGATCTGATTTGTTACGTTATTATTAGGGCATAAAATGTGTAGCGGCGTGCCACCTTGTTAAATCCAAGTATCAAATGATGCTCTTGGAAGTGAACAATCACAGTAAAATTACACTATCTGATCAAAAATATCTGAGCACCTACTAGTGAGTATTGAAATGCCGTGAGTCCACCCTTCGCCTTTATCACGGTTTGAGCTCTGCTGGTGACACTTCCAGTGAGGTGCCCAAATACAGGGTGTACATTAAGTCCGGGAACACTTTCAATTATTTATTGCACAAGAACTAAACATTGTACAGATGTCATACATATTGCATTTTGAAGAGAAACTTTGAAAGGTGTTTTTTTAAATATTCGATATGCGAACGATGAGTGACCCGGCAGACGTCAATACGGTAATCGAATTATTGCCATACCCGTCCCAGTACGGCATCGTCACCTGTAGCAGTCGCTTGCCGTATTCTCTCCCGGAGCTCTGCTACATCACGTGGTAGAGGCGGTACATACAGCAGATCTTTAATGTGTTCCCACAGAAAAAAGTCACACGGAGTGAGATCTGGTGATCGGGGAGATCATTTCATGAAACAGCTGTCCCCTTCTGTAGCACCGAGCGAGGTTCAAATAGTTCAAATGGCTCTGACGACTATGGGACTTAACATCGGAGGTCATCAGTCCCCTAGAACTTAGAACTACCTAAACCTATCTAATCTAAGGACATCACACACATCCATGCCCGAGGCAGGATTCGAACCTGCGACCGTAGCAGTCGCAGTCGCGCGTTTCTGGACTGAAGCGTCTAGAATCGCTCGACCACCGCGGCCGGCCCGAGCGAGGAGGCGCAGTGGTTTGCACACTGTACTCGCATTTGGGAGGACGACGGTTCAATCCCGCGACTGGCCATCCTGATTTAGGTTTCCCGTGATGTCCCTAAATTGCTCCAAGCAAATGCCGGGATAGTTCCTTTGAAAGGGCACGGCCGACTTCCTTCCCAGCCCTTCCCTAATCCGATGACCTCGCTGTTTGGTCTCTTCCCCCAAACAACCCAACCCAACCCTTATGTAGTAAGGCCGATCCACCGATGCGGCAGCTCCGTATTCAGGTACCCAAGAACTTCACGATGAAAATGGCGTGGAGCTCCATCCCGCTGAAAGATGAACGGAGAGTCCGATAGCATTTGAGGCATCAGCCATTTCTGCAACATATTCAAGTAGGAATATCCAGTGACAGTGCTCTCGGCGAAGAAGAATGGTCCGTACAGTTTTCGACGTGATAAGGTACAAAAACATTTACCTTTGGGGAATCACGCTCAAATTCAGTGCATTCGTGTGGATGCTTTGCACCCCAGATTCAGCAATTATGCCTGTCCACTTTTCCATTAGTGTGAAAAGTGGCTTCGTCGCTAAAAATTAAGCGATTAACAATACCATCCCCGTCCTCAAGCAGTTGTTGCAACTGCGAACAAAACTCAAAACGCTTGTCTTTGAGTTTCTGTACTAGCTTCAATTTGTATGGTTTCATAGACAGCTTCTGTCGCAGGACTTTCCACACTGTCATTGGAGCCATTTCGAGTTCACGGGATGCACGACGCACCGATATCTTCGGACTCCTTATGAATGTCTCTCGTACGCGCTCCACATTCACTTCACGCACACTGGGACGTCCGCTTCTCTTTGCCGAGCACAAGCAACCCATCGTAACGAATTTGTTGTGCCAGTGGTAAACGGCCTTCCTTGCTCGTGGCTTCTTACCGTACTTGGTTCTAAACATCCGTTGAACAGAGGTAGCACACTTGTTTTGGCGGACTCCAGCACACAGAAAGCTCGCTCCGCACCTTAACTCGCCATGTTTGCGACTAGCGCTGACTATCGGCAAATTACCAAACTACGCTGTGGCGGTATACAAGGAAAAAAAAACTTTCAGGATTTCTGTTCAAAATGACATGTGTACGACATCTGTACAATGTTTGCTTCTTCTGCAGTAAATAATTGAAGGGTTCCCGGACTTAATGTACATCCTGTATGTGCGATGAAATGATAGCCAGATCTTCCTCAAGAGCCGAAACCGGAGAAGGCAGTTTTATTTTACGCTGGTGTCTTTTAACTAATCCCAGAGCTGTTCCGTTACGTTCAGGATGGCACTCTGGGCAGGCCGCTCCATTTGACCATTTCAGGAGTTTTACTGTCCAGAGACCACTGCTTTACAAATACTGCTTTGTGACAGGGTGCATTGTTACGCTGATACAAAGGAAGTGCAACACAACACTCCTCGCCTACTTTTATATTGGCCGTCCGCCTCTCGCGACACCTAGTGCTAAATTCCGCATTACGTAGCGGTGCCGGATACTTCTCTACCGATTCCAGTTTACTGCTTAAGATAATAGCTCTGGAAAGTAATCAAAACGTTCACCATGTCATATGGGATTAATTTTTTGGGCAATTCATCAAGCCAAGCTAAAGTTTTCCGGGCACAAAAACGTGCAGTAAGAGTTATATGTGGTGTGAACTCAAGAACATCCTGCAGAAGCCTGTTTAGGGAACTAGGGATACTAACTACTGCTTCCCAATATATTTATTCCTTAATGAAATTTGTCATTAAAAATATATCACTTTTTCAAACCAACAGCTCAATTCATAGAATCAATACAAGAAATAAGAATAATCTTCACAAGGATTTAAAGTCACTTAGTCTTGTACAAAAAGGTGTGCATTATTCAGGAACACACTTTAAATAACTTGGTTCAAATGGCTCTGAGCACTATGGGACTCAACTGCTGAGGTCATTAGTCCCCTAGAACTTAGAACTAGTTAAACCTAACTAACCTAAGGACATCACAAACATCCATGCCCGAGGCAGGATTCGAACCTGCGACCGTAGCGGTCCTGCGGTTCCAGACTGCAGCGCCTTTAACCGCACGGCCACTTCGGCCGGCCTAAAGAACTTGCCAGCAGCCATAAAAAGCTTAAAAAACCAATGAAATTCAGTTTAAGAGAAGCCTAAAGGATTTATTGGTGGCCAACCCCTTCTACTCCGTTGATGAATTTCTCTGTAGAACCAACTGATTTATATATAACTTCTGCACAATTTCAGTGCAGTAATGTGTTCATTGTAAATAAGTGTGTGTGTGTGTGTGTGTGTGTGTGTGTGTGTGTGTGTGTGTGTGTGTGTGTGTGTGTGTGAGAGAGAGTACAATGTAACTTCTAGACCAGTTCAGTGCGGTAATGTGTTCATTGTAAATAAGTATTTAGTAGTTGTATTACGCTTTTATTACCTTATAAATAAATAAATAAATTATTTTAATTTCAATGCATTAGTATTTGTAAAATGATTCTTTCATATAGCGTTCATTAAAAAATGACGACCATGCCACTTGGGACCTGTGGAATGGTACATTAGCTTATTTGTTTGAGTTGTAAATATTTGTCATGTATTGTTGTTTTTCTGACGTGTCCTACATCCTAGAGGACCTCCTCACTACGGATCAATTGGAATGAAAGTAAATCTAATCTAAAATCTAATCTAAACCATGTTTTCATACCCAAAAAGGTGAGATCCTCTGAAGATGAAACATAGTTCTCGAAATACGTCTGGGTAACGAAACGAGAGAAAAACATTTTTTTTTTAGTAGCCAGGTTCATTTCCAGAACATGGGCAAAAATAATAACACGAGCTTCAGAATTCAACAAGAATATTATACGATGCAGCGTTTGTAATAGATCAGCTTCTTAGATTGTCTGACGACACAAGTGATGTGCCAACGAGTGCATCGTTCCTACACGAATCTAAAAGCAGTGCGGGAGCACTCTAGGCTATTTCATATAAAGACAAAGAGTGAGAAAGAGGTTATCTTTTACATAGTACCATCGTAAGCACAGCGATTGGCTAAGCACAGTGCTCATCTTTGCCATAATTTAAAATACAGGGTGACACAGAATAATGGGAACGTTTGAAATGAGTAGTGGCAGACATGGGCAGGTGGCAGCACTGTAGGTTCGTGACAGTTACTGGGTAAACAGTCCGCCATTTCAGTAATCATGGATCAGTGAAACGGACAACAGCGTGCGTTAGCCACAAAAATGTTTTAAAGAAACAATGATAGTTTGGTAGCGACGCAGAGGGAGTATCGACGTTTTTATAATTTAGGGCGTCATGATGCCGTTCCGTCCAAACACGCGATAAAATGTTGGATTGATGACTTTGAAGAGACTGGATCTGCCCTCAAGAAGAAAACCAACAGGACGACCAAGAAGTGTGCGTTCTCCAGCGAACATTGACGTTGTACGCGAGTCTGTCTTACGGAGCCCACGGCGTTCAATTCGTAAGCAAGCAGCAGTGGTTAGAATGTCGCTGAGAGTGTTCGCAGAATTCTTCATCTTGATTTAAAATTTCATCCGTACAAACTACAGATGGTGCAACAATTGAAGGACAACGATTACCGGTTATGATTAGAAATCTGCCAGCAAATGATAACAGAAATAAACAGTGACGATGAATTTCTAAACAAGTTGAGGATGTCAGATGAGACACATTTTCATTTCACAGGTTATGTGAATAAACAGAACTACCGTTACTGGACAATCACAAATCCTAATGACGCTCATGAGCGCCCTTTACTCGCTAGTAAAATGACAGTATGGTGTGGTGTTTCATCACATGGTATTATCGGACCGTATTTTTTCGCAAGTGAACAGGGAAACATAATAGCTGTCAGTGCCGATCGTTACGTGGAGATGTTACGAACTTTCGTTACACCTGCATTGAACATCTTTCCAAACGTTCAAGAAGTGTGGTTTCAACAGGGCGTAGCGACATCACACACGTCAGTCGGTGGCATATGTGCGAGAATTGTTCGGTAACCGTGTGATCTCACGATTCGATAACATTCCCAGGGTCCCTAGATCGCCAGATTTATCCGTTTGCTCTTGAGGTAGCCCCACAAGAAAAAAATCACAAAGTCTACACGACTCGACCAAGAACCCTGGATGTATTAAAACAGGGAATTCGGGATGCAATTCTCAGTATCCCAGCTGAAATGTTGCAGCGGTCAATGAGGAATCTCAGCAGCAGATATCACGAAAGTTTTTCAGTGTCACCCTGTATAATCTGTCGTAATATATAGAACTGTTGTAAAAGTGAGCATCATTTTGAAGTATCAAGAAGCAACGTAACAAAAGGGCCTTAAAACCAAACTGCCATTAATAAGTACCATCACGTAACAGCGACTTATCAATTTTGGATCTTACAGAACCTGTGACTATGTCTGAAAAAGACAGAAAATACATCGGAAGATTAGCCTGAAGAGGTTCGAAAACTAGTTAACAGAGTAAATGAATATTTCAAAAAACTGACCGTTTGAAGTTTTCTGTATTTGTATTAGAAGATGGTTCAAATGGCTCTGAGCACTATGGGACTTAACTGCTGTGGTCATCAGTCCCCTAGAACTTAGAACTACTTAAACCTAACTAACCTAAGGACATCACAGACACCCATGCCCGAGGCAGAATTCGAACCTGCGACCGTAGCAGTTGCGCGGTTCCGGACTGAAGCGCCTAGAACTGCTCGACCACCGCGGCCGGCTGTATTAGAAGATTAAAACGCGTTACCGAGAAGAGAAATACGAGTCTTCAGAACTGTCAGAAATCCATTAGTACCACCTGTCAAAACTGTATGCACTGTGAATGAATATGTGCAAGAGCGATTGTATTTCCATCGTTCCAGGGAAGCCCAGCGGGAAGTGCCATTTCTGTTGACGGCATTCTCGGAAATGAATTCATCGTAGTATGATGCGGCATGGGGAGTTGGAATCCACAAGGACAGGTACCGCTTGAGTGGAGCGACTAGTATAATAAAGTTACCTGTTTAGCTTCCGCTCTCCTCTTTCTTTAAGAGTTGTTACGTAAGTAGCGCGCTCCAGGAAGTTGAGCGTTAGCGATAACGGTCGGAAATTTCGTCACGTTTTTTCGAGGAAGACTTGAGTGGTTGTTTGAACGAAGGCGGGACAAGCAGCGAGCGTAACCACACGTCTCAAATGTTTTAGCCTGTCTCGGCCTCAATGTGTAGCCTTATTCTAAAGATAATACCACTATACCGGCCAACGAGGAAGTCGATGTTTACGGAATTTTCGTATCGCATGAAAGTTAATTCTGCCATACTCGTAAATCAGCACCTCTTTAACGTTGTTTGTTTCACAAGAGATATTAAACCCATCAGCAGCTCAGCAGTACCCTCAACACTAGGTCGGACACTTTCAAACACTGACAGCTGAATTGCTACATATCTGAAGTCTTCAGGGAGAGTTTCGAGGCGTGCTGGAGGGTGTACTGAAAAACGCGTCCAGTGAAAAACGCGCCCAGTGAGATTCGTGCCCAGAAAGGGTCGACGACGGGTCCGCTAATCCCCTCGGCCGGCAGACAAAAGAGTTGAGGGACGCTACCTGGAGGTTTCCGAGCTGGAGTTTTCAGCCGTCAGGCAGAGAGAGAGAGAGAGAGAGAGAATTAAGTTTCTACCATACACCACTTCAAACTGCAGTAAATACAACAGATCACATTCTTTTGCTTCACGCGCACTACCATTCAGCAGTCATTATCAATATCATTTTCATTACAACAACTACACTTCTTGAATACTCAGAAATATCAAGTGATTATACTTATACTTGCTGATTAGTAATGTCACTTAATTTTAACTCTTAATTTATAAAAAAACTAGCGAGGAATTGGGGTGGTGACTCTTGAATGAGAAGTGTAATTGTAAAGGGCTGACTCTGAAAAGGGTTCGCTTTTGTTTTGGTGTATTGTAGAACACATATACTGTATTTTAAAAATATTCTGATTTCCATCACACTTTATCCAGGCTTTGGACTGGCTAAAGAGCAAAAGTCATTTAGGTGTGTTTAAAATCATCTTATAAGCATCGTCAATATTTTTTTAAATTTTTATAGTTTTTTATATAAGTTGCTATTTACATTTGAACACTATTGTATCTATATACATCTTATGATAAATTCAGTCGAGTTTCTGTAGGTAGGATATGGCTTTCAAGCAATCCTTGATCTCACCATCCTCTTCGTATTTTTCCCAACCTTTCATCACGTTTCATGTAGATTTTTTTTCCGTTTACCTTCCATACTCAGTTCTGCCCTCATTAAGGCGCACGCTGAATTTTCTGCTTCTCTTTTCAAACACCTAATAACGTCATTAATTTTCGGATTTGGTTTAGCAAGCATATTATTAATTTTGTGGTGCAAACCTTCAACAGCGTTGGTTGTTCGGTGGCGCCGTTTGTAGCAACTCCAAAGGTTGATAGGGGTTTCTTCATTTTCCAACCATCTATCTACGAAGTAGTCAAAAAATTCAGAAAGTTTGGGGATATCCGGTGCATGTGAATGTATCTCCAGCTAACCGTCACATACATCTTCAGGCCGTAGAAACACCAGCGCAGCACACATGCGAACATGTTGTCTCACTTCTTCGTTTTCTTTGTATTCACGAGTAAGTCCTAGCTCTTGAACTTTTCTCCAGGGACACTTTTTCATATGGAAATAACATCCATGCACTTCAGCTGTCGGAAATACAACTTTAATTGCTGAAATCGCAGCTGATTCGAAGTCTACGGTCACGTTTGCAGGTTTCCATTCTGGAATTTTTTCCATCAAATTTCGGAAAAGACGTACGTACGTCTCTTTTCTTTTGTTTGCCAGTAGTGCAAAAGCAACTGGAAAGATGTTTGTCTCATTATTTGTACTCCCAAACTCGGCTTGAATGGTGTATATCTGCGAAAACTGTTTGCTGCAGCACTTGAACGTACCATCCTTAAAAAAGTCTTGTTTACTACTTAGAGCCTCTCTTCCTGTCCTTCCGCTAAAAACTATTATCCTCTCTCCTAGTTTTTCGTCGCTTAACAGAAAACTGCTGCCATCGTTCATAGCTAGTAAATCTGCCTTTAGGTCAATTTCTTCTCTTGTCGGTGGATCTCCCTCATTTCCTGTGATTTTGCGCGCTGGCAGTACAAAGCTCTCTTCGTTGTTTGCTGCTCTGGCATTTCAGTGACAAAATCACAGCCTCGGTTATGCAGGCAACCCAGCTCTTCTGAATATATTTTTGAAATAGACGTCTCTTCGTCTCTTGCCCTCTTCTTTGCTTGGTTCAGTCTTCCATACTTCCAACCGAGCGACATCCGAAGGTCCACATTGATGCTCGAATGAAAAAGAGCACTGTCGAATCCTTCGTTTTCAGCACTCCTCGGCAGTGGTTTGCTCTCTGTCTTGAATAGCGCCACGTTACTCGCGGAACTGCTACGGTCGCAGGTTCGAATCCTGCCTCGGGCATGGGTGTGTGTGATGTCCTTAGGTTAGTTAGGTTTAAGTAGTTCGAAGTTCTAGGGGACTTATGACCTAAGATGTTGAGTCCCATAGTGCTCAGAGCCATTTTGAGCGCCACGTTACTGTTCCATGTTCTTTATTTCTCTTCACTATGTAAGAATAACCTTCGTAGTGGCAACATGGCTTACCGTGATTAGTGGTTGAAAATTCCATATCTGGACTACTGTGTCTAAAATACACGAATCGCGAGATGTGAACTCTTGGACAGACAGAGCGGCACTAAGGCTGTGTTTGTGTATCAGACAGTCGGCGAAAAATAGAGATGGGGCCCCTCCACGCCCGCACCAACGTGGTGACGGCGGCCGTGCCTTAGTACCGGGGGGGGGACAGGTCCCTGTGTCCGAGGAGCAGGTAGTTTAGGGTGGTTAGGTCGGCCCGGGCGCGGATAAGCCCGACACAAAGGGAGCAGGATTGGGCGCGAATCTCACACATTTCTGGTTGGGCGCGAATCTCACTGGGCACGATTCTCATAGATTTGTGCTGGAGACCTGTCTCTCTTTACTGATGAGAGATCCTTGCTCTGCTTCTTGTCATAGGTTATTTTTTTACGTTTCAAAGCAACTTTGCAAAACTCTTACTTCCATGTGCTATTTCGATATACAACCCCTCTGAAACCGACGGAGATGTATGTACCAGAATTAAACTTGACGATATCAGAGGTCCCCAGCTCCAGAGTTCAAGTTAATAATAAATGTATTTGCATCCCACAGTTATCAGGAATTTTGTAAGACCTCCTCATATGCACCAAATGTTTCTTCACTGCGATAAAGTATGTTACATGGTAGCTAGATTTAATTTTCAGCTTCTATTTTTCTGAATCTCTAGGGCGGGGGGTGTTTGAACGTAAGTAATCACACATCCACTCTCACGTTTTTTTATTTACGTATACTTCGTGCGGCAGAAAAACGAGTAATCTGCAAACGTGACAGTCTAAGATAGCTGGTCAAAGAACTACAGCACTGCATACATACTAAAAATACAGGCCTCTGCTTCATCACATACGTTGGTCAATGTATAATAAAATATTTGATTAATAAGTTAATAATGAGATTTACTCATAAAATGCTTTTAGAATTTTGCGTACTTGAATCAATGCCATAAAATATAATGTACAAATTTTTGTTTAAGCTAGCGCATAAGAAAATCGATGCGACGAAAATAGACGCACTACTTTCTTTAAAATCTTAAATTCGTATTTCAAATCCAAAACAAAGTACTCCGTTGCATATGATACATACGAAGTAAAGTCCCACGTAATGAAAACGCAATAAATATGTACTAATGAAATAATTTAAGCTGTAATTTGTTTGAATGCTGTCTTCATAATTGAGCGTATCCAGGGTTATTGGCAACGTGCTATTCAAATTAGAATGATGAATGAACTTAGTAGTGGTTGTGTAAAATACACGGACATCCAGTAAGCCTGAGTTGGTGTTTTCGTATATTAGCACACCCGTTTTTTTCTGAAGTCTGTTATTTCAGGCGACTTTAATTGATGCAAGGTACCACATTTAATAGTACTCAGTTGGGGTGTTTGCTGTGGATAAAGATGTTAATATGTCAAATATGAAATCATATTTATAATTTGTCAAGCAACTAATTGTGTATTGTTCGCTATCGTTTCGTTCGAAACCTGGAAAGCGGTGGATTTTTTTAGTTGGATAAGCGTATCATAAATAATCCAATCACACAGATGTTAACAGATCGCCATTGTATAGGCAGAATAGACTCCAGTTTTTGTTTTGAATTTTTTCTGTGTTCCAGCTACTTTCTTTGCTTCGTTCATAGCATTCATTGCTGAGCAGCTATTCAAAATCCAATTGTTTTATCTTCTAAAATCTCTGTAACAGAACTTTAAGTTACTTGTTGATAATTGTACTATAAACTTAATAGCACTGCATCCAGTAGTTAAGTCTTGCCATTTGTATGGTCACCTTTTGCTTTTAGAGATAATATTTTTGCTCTTTTCGTGTTGTTGGAAGACCCTCTTTTCACCACACGCGCTGAATAAATATCTTGGTCTAAGAGTGAGAAAACAATACTTCGTTTAGATATCAAAATAAATAAAATAAGCTGTGAATACTACAGAAACAGAAGAATTTAAATATCTAGGACAAATTATCTAGCATAGTTATGGGAAAAAAGATTCTGTGAGAGCAAGATTACGAAAGGATACTTAGCATTCCACTTAACAAACGGTGTTTTGCGATAAAAAGTTACTCTCTAAAAATGCAAAGAGGTCATAACTACAAGATGATAATACAGCCAGAATACACTATATTAGAAACACTGATTTTAGGATCGCTAGGAGAAAATGAAGGGATCCAAAAGGAAAGAAAGATTATGCAGAACAGATTAGAAAATACAGCACAACAAGAGTGCAACCCAAGAAATGAAGAAGTAACACCGAAGTACACGAAGCTGTAGAAAATATATACAGATGGAATTAGAGAGAGGATGCAAATGATCTATGGGGACGCACAAAGAACGAATGGAAGGACGGTGAAAAGAAAAAAAGAAGTAAAACATTTTCGGAAATCAAAGGGCAAACCCTAAGCAAGATTTAACGACAGAACATAATACAGAAACAAAGTGGAAAATTTTCCAAGGCGGAACAGTTCCAAGGAGGTAGGAAAGAAGATAAACAGCAGCACAGAGGAAGAAAAAAGTCAACAGGTGAACAGCGAGAACGTGTTCCAAAATAGTGCTGTAATAAAAGATTCATATTAATGTGAACAAGCAGCGCTCTCCTTCTGCGAAAGCGTGGAGCCACTCTGAATCTTGTCTCCTCGTTTTACATATCGTTTTACATATTCAGACGCCTTTTTCTTGCTGTAATATATTTAATTGCTAGATGCACTTCGTTTTCATAAGATATTTTCAGTGGTTTTTTTCTGGGATAATACACAATTTTGTTTATACATACGGTATTTTCAGATCAAAAATAGTTAACACGATAATGTTTACATAAGTAGTGTGTTCCTTACAGTTAGCTGTAAATCTTTCAAACTCAGCGAGAATCGTTCTGATACATCTGACAATGGAATGCGCATACCGGTACTGTTGTTGCTGAGATTTTAGGGTAGGTAACTTTCAGAGGTGGTGGTATGGGCCGGTACCCTAAGAGCTATGAGAGTGTTCTTCAGAAGAAGAGATGTTTTTCACTCTAACGAAGACGAAAAAGTGCTCATAGCTCATATTTTAGAGCGCATGTTTACTAGACATTATTTCCTCGTTTGGTTCACACTACCATCTGTGAAAGTTGCCTACACTACAGTATGCAAGACCGCTTGTACTGAAAATTATTTTTTTGTGTGCCAAATTTTGTGCATGCATCTAAAAGTGAACATGTAATTGATATTTCGATTGAAGAACAAAAAGTTCATGTGTCAATATATATACTACCTGAACAAATAAACAAGGGCGCAGCCTTCAGTTTTTTCGAGGGCAGCTAGGAGATGCCTGGCTGTTCGCTTTTGTCTTTTGCCATCCGATCTTGTCATGTAAGCATCGTTCTCTTTGTATCTCTGAATAGTTTCTAACATAGTGAACTAACTTTTATTCGAAATGTGTTCAGGTACACCATTACAGTACCGATCCACATATTTATGATGCTAATTATTGTCCTGCTAGTTCCATTTTTACCTTTTTGTGAGAGAGACGCAACATTTCGACGTGACACCGATCCGCCATTGTCGAGACTTTGTTACTATTTCCAGTATCTTTTTTCTCTTGTCATAAAAACTGAACCTGCAGTCGTTTGAATAAGTCGGAGAATTTTAACTAATTTCACAGCATAGAGTGGTTATCAGATCACGATATTGGCATTTTCAAAAATTCCTTTGATCCACATCTTCAGTTATGCTGCTTCCAACAGCAATCTACGATAACTGAAACGAACGTTAATCCACTGCCGCGCGGGACTAGTCGAGCGGTTGGGGGCGCTGCAGTCATGGACTGTGTGGCTGGTCCCGGCGGATGTTCGAGTCCTCCCTCGGGCATGGGTGTGTGTGTTTGTCCTTACGATGATTTAAATTAAGTAGTGTGTAAGCTTAGGGACTGACGACCTTAGCAGTTAAGTCCCATAAGATTTCACACACATTTGAACACATTTGTTAATCCACTACTTCGGTATTTACTTCGTGAGCGCAGGTGGAAGCCAGCTTAAAAGGCGTAGATACAACAGTACAGATACATGTTTTGCACAGTCAGATGTATCAGAACAATTTTCGCTTTTAACTTTAGACTCTTTCGTTTCTTGACCAGGATCCGTTACGTAAAATTGATGCATTTAGTCTTCTCCATCATCCCTGAATGTTTGTAACACCATCACGCAGTCGTACTGTATAACTGAACGAATTGGAAACAAAACTCTATATTATTTCAGTAAAAAGACTCTCTAAAGATGTCGTAGAATAGGCGAAACGAATCTGGAAAATAAATACGTTGCGAGAAAGATAAAGGCGTTTGAGTATATAAAACGAATACGTACCGGGTGATCAAAAAGTCAGTATAAATTTGAAAACTTAATAAACCACGGAATAATGCAGATAGAGAGGTAAAAATTGACACACATGCTTGGAATGACATGGGGTTTTATTAGATCGTGTGCTCAGCCGCCACTTTCGTCATGCTTGGCCTCCCAGGTCCCCAGACCTCAGTCCGTGCGATTATTGGCTTTGGGGTTACTTGAAGTCGCAAGTGTATCGTGATTGGCCGACATCTCTAGGGATGCTGAAAAAGAACATCCGACGCCAATGCCTCACCACAACTCCGGACATGCTTTACAGTGCTGTTCACAACATTATTCCCCGACTACAGCTTTTGTTGAGGAATGATGGTGGACATTTTGAGCATTTCCTGTAAAGAACACCATCTTTGCTTTGTCTTACTTTGTCATGCTAATTATTGCTATTCTGATCAGATGAAGCGCTATCTGTCGGAAATTTCTTGAACTTTTGTATTTTTTTGGTTCTAATAAAACCCCATGTCATTCCAAGCATGTATGTCTATTTGTACCTCTCTATCTACATTATTCCGTGATTTATTCATTTTTCAAATTTATACTGACTTTTTGATCACCCGGTATATACTTGATGCGGTAAATGGTGACATGAACGAACTTGTTCGTATCTTTGTGTTTACAACCCAGCCCGTGGCTGCTGGTGACACTGTCTGGCAGACGACGACAACTGGTGGTGGAGGAGACGCAGAGCGGTAGTGTGAGTTGCTCGTGTGCGAGTGCGCCACCTCAGCTCATACGCCCCCCCCCCCCACTCCTCCAACACCCGCCCCCCCACTTTCCCTCTCCGTCGGACGTCGGCGCTAAATCGCGGCCAGTGAGTCAGGAGCGCAGCTGACCGCCTGTACCTCTGCGCCTGGCGCCGGTCCAGCGGCACTCCCCACTGCGGGGGCGGCGCTCTGACGTAGCCGCGTCGTCCTTGCCCCTTTCGCTGCTCCTCTGTCCTACGCAGGCTGAATACCAGGCGTCATCCACTTGCTTATACACTATTGGCCATTAAAATTGCTACACCAAGAAGAAATGCAGATGATAAAGGGGTATTCATTGGACAAGTATATTATGCTAGAACTGACATGTGATTACATTTTCACGCAGTTTGGGTGCATAGATCCTGAGAAATCAGTACCCAGAACAACCACCTCTGGCCGTTCAAAAATGTTCAAATGTTTGTGAAATCTTATGGGACGTAACTGCTAAGGTCATCAGTCCCTAAAGCTTACACAATACTTAACCTAAATTATCCTAAGGACAAAGACACACACCCGTGCCCGAGGGTGGACTCGAACCTCCGTCGGGATCAGCCGCACAGTCTGTTACTGCAGCGCCTTAGACCGCTCGGCTAAACCCGCGCGGCCCTCTGGCCGTAATAACGGCCTTGATACGCCTGGTCATTGTCAAACGGAGCTTGGATGGCATGTACAGGTACAGCTGCCCATGCAGCTTTAACACGATACCACAGTTCATCAAGAGTAGTGACTGGCGTATTGTGACGAGCCAGTTCAAATGGTTCAAATGGCTCTGAGCACTATGCGACTTAACTTCTGAGGTCATCAGTCGCCTAGAACTTAGAACTAATTAAACCTAACTAACCTAAGGACATCAGACACATCCATGCCCGTGGCAGGATTCGAACCTGCGACCGTAGCGGTCGCTCGGTTCCTGACTGTAGCGCCTAGAACCGCTCGGCCACTCCGGCCGGCGACGAGCCAGTTGCTCGGCCACCATTGACCAGACGTTTTCAATTGGTGAGAGATCTGGAGAATGTGCTGGCCACGGCAGCAGTCGAACATTTTCTGTATCTAGAAAGGCCCGTACAGATCCTGCAACATGTGGTCGTGCATTATCCTGCTGAAATGTAGGGTTTCGCAGGGATCGAATGAAGGGTAGAGCCACAGGTCGTAACACGTCTGAAACGTAACGCCCACTGTTCAAAGTGCTGTCAATGCGAACAATAGGTGACCGAGACGTGTAACCAATGGCACTCCATACCATCAAGCCGGATGATACGCCAGTATGGCGATGACGAATACATGCTTTCAATGTGCGTTCACCGTGATGTCGCCAAACACGGATGCGACCATCACGATGCTGTAAACAAGGCGTGGATTCATCCGAAAAAATGACGTTTTGCCATTCGTGCACCCAGGTTCGTCGTTGAGTACACCATCGCAGGCGCTCCTGTCTGTGGTGCAGCATCAAGGGTAACCGCAGCCATGGTCTCTGAGCTGATAGCCCATGCTGCTGCAAAAGTCGTCGAACTGTTCGTGCAGATGGTTGTTGTCTTGCAAACGTCCCCATCTGTTGACTCGGGGGTCGAGACGTGGCTGCACGATCCGTGACAGCCATGCGGATAAGATGCCTGTCATCTCGACTGCTAGTGATACGAGGCCGTTGGGATCCAGCACGGCGTTCCGTATTACCCTCCTGAACCCACCGATTCCATATTCTGCTGACAGTCATTGGATCTCGACCAACGCGAGCAGCAATGTCGCGATACGTGAACCGCCATCGCGATAGGCTACAATCCGACATCTATCAAAGTCGGAAGCGTGATGGTACGCATTTCTGCTCCTTAGACGAGGCATCACAACAACGTTTTACTAGGCAACGCCAGTCAACTGCTGTTTGTGTATGAGAAATCGGTTGTAAACTTTCCTCATGTCTGCACGTTGTAGGTGTCACCACCGGCGCCAACCTTGTGTGAATGCTCTGAAAAGCTAATTATTTGTATATCACAGCATCTTCTTCCTGTCGGCTAAATTTCGCGTCTGTAGCACATCTTCGTGGTGTAGTAATTTTAATAGCCAGTAGTGTACTAATTTACTGCAACACAGGTAACGACAGAAAATACATCTGTGTGTAAATTCCGAAAGAAATAGTGTTCGCAAAGCATAGTTTGTCAGTCCAAAATGTTTTTAGACTGGATTAATAAAAAATGAAGAGTTAAGTTGGCTATTATAATGCTTATAGCTATTGTATAATGCTAACAGCTGCTTGAACCTTCCCCTGGGATATTTCTTATGATTCAAGAACTAGTGGTATTCCTACAATATTTTAATTATAATTGACGTTTATTGAAGTTTTAATAAATAGTATTTCTTTGTTGGTAATCAGCAGATTTTTGTAATGCACTCTCTATTGTATAGCCAATAGTCAGTTACGCTGATGTACCTGATCGTCTCCGTATGCAGATTCTGTAACGACTCACCATGAACCATTAATAATTTCCGGAATCAATTAAAGGAAATGTTTCCATGCTTAAAAAAAATCTCGGATGACCGAAAATACGTTGATCTGTCTCACCTAGTGCGACGTAGACGTTTTATTATTCTTGATAATGTTACAAATCAATCATGAACTCCTTACATTTACGTCGAACATCGAACAACGAGTAATAGCAGAAAGTAAATCCCTGATAGTGTACCGCATATGACTGCTGCTACACTGATTGTATCATTTCTGGACGAATGACATTTCTGTAACTTATTTCACGACAGGCATCAACATATCGTTGTTTTTGTTGGGGAGTCAAGGTCTGCGGAACAAGCTTTGCAGACACTTTTCTCCTCTTAAAAAAAAAATCTGCAGAATATCTTGAACACTTGATTTAGAGATGTTGCTCCACTAGGATTTGTCGACACAACAGTGACACACTGCGATCGCAGGTTCACTACTTAACACTGCCGGCTCACTACTGACTGGCTGAATGCGCATCTGTCGTTTACAGTTGTTAGTCCAATGTGCCACTGTAGTTACTGCGCTGACTTCGCTTGTTCGCGAGGTATAAAATAAGTTCCGGAACTTTTTGGACGGGCGATGTATCTGCGTCGCAAACTGGCGATTATAGAATAAACTAACCCAAATTGTATAGGATGGTCAGAAGCATTCTGAAGAGCTTGTCAGGGTGTTGCAGGGTACGTTGTGCTGAGAGGTAATTATTAAGAGAAAAAGCCCATACGGTGCGCCGTTCCCGAGTTAATTAGCGTTGAAGTTAGCCAATCAGGCCGCTGCATGCGCAAATTGAAGCGGCCCGCCAGATACAAATAGTGTCAGTAGTTCTCATAACGTAGATGACAGATCAGGAGAGTGCTCAGCCTTTGGTTCGGCTTCGATCCTGACTACCGTCCCGTGTCCAATTTTTAGTATCGATCTGTTATTCGGCTTTAGGAAACCAAGCGAAGATTACGTTTGACAACACCATCTCTGGCTAGCCGACTGAATTTGAGTGTACAACGGCCTGATTGGTTATCTTCAATGCCAATGAACTCGGAAACGGCGCTAGTGTAGAATTTTTTTCTTAACAGTTATTTCTCTGCACAGCCTAACCTGCAGCGCCCTTACAATATTTTGAGACGATTTCTAACTACCCTGTATGCACGTCAATGAACACAATTACTCCGAGAAGCCCCGATACCCGAGCGCTAAAACAATGCGACAACACGGCTTACAGCATACACAACACGCAACCGCCACTCCAACTTGTACGGTTATTACTCCTAATGCGATCATGGTGAAATAAGAAATGAGGAAAAATATCAGCACCCGTAGATATAGGATGCTCCAAATTATGATTAAACTGTAACGATGCCACTGTATTAAACAAAAGGAATTTACAGAAAAAGTGGGCCGAAAACTGCTAGAAAGTAGAGCAATGTTATAAACTGAGAAAAGTCCGCCCCCGGTAGCTGGGTGGTCAGCGCGACAGAATGTTAATCCTAAGGGCCCGGGTTCGATTCGCGGATGGGTCGGAGATTTTCTATCCCCATCGACGCCCAAGTCGCCGAAGTGGCGTCAAATCGAAAGACTTGCACCCGGCGAACGGTCTACCCGACGGGAGGCCTAGTCACACGACATTTACAATTAACTGAGAAAAGGTGAATTTAAGCTTATTCTGCCCCAAACAGGGGCATTTTGAAAATTGGTGTGTGGTTGAAAACCTCTTCCTTGTTAAAGAACAAATTTAACTTACAACAGGTCCGAACTGAGACCACACTTAAGCGCCGTTTGGCCCCACTGATTAAAAACGGTGTGCGACAGAGGTTTTGCAAAAAAAAAAAAAAAAAAAAAAAAAAAAGTCTTCCACATGCTGTTTATGCAGCACGTCGTGCAGTGAAAGCCACACTCCTTTATCACCGCCGCCTGTTGCGGCAGCTGTGAAATAGTCACCAGCCTGCCTTTTATCTCGCTAAGCTACGCCAACGCATTCGCGACTCTACACTCGGCGCTTGCGCGTTATGATGCAATTTTTGCAAAGCACACGCACTAGTCACTGTTTCCGCTGTATAATTTTGCATGACCCACATGTGGCTAGATGTCTGCAAAGCCGATGAAGAAGTTGTGGCAGATGAGTTAACTTGGACTGAAGTCTCAAGAAACCCCTCTGCTTTTGTTGTACTTGGTGGAACCAGAATTGCCGCGTCTCGTTGGGTTGCTAGGTATTTAGTTATATGCTCTACAGCATGAATGACACACGACTTGCTGCGTATCAACAGTGTCTACAGCAGCAAGAAATAGCTATTCAAATTATATAGCATGAAATTTCTCAGAGCAGTTAAGGGAAAAACAAGAATGGACAGAATAAGGAATGTAGAGATTAGAAAGGACCTCAAACAAGAAAGCATGAGAGAAGAAATTGAAAGAAAGAGATTAAGATGGTATGGACATGTTAAGAGGATGCATGGGCAGAGATTCCCCAAAATTATGGAAGAACAAAGATGGATGGGAAAAGACCTCGAGGGCGTCCAAGAACACGGTGGAAAATGGGAGTGAGAATGTCTATTGAAAGGAGAGGCGTGACCTGGCAGCAAGTGGAGGAAGAAAAGTGGTGGGAGGCCCGAGCCAAATGGAGAGGACTCGTCAGCACCCAGACCCGGCAGTAGCTGGAGCGGGGTTCGGATATAGATAGATAGACTACAAGATATGAAGTATACTGTGTATACGTATGTGTGTATAATATTTTAGACAACTGTTGTTACAATTGATGTTATTGTTATCTGAAAACAGGATAAATAACCACTGATGAGTTTGATGCTTCAGCTGTTTAGAATCTTTTGTGCCATGAACCAGAGAAGTTCCCTGTGGGATATTTGGTTTGCATTGTTTATCTTAGGTGCCCAAGAAACATTGTTTCTTAATGCAAGTCCAAGGTCCGCATCTGCAGAGATGCCCCTGATACATTTGTCTAAAGAATTCTCTAATATAGCCGTTCCCAGCCTAAGGGCAATTACTCCCTGAGGGGTAAAACGTAATTTTCTGAGAAGAAAAAAAAAGGGTGTTTCAGTCACGAAACGAAATTACTTTGAAAAGATCGTTTAATGTTATCACTATTTCTATAGACTATAATACTGATTACATAATTTGCCACTTATTATTTTTTAAATGGTGTCATTAACGTGTGATACAATGTGGTGGATATTACATGCCGTGGAACGAAAATATGTTCATCATATTGCTCACATTCCGCAACGACTGGAGGCAAGGAAGAGTTTCCTTAGGAGATCAAAGGAACTTAGAACCACTGCTGAAAAAGCTAGGTTACAACAATGGAGGGCCACGACCTACCTTCCCCCTGGTTGCAGCTTTACCTCCAGGCCATGACGGGGAATGGACGACAGCTTGGAAGTCCCTGAATAGACTGAGATCCGGAGTTGGAAGATCGGAAGTTAACGTGGCAAGCTGGAGATACACTGATCCAAATGATATTCGGTGTGACTTGTGGAGAAGAGCAGACAGTTCGCCACATGCTTCGGTTTCGATTGTGCCCACTCTCCTGTACAGCTGATGATCTTCAACAAGCAACAGAACATTCACTGGAAGTGGTCAAGTTTTGGTCACAAGTAATTTAATCATAACTGTGTAAAGTGTATGTACATGTACCTGTATGTTTCTGACACGAGAATAATAATAATAATAATAAAACCCGTGGAGGCCCGGGAAAAGAATAAGCCTCCAATATGTACTGCCAGTCGTAAAAGGCGACGAGAAGAACAAACCACTAATAGGGCTAACCCCCCTTTTAGTGTGATTAGTTGGTTCAGGACAGAACTAATGAAGCCTCGGACAAGCACTGTCATGGTCGGTGACGACGCTTGAACCCTATGCCCGTACACAATGGTAACGACACTGCTAGCCACACGGAAAATGATTTAAATCCAAATAGAGGTGTTTTGCAGGATATGCTTCCTCCAACCACTCTAGAAGGAAAACAAAGACAGAGGATGAGATGGTCAGATGAAGTTAACCGACACCTCATGTTCTGTTATTACCAAGCAACAAACCTAGGAACCAGCACAACTGGATACAGATCACAAGTATACACAACATTTATTACCAGATACCCAGAATTAAAATTTTTAACAGAACAACGGCTAGCTGATCAGATCCGTGTAATAATCAAAAATAACAGGATACCCCAGACAGAATTAGAAAACATCAAACAACAAGTACAACAAATACTGAAACAAAATAATGTGCAGTCAGAAGAACAAGAACTTACAGTAATGGACTCGAACATCCCAGAGGAGACAAACAAAGAACAACACGCACCAATTAAACAATCAGAGGAAAACGAAATCTTAAGACAGCCACCAGAGCAAGCACAAACAGAACACGAAGTGACACACATATTAGATATAGAAGAAAAATTTCAGCTAACATATATAGAATACAAAGACACAAATACAGACATTAGACCATTCTTGCATAGACCACCAAATAACCCACTAGTCGAAACAACAATAACAACTATCAACACAATCATACACAACAAAACTATGGAAGAGTTACAACTACTGGTTTATATAGGAGCACTCACTACACTAAATATACACACTAGGCAGAGATCAGAACCAACCAACACACAGAAGAAACCCACAAAACCAGCAAGGCAACACAGGCTACAGATCAGAATAGAAAAACTGAGAAAAGACATCGGACAGCTAACACAATTTATAAGAAACGAAATACCAGACAAAAAACGAAAAGGTTAGGTAAAATCTCACAACAAGAAGCGATAGAGCAATTAGATGAAAAGAAGCAGAAATTACAAGCATTGGCAAAACGACTTAGAAGATACAAAAAAAGTGAAAATAGAAGGAAACAAAACCAAACATTCAACACAAACCAAAAGAAATTTTACCAGACAATAGATAACACACACATTAAAATAGACAATCCACCAAACATAACAGACATGGAACACTTATGGAGCAACATATGGTCAAACCCGGTACAACATAACAGACATTCACGGTGGATACAAGCAGAAACAGACACATACAAGATGATACCACAAATGCCTGAAGTGATAATTTTGAAACATGAAGTCACCCAAGCAATTAATTCTACTCACAATTGGAAAGCCCCTGGAAAAGATAAAATAGCAAATTTCTGGCTAAAGAAGTTCACCTCAACACATTCACATCTAACTAAATTATTTAACAGTTACATTGCAGACCCATACACATTCCCTGATACACTTACACAAGGAATAACTTATCTGAAACCTAAAGATCAAGCAGACACAGCAAACTCAGCTAAATATCGCCCCATAACATGCCTACCAACTATATACAAAATATTAACTTCAGTCATTACACAGAAATTAATGACACATACAACACAGAACAAAATTATAAATGAAGAACAAAAAGGCTTTTGCAAAGGAGCACGAGCATGTAAAGAGCAACTGATAATAGATGCGGAGGTGACATATCAAGCTAAAACTAAACAAAGGTCGCTACACTACGCATACATTGATTACCAAAAAGCTTTTGATAGTGTACCCCACTCATGGTTACTACAAATATTGGAAATATACGAAGTAGATCCTAAATTGATACAGTTCCTAAACATAGTAATGAAAAATTGGAAAACCACACTTAATATCCAAACAAATTCAAATAATATCACATCACAGCCAATACAGATTAATTGTGGAATATACCTAGGAGACTCATTAAGTCCTTTCTGGTTCTGCCTTGCTCTGAACCCACTATCCTACATGCTAAATAATACAAATTATGGATATAATATTACTGGAACATACCAACAGAAAATCACACATTTGCTATACATGGATGATCTAAAACTACTGGCAGCAACAAATCAACAACTCAACCAATTACTAAAGATAACAGAAGTATTCAGCAATGATATAAATGTGGCTTTTGGAACAGACAAATGCAAGAAAAATAGCATAGTCAAGGGAAAACACACTAAACAAGAAGATTACTGAAACTTCCGGGCAGATTAAAACTGTGTGCCCGACCGAGACTCGAACTCGGGACCTTTGCCTTTCGCGGGCAAGTGCTCTACCAACTGAGCTACCGAAGCACGACTCACGGTCGGTACTCACAGCTTTACTTCTGCCAGTACCTCGTCTCCTACCTGGAAAGAAGATTACTTACTGGATAACCACAGCGACTGCATAGAAGCGATGGAAAAAACAGATGCCTATAAATATCTAGGATACAGACAAAAATAGGAATAGATAATACAAATATTAAAGAAGAACTAAAAGGAAAATATAGACAAAGACTAACAAAAATACTTAAAACAGAATTGACAGCAAGAAACAAGATAAAAGCTATAAATACTTATGCTACACCAATATTGACCTACTCATTTGGAGTAGTGAAATGGAGTAACACAGACCTAGAACCTTAATACACTTACACGATCACAATGCCACAAATATAGGATACATCACATACATCCAGCAACAGAAAGATTCTAAGAAAATTCTTTCTAGAACGAGCAGAAACTAGCAAAATCCATCAGCTACACCGCTGCAATTTCATAACCACTTCTAGAACCCTTTAGATCACATAGATTAGATTAGATTCGATAACACTTGTTCCATAGATCATGAATACGACACTTCGTAATGATGTGGAACGTGTCAGGTTAATAAAAGATGTCTGTACAAGATATTACATTACACAAAATATTACATGACACTAATGTTTAAGTTGTTTTTTTTTCCTCCCTTAATGTATATCTAAAAATTCAGCCAATGAGTAGAAGGTGTTGTCATCTAGAAATTCTTTTAATTTATTTTTAAATGTTGCTTGGCTATCTGTCAGGCTTTTGATGATGTTTGGTAGGTGACCAAAGACTTTTGTGGCAGCATAATTTACCCCTTTCTATGCCAAAGTCAGATTTAACCCTGCATAGTGAAAATCATCCTTTCTCCTGGTGTTATAGCTATGCACACTGCTATTACTTTTCAACAGGGTTGGATTATTAACAACAAATTTCATAAGTGAATATATATACTGTGAGGTTACTGTGAGGATCCCTAGATCCTTAAATAGATGTCTGCAGGATGACTGTGGATGGGCTCCAGCAATTATTCTGTTTACACGTTTTTGAGCAATGAATACTTTTCTACTCAACGATGAATTACCCCAGAATATGATACCATACGAAAGCAGTGAATGAAAGTAGGCATAGTAAGCTAATTTACTGAGATTCTTATCACCAAAATTTGCAATAACCCTAACAGCATACGTAGCTGAACTCAGACGTTTCAGCAGACCATCAATGTGTTGCTTCCAGTTTAACCTATCATCAATGGACACACCTAAAGTTTTGGAAATTCTACCTTAGCTACAGACTTCTGTTCAAAGTCTATATTTATTACTGGAGTTGTGCCATTTACTGTACGGAACTGTATATACTGTGTTTTATCAAAATTTAAAGAGAGTCCGTTTGCTGAGAACCACTGAATAATTTTGTGAAAAACATCATTTACAATTACATCACTTAGTTCTTGGTTTTTGGATGTTATTACTATACTTGTATCATCAGCAAAAAGAACTAACTTTGCATCTTCATCAATGTGGAATGGTAAGTCATTAATGTATATTAAGAACAGTAAAGGACCTAAGAGCGAACCCTGTGGGACCCCGTACTTGATAGCCCCCCAGTTTGAGGAATCAGCTGTTGTTTTAACATTACATGAACCACTTATTTCAACTTTCTGCATTCTTCGAGTTAAGTATGAATTAAACAATTTGTGCACTGCCCCCTTCAAACCAAAATGATTTAGCTTATCTAAAAGAATTCCATGATTTACACAATCAAAGGCCTTTGAGAGATCACAAAAAATACCAATGGGTGATGTCCGGTTATTTAGAGCATTTAATATTTGATCAGTGAAAGCGTACATAGCATTTTCTGTTGAACAGCCTTTCTGAAAACCAAACTGACATTTTGTTAGTACTTTATTTTTACAAATATGCGAGGCTACTCTTGAATACATTACTTTCTGAAAAATTTTTGATAGAGTTGTCAGAAGAGAGATTGGGCGATAGTTGTTGACATCCGACATATCCCCCTTTTTATGCAATGGTTTTACAATTCGATATTTCAGTCTATCGGGGAAAACACCCTGCTCCAAAGAGCTGTTACATACGTGGCTGAGAATCCTACTTTTCTGTGGGGAGCAAGCTTTAAGTGCCTTGCTGTAAATGCCATCAATCCGTAAGAGCTTTTATTTTTCAGTGAGTATATTATTTTATTGATTTCAGAGGGAGAGGTTGGTGGAAATACAGTTGTTTCAAACTGCACAGGTATGGCCTCTTCTATTAGTAGCCTTGCCTCTTCTAGTGAAGATCTAGATCCTATTTTCTCCACGACATTTAAAAAATGATTATTGAAAATATTTTCAATTTCTGATTGTTTGTTAGTACACTTGTCATTCAGTTTTATGGCACTAAAGTCTTCCTGTGCTCTTGGTGCCCTGTTTCCCTTTCAATAATATTCCTAATTACTTTAATTTTATTATCAGAGTTACTGATCTCAGACATGATACACATGCTTCTGGACTTTTTAATAACTTTTCTTAGTACTGCACAATAGTTTTTGTAATATTGAACAATTTCGGGGTCAGTACTCCCTCTTGCTGTTAGATACAGTTCTCTTTTACAGTTGGAAGATATTCTTATTCCTTTAGTTAGCCAAGGTTTTTTATATGTTTTCTTGGAATTATGTTTAACTATTTTCTTGGGAAAACAATTTTAAATACCCTTAAAAATGTATCGTGAAATATGTTATATTTCAAGTTTGCATCGGGTTCCTTATACACTTCATCCCAGTCTAGCTGCTGTAGGCTTTCCCTAAAGTTTGCAATATTTATATTGTTAATTGAACGCACTGCTTTGAAATTCTGATTTGATATACTGCATGGAGCTATGTCATGTACTGTAACTAGCTGCGCACCATGATTTGAAAGACCATTCTCAACAGGATAAGCATTTATGTCCTTAAACTGATCTTGGTCTATAAAAAAGTTATCTATCAATGTCCTGCTGTTCTTTGTTATCCGAGTAGGAAAATCACTGACGGAGCTCAAATTGAAAGAACTGAGTAATACTACTAGGTCATTCTTCCTATTACACTCTTTCAGGGAATCAACACTGAAATCCCCACAAATTGTAATTTGCTTCCCCCTGTCTGACATATAGCACAACAAAGTATCCAAGTTTTCTAGAAATAGCTGGAAATTCCCTGAGGGGGACCTATACACTGTTACAATTATGAAAGTGTCATCATTTAGTTTTAGTTCAGTGGCACATGCTTCCATATGTTGCTCTACACAAAATTTTTTAGTTTATAAATTTTTTACACTGTGGAAGCTTTTGACATATATGGCAACTCCTCCTCTCACCATATTAACTCTACTTACATGTGCAGCTAATTTGTACCCATTGATGCTAACCTTTTGCATATCAGTGACAATGTGATGCTCAGACAGGCATAGTACATCTATTACATTCTCAGTTTCTATATCTTCTAAACAAAGCAGAAGCTCATCAATTTTATTCTTCAATCCCCCAATATTTTGATGAAATATACTAACATTATTTTTCACTTTACTTTTGTGAGTATCTTGACCTTTTTTAACATCTTTAGTTCTTGCCTGGCTGAGTTTCCCACTGGACACTGATTTTACACTGAAAAAGAGTTTCCACCATGAGATGTAGTTCCTCCTCCCTTTAAATTTCCTGCTATCAGTCCAGCTAGTTTACCCTTCCCTTTCTTGTTGAGGTGTAGGTCATGTCTAGTATAGGCCCACCTACAGAGTGAATCAACAGGAACCACACCAATGTGTGACTCTGCACCAGATCCAAGTAGCCGTTCCAACTCCAAATTAACTCTCCTGACAGAAGAGCTCAAATGAGGTCGCTCGTGGCGCTCCAGAACCGACACAAACCCAACACTGGTATGACTCGATGTTGATGCAATCTTTGCCAGGTCACACTCTATGCTGTACCCCGGATCTCTGTCAATAATGTTGCCCGGCCCACCCACAATAACCACGGTATCTTCCTTAGTAAAGCCTCTACATAGTGAACCTAAATCCTCTGTAACCTGCCCCAGTCCAGCACTAGGTTTGAAAAAAACTTGTGACCTGGTATTCTGACCCTAATTCATCCTGCAGAAGTTGGCCCACACCCCTAGCATGCGAACTACCTAGCAACAAGACTTTCTTTCTCTTTGCAGACTTCCCTACATTCTTATTCAATTTGCTGCTGAAAGCTTGTTGAGCCCTGTCTACATCTACTTCTGTAAGAGGCTCATCAGTTTCTGACTGAGGCAACAGGTCAAACCTATTTTGTACATTAATAACAAAGCTGTCAGAAGAATTTCTTGGCCTGTTCCTTATGCCTGCTGCCACTTCCCACCCCTGTTTACCCTTCTCCCCCCTTAACCTGCCCAGTTCTCGCCTAGCCTCATCTAACTCAGCCTGAAGGGCAGCAATTTTCCCCTCCTGTTCCACAATCTTTCTATCTCTACTGCATAGCCTACAGAACCACTGATGAGTCTCGCTCATTTACCCAATTCCCACCCCACTACAATCGCCCCAATGAAAAAAGTTACTACATGCATCACACCAGACCCCGGAGCTAACGATTCTACGGCACGTCAGGCACTTTACACTCATGGTACAAATCGATTATAGTGACAGAAAGACAATTAAGTTACCGGAAAACAATGAAAATACGTTTACGAAAAATTAGGCCTACTCGCGACAATGTAAACAGTGGTTCAGAATGAGATTTTCACTCTGCAGCGGAGTGTGCACTGATATGAAACTTCCTGGCAGATTAAAACTGTGTGCCCGACCGAGACTCGAACTCGGGACCTTTGCCTTTCGCGGGCAAGTGCTCTACCATCTGAGCTACCGAAGCACGACTCACGCCCGGTCCTCACACCTTTACTTCTGCCAGTATCTCGTCTCCTACCTTCCAAACTTTACAGAAGCTCTCCTGCGAACCTTGCAGAACTAGCACTCCTGAAAGAAAGGATATAGCGGAGACATGGCTTAGCCACAGCCTGGGGGGCGTTTCCAGAATGAGATTTTCACTCTGCAGCGGATTGTGCGCTGATATGAAACTTCCTGGCAGATTAAAACTGTGTGCCCGACCGAGACTCGAACTCGGGACCTTTGCCTTTCGCGGGTTCTGCAAGGTTCGCAGGAGAGCTTCTGTAAAGTTTGGAAGGTAGGAGACGAGATACTGGCAGAAGTAAAGCTGTGAGGACCGGGCGTGAGTCGTGCTTCGGTAGCTCAGATGGTAGAGCACTTGCCCGCGAAAGGCAAAGGTCCCGAGTTCGAGTCTCGGTCGGGCACACAGTTTTAATCTGCCAGGAAGTGTCAGTGGTTCAGAAGTTTATTACTGGAAATTACTTAAGAGATGACGATACTCTACAGATATAAAGGGGCAGTAAACGTATTTAACACACTAAACTATCAGTAAATGCACTTAAAATTGCGGTATGAAGTTTAATCTGAAAGCTCAAAAGTTCGGCCTGGCCGCGATATGTAAACGAAACGAACTTTGCGTGATTACTGTGAAAATACGCGAGTAAGACAAAACATCAACAGATACGAAGAAAGTAAATTGGAAAAAGAAAACACTACATGGCAAGCACCCGTATTATCTAACACAGCCACACATCGATCGAGACGCATCCAACACATGGCTAAGAAAAGGCAATATATACAGTGAGACGGAAGGATTCATGATTGCAATACACGATCAAACAATAAACACCAGATATTACAGCAAGCATATTATTAAAGATCCCAATACCACAACAGATAAATGCAGACTTTGCAAACAACAAATAGAAACAGTAGACCACATCAGAAGCGGATGTACAATACTAGCAAGCCGGCCGGAGTGTCCGTGCGGTTCTGGGCGCTACAGTCTGGAGCCGAGCGACCGCTACGGTCGCAGGTTCGAATCCTGCCTCGGGCATGGATGTGTGTGATGTCCTTAGGTTAGTTAGGTTTAATTAGTTCTAAGTTCTAGGCGACTGATGACCTCAGAAGTTAAGTCGCATAGTACTCAGAGCCATTTGAACCATTTGAGCAAATACTAGCAAATACAGAATACCCCAGAAGACATGACAATGTAGCAAAAATGATACATCAACAGCTTGCCGTACAACATAAACTTATAAAACAACACGTTCCCACATACAAGTGTGCACCACAAAATGTACTGGAGAATGATGAATACAAATTATACTGGAACAGAACCATTATAACAGATAAAACAACACCACATAACAAACCTGACATCATACTCACCAATAAAAAGAAGAAATTAACACAACTAATCGAAATATCCATACCCAATACAACAAATATATAAAAGAAAACAGGAGAAAAAATTGAAAAATACATCCAACTGGCTGAGGAAGTCAAGGACATGTGGCATCAGGATAAAGTTGACATTATACCAATTATACTATCAACTACAGGAGTCATACCACACAATATCCACCAGTACATCAACGCAATACAGCTACATCCAAACTTATATATACAACTACAGAAATCTGTAATTATTGGTACATGTTCAATTACCCGAAAGTTCCTAAATGCAATGTAACATATACCGTACAGTTAAAAGGAAGTCACGCTTGATCAAGGTCCGCGTCACTTTCCATTTTTGATCAGACATAACGTCTGAGAAACGAAAGAAATAATAATAATAATAATAATAATAATAATAATAATAATCTTGCTCACATAGTCCACCCGCTGTACAAGGAATTTGTACTATGAAGAATGTATTTACGACAGTAAAAGGAGACACATGCATCACATATGCTTTAATATCTCATGGGAATGTTTTCTCCAAATTGTAAGTAGTTCCCACAATAGACCACAAATTGCTTCATTATCTGCTTCGCAACAGCAAAGGAAGTAATCATAGTGCAACGCAACAGTAAGTATGTAATGGCTACTAAACTGCTGTAGGGCCTACAATTTATAATAATAATAATATAATTGTAATAAACAGGTTAGATTCACTCAAGATTCTAATGCACTACATTATTTCGTACTCTTTTTGCTTACAAAACCCTACATTTCAACATTACCTGCGTTCAATGCGACGGCCTTACGCCATCTTACTGAAAGGGCCTGTATGCCCGCATGGTAACACTCTACCGATCAACGTCGGAGCCAACGTCTTGCTGCATCAATAACCTCCAAATTGTCTACGTACTGCTTCCCGCGGAGTGCATCCTTCATTAGGCCAAACAGATGGAAGTCGGAACGTGCGAAATACGGGCTGTAGGGTGGATGAGGAATAACAGTCCAATGAATTGTGTCAGTACTACCAACAGAGACATCCAGTAGTGCAGCGAGGTATTTGTGAACTGTCAATCACGTAGAGTGAGAGTGTCTGCACGTTCCAACATTTGACGAGTCAGAGCTGCGTGCGGCTGGCCGGCACGCGGGTAGATCATCTTATTGCGATGATGACAGACACCTCCCCAAAAGAGTCACCGTGCTTTATTATTATTATCACTTTACGAGAGGCGTTCAATAAATAAAACAACATTTTGTTTCTGGACCAGTTTCGGTTGAAAAAAAAAAAAATGCTGAATTTGTAAGGGGGACTTCGTGGAATGTTCCCATTGTAGCCACTATAGTTTCCTGAATTTTCGATAGGTGAAGACGCTATACGTAGCCTTCAACATGGCGTCCGTAACGGAGGTATGCCGATCGTTGTGGCCGAGCGGTTCTAGGCGCTTCGGCCCGGAACCGCGCTGCTGCTACGGTCGCGGGTTCGAATTCTGCCTCGGGCAGGGATGTGTGTGATGTCCTTAGGTTAGTTAGGTTTAAGTAGTTCTAAGTCTAGGGGATTGATGACATCAGATGTTAAGTCCCACAGTGCTTAGAGCCATTTGAACCATTTTTTGAACATAAGTGCGCTCCAAGCAGAGAGCTGTCGCCGAGTGTCTGTCCGTCTGCTTAGCTGGGTGGTAACGTGTTTGCCTCCCATGCACTGGACCCGGGTTCGATTCCCGACCGGGTTGGAGATTTTCTCTGCTCGCGGATTGGGCGTTGTATTGTCCTTATCATCATTTCATCCTCCTCATCGGCCGCAAGTCGCCCAGTGTGGCGCCGACTGAAATAAGACTTGCACTTGGCGGCCCAACCCGCATGGAGCCTCCCGGCCAACAATGCCGTACGATCATTTCATTTTTATTGAGTTTCTTTTGGCGGAAAACCAGAACATCGCAGATATTCGTAGGCACTTGCAGAATGTCTGCGGAGACTTGGATATGAACAAAAACACGGTGACTCGTCGGCGAGGCGGCTGTCGTCACCGCAACAAGGTCGCGCAAACCTATCCGACCGGCCGCACACAGCTGTGACTCCTGAAATGTTGGAACGTGCGGACACTCTCACACAAGGTGATCGACAGTCCACAAACACCTCGCTGCGCTACTGGACGTCTCTGTTGGTAGTACTGACACACTTCATTGGACTGTTCTCCCTCATCCACCCTACAGCTTGAAGAATGCATCCGCGGGAAACAGTACGTAGACGATCGGGAGGTTATTGATGTAGCGAGACGTTGGCTCCGACGTCGACGAGTAGAGTGGTACCATGCGGGCATACGGGCCCTCCCAGTAAGTTGGTGTAAGGCTGACACATTGAAATGAAATTATATTGAAAAGTAGGATTTTGTAGGGAAGAGATTAGAAAATAATACGTCGTGTTGGAAGCTTGAGTAAAACGAGCCTGCTTCCAGAAAAAAAGTGTTGCATTACTTATTGAACGCCCCTCATATTATTATTAGTGGCAACGATCAGGCACAAACTGTGCAATATCTGTCAGTTCAGATATAAGAAGTTCAGCAGTCAGATAATTTAGAAACAGTATGCCCAAGTATAGTGCACGCATATTAATTTGGTTGCTTTTAAATGGAGGTACAGTGTGAGGATGAAGCATGTGTCGGGATGCAGAGGAGTGTTGCAGACAGCATATTTTGAAACGAGTATCTACCCGCAGTGTGGATAGTTTATTTTCTTTTCTGAGAAGAAGTTGTAGGTAGCACTCATGATGCATTAAGAACTGCTTCATCATTCTTTAAAAGAGAGTACCAGTTGTCTCATTGTCTCGTCACTTCCTGATGTAATAAAATACCAAAAAAACTAAATGTTAATCACCTTACTCCATTTAAAAGCTGAAAGCGTCCGAAGAATGTTCTTCTTCATTCTAAAGTTTAGTTGGGAGCTGATGTTGACGATGGGGGGAGGGGGGGGGGTGTGTTATTAGCTAATATTTGATTGCGCGCGGGGGTAATCGTCTCAAGTTGGGAACTACTGCTCTAATACAAGCATATTCGGGAGTATTATCTTGAACTAAGCTATCTCAACAAAAAGCTTTGAAACTCCAAAAACGTTACAGCAAAGGCGATTTTAGCTGAAAGACAGAAACATGAAAGGAAAAATTACATAGAAACTAAATATGCTGGAATAGCATGGAATGAGGTCTGGTAAAACATTAGTAGTGACGTTCTTTCGTCTGACGTGAGAACAGCGTGGTACAAGGTAGTCAATAACATCATCAGCACCGAACGAGGGGGCGCAGTGGTTAGCACACTGGACTCGCATTCGAGAGGACGACGATTCAATCCCGCGGCCGGCCATCCTGATTTAGGTTTTCCTTGATTTCCCTAAATCGCTCCAGGCAAATGCCGGGATGGTTCCTTTGAAAGGGCACGGCCGACTTCCTTTCCCGTCCTTCCCTTATCCAACGAGACCGATGACCTCGCAGTTTGGTCTCTTCCCACAAAAAAAAAAAAAAAACAACAACATCATCAGCACTAATGAGCGTGTCTTTGCCATCGGTTTAAGTGACACTAACCTCTGCAGCACATGCAATCTCGTTGATAGTGTGCTTCATCATTACACATGCGGAGATCGGATTATCAACTGGAGGTGGACCAGGGAGAAAATTGCTCAAATAATAAGAACTTCAGCAAACAATGTACCGACTAACATTTTCTTCAGACCAGAAGAAAGTTACTACCCTCAGGCAAAAAATAACGCAGTGATTTGATTAATGGGCAACTATACAAGTTACATTTTTAATAATATTGGGAGCGATGAACATATTGAATACCAGATGTATATGGAAAAGGAATTCGAGAAAACACTTGAGTATCAGAATCACAATAAGAAATATGGTAACATGCTCCGAATTGTCTTCAGCAGAACGGGTATAGATTAGGAACTGGATTCCTCGTTGTTAGGCGATGGGTTGTGTCACGTTCCCGACCCTAACCTCATCTGCAAGTAACACATGAAAAATAAATCAGTAGTACAGCAGGTACAAGAATATGACGACGGCAAACATCTGGTGTCTTTTATAAAGGAAGATCTTGAACTCCCTAAGGATGCGTTTAGAAGGCTGGAACTGGCAAAAATAACAAGGCAGTGAAGAACTTTGCGATGACGCTGTTCGGGACTGCTCTTCTGTCCACGTAACTTACTCTGGAAGGAACACACATCAAGGATTTACTAACTGATTAATTTGGGTCTGGGAAATGATTATGAGGAACCTCAGGCTGCAGAAGAAGAAAATGTGCATGCTGAACTGCCGCCAGTTGAAGGTGACAGTGGAGGTGCTAAATGTGTGCTGCTGCTAAAGACTGCATTTCATTCCTCATTCTTTGAATGCTGTAATTTGTGACTGCAATTATCTGTCACCTTATTTATGTCATTTCATTGTAAGCTAGCCATTTTTGTTACTGTTTTTGTGGAATAAAAAAAATTACCAGTTTTGAAAAAAAATACAATACTGATTAAATCACCAGACATTTCCCATTCGCATCTGTGTGACTGGTCTGAGGGCTATTGGTATGTACGTAGGCGAGAGCCACAGCGTGCGGAATTGGGCGCGCCTTGACGTGCAGCATGCGGCTATCGATTCCGGCTGCTGCCGCCTGTAGTAGTACATTGGCGCAGGGCGCGCATACTATCTCCGATGCTGTTATTACCCCGCCTGAAATGGCCTAGTGGTGCTTGCTTTGCAATCAGGTACTAGGTGGCGCGACTGACTGCGCCGTTCCGAACCAGCAGCTAGCAACAAGGAGAACTGCCGTAGTTTTGGCAAGCACAAAGTACACCAAACCATTATTGCGACCACAGGCGCATGTGGCCACATGACGAATGCTGCGCTGCGTCAGTCAAACTAAAAGTGAAAGAAAGGAGCCACAAATTATTAGAAAAAAACGGCACTTGGAAATCCAGGATGCAGTCAACAAAAATGTTCAAACGTGTGTGAAATCTTATGGGACTTAACTGCTAAGGTCATCAGTCCCTAAGCTTACACACTACTGAACCTAAATTATCCTAAGGACAAACACACACACACACACACACACACACACACACACACACACACACACACACACACACACACACACATGCCCGAGGGAGGACTCGAACCTCCACCGGGACCAGCCGCACAGTCTATGACTGCAGCGCCCTGCCGGCCGGATTGGCCGAGCGGTTCTAGGCGCTACAGTCTGGAACCGCGCGACCGCTACGGTCGCAAGTTGGAATCCTGCCTCGGGCATGGATGTGCGTGATGTCCTTAGGTTAGTTAAGTTTAAGTAGTTCTAAGTTCTAGGGGACTGATGACCTCAGAAGTTAAGTCCCATAGTGCTCAGAGCCATTTCAACCACTTTTGAACCTGTTCATATTAAAATCATTATCTGCTCTGTGATCTACAGTTGCCCATAGACTTTGTAGCCTTATGCAGATTTTAGCCATATACATCACTTAACGCGTAGTAGTTCAAATGGTTCAAAAGGCTCTAAGCACTATGGGACTTAACATCTGAGGTCATCAGTCCCCTAGAACTTAGAACTACTTAAACCTAACTAACCTAAGGACAGCACGCACATCCATGCCCGAGCCAGGATTCGAACCTGCGACTGTAGCAGCCTCGTGGTTCCGGTCTCAAGCGCCTAGATCCGCTCGGCCACAGCGGCCGGCACACGTATTAGTCAGGTTTTATAATAACATTGATTACATTTATGTGCATTTCAGTTAGATACATCAAATTTAACGTTCGCATGTACTTAGTATTGAGCCGAAGCCCGCAGGTCGCGTGTCACGTGTTTTGCCGGGATTCCACGAGTGAGGTGGGCTTCATCTTCGTTACGCTTCTCTCACTGCTGCTCTTAATGGTGGGTAGCGAGCTTACTGCTTTCACTCACAAAGGCAACATAGTTCATCCGCATCATTACGAATACTGTCAACTTCGAAATTTCCTGCCAGATTAAAACTGTGTGTCGGACCGAGCCACGAACCCAGGACCATTGCCTTTGTTAAGTGGGAGAAGGTATGAGACGAGGTACCGGCGGAAGTAAACCTGTGACGACGGGCCGTGACTTGTGCTTGGGTAGCTCAGTTGGCAGAGCGCTTGCCCGTCAAAGGCAAAAGTCTAGAGTTCGAGTTTCGATCCGGCACATTTTTAATGAGCCAGGGAGTTTCATTTCATTCTGGACAATCTACTTTATAATACTACATGCACTGTCTTTATTGCTGAACCAATATTTCTTCTTTGCTTGTTGCAGGTGAGTTCGCAAATGCTGATGTACTTAAAGAAACAGTTTTTAGGTGAGTACGACCGTTCTTTTTGCGAAATATTGCCGGCGCTGTCTTGATGCTATGACGTATTAATATCTATGGGCCGCGCGGGGTAGCCCCGCGGTCTAAGGCGCCTTGTCACGATTCGCGCGGCTTCCCCGTCGGAGGTTCGAGTCCTCCCTCGGGCATGTGTGTGTGTGTGTGTGTGTGTGTGTGTGTGTGTGTGTGTGTGTGTGTGTGTGTGTTTTGTCCTTAGCTTAAGTTAGTTTTAGATTAAGTAGTGTGTAAGCCTAGGGACCGATGACCTCAGCAGTTTGGTCCCATAGAAGCTGACCACAAAATATCTTTGGAGCCACAAGCTAGAATCTAGTTCTCTCTGCTGTATGGTATGGGATTGGTCCCTTGTGGCAGGTTGTCTCAATGCTGCCTCCATCGCGTCCCACAGTTGCTGAAGGGGTAGTGGCGAAGATGGTTTACGAGAAGGCGGGCCACTGCTGCTTATTTAGGTACGAGTTCGGCGAAATATGCGTACGTGTAAATCCTCTCTATGCTCCGTAACATGTTGGATATTTCTGGTCGTGAAAGACATTGTACTAGCGTCTCATCAGGAAGCACAGGCTGCAGGTATCTATGTTCACAAGCTACAAGAATGTACTCATAACTTGCAAGGACGGACTTAAAACGAAACCATTCGATTATCTTCATCGACCAAAATTAATAGAATTACCTTGAGAAATTTAGGGACGACACTGGTTGTACTTCTCGACAGTGCTCCGTCAACAGTATGTGCAGGGGGGTTGAATAATGGCACGGAAACATGTATTCATCGAAAGGAGCAAACAATGGTCGCATACCCACAAAGTAGATGCCAATTTCTGATAATTGCTGATTCCTTCCAAGAGGCTGAGTATTGGTGCAGACGATAACACTGTGCTCAGAGCTGCATCCGCAACAAGTGTGGACAAGTGCCAAACTACAACACACGAGGTTATACTGAAAGTGGTGAGAAACATTTCGTTACAACAGCACTTCAAACAGTATGATAGTAGTAGAAACGACTGCAGCCCCGTAATATGCCGATCTCACGCCGAGCGCTGGTATGTTGGGATGTCGTAAACGTGACCATCAGGTGTGTTTCCAAAATGGTCAACAACATATGGAGATGTGTGCATCGGCGCCAGCAGTGATTGGCGAAGGGTAGAAATTATCAACAATGGGAGCAGGAGCATCTGAGATGATCGTAGTACTCTGAGGAGCCAAAGAAACTGGTACACCTGCCTAATACCGTGTAGGGCCCCTCGAGCACGCAGAAGTGCCGCAGCACGACGTGACATGGACTCGAGTAATGTCTAAAGTACTGCTGGAGTGAATAGACATCATGAATCCTGCAGGGCTGTCCATAAATCAGTAAGAGTACGAGGGGGTAGAGATCTCTTCTGAACAGCACGTTACAAGGCATCCTAGATAGGCTCAAAAATGTTCAGTCCTCGGGAGTTTGATGACCAGTGGAAGTGGTTAAACTCAGAAGAGTGTTCCTGGAGCCACTCTGTATTCCTGGACATATGGGGTGTCGCATTGTTATGATGGAATTGCCCAAGTCCATCGGAATGCTCAATGAACATGAATGGATGTAGGTGATCAGACAGGATGCTTACGTCTGTGTCATCTGTCAGAGTCGTATCTAGAGGTATCAGGGTCCCATACCACTCCAACTGCACACGCCCCAAACCATTACAGAGCCTCCACCAGCTTAAACAGTCAGTACTATAAAACCGTAATAAGTGTAAAACAGTGAATTATAAAAGTGAAGCAATGTGCAGCAACTACAGTGACAAGGAACAGAGTGTGACAGTTATGGTTAACTGCATTTGCTTCTGCTTGGTGGCGTTGTACGGTGCGCAGTTTTGCAGTATGTTCAGAAGCTTGTATGCACGCCGGCCTGCTGCTAGGACGGTGTGTTAGCCGACGCTCTCTCTCCTCGTGAGTGGGGCTGTTGATAATTCGTGCGCTGCGGCGAGGTGGGCGTTTGGAAGAGACCTTCAAGTTTCTTAAAAATGCGCTGTAAATAAAATCGTTCTGCTGATTTAGTGTGTTGGCAGTTTCTTGCAGACGACGTGCAAATAAGAAGGTTTTTTACGTAACTGACTTTTTGTAATTTTAGTATACGATTCTCTCTTGTTCAACGCATAGCATCTCTGCTGCTACCCCTCTCTCCCCACTTTCCTAGCCTTCTTTTCCCGCCCTCTCAAAGATGTGTGTGAAATCTTATGGGACTTAACTGCTAAGGTCATCAGTACCTAAGCTTGCACACTATTTAACCTAATTATCCTAAGGACAAACACACACACCCATGCCCGAGGGAGGACTCGAACCTCCGCCGGGATCAGCCGCACAGTCGGTCCCTCTCGCTCCATTTTATAGTTTTACTATTTTATGCTAAATACATTTTACGTAGCCATTTTTCCACAAAGTAGTATTTTAACGAGAATTGTAACATAATAATACTTTTTATAAATTTAACATGACTGCTCTTGTCAACTTCATGAAATTCCCACCGCCTCCTCCATGGTCTGCTTCCCCTCCCCCAATCACCCTCACTCCATTTTCTCGTTCCTTCCCCCTGTTTTTGCCCTTCTCTTCCCCCTCTCCCCTGCCTCCAACTGGTACCCATTTAAAATACTGACCGCAGTTGCAAAACACAGTACTCTGATATGATGTCCTGAATAGATAAATCAGGTTACTGACGCAAATAGCCCGCATCTCGTGGTCGTGCGGTAGCGTTCTCGCTTCCCACGCCCGGGTTCCCGGGTTCGATTCCCGGCGGGGTCAGGGATTTTCTCTGCCTCGTGATGGCTGGGTGTTGTGTGCTGTCCTTAGGTTAGTTAGGTTTAAGTAGTTCTAAGTTCTAGGGGACTGATGACCATAGATGTTTAGTCCCATAGTGCTCAGAGCCATTTGAACTGACGCAAATACTTAGGTAAATTCTACATTTATGTACATTTTTTCCTACTTATTGTGAAATATTAAACGGTATGTATTAAGCCTTACTTCGTTTTAGATATGAAGATGATCCTGAATGATCTAAACATATCATGTAATTAAAAATGTGCGACTGATACTGAACAATAAATGAGAATTAACTTAAGCATTACGTTATGAATAGTTTCGATGTACAACTAGTTACTTTATGCCAACATCAATGCAAAGTGCTAATACCGTAGGTCAGTAGCATCTGACGAGACTGATCACTTGCGCGAGGGAAACGTTAGGCAATCAGTGTAACACGCTTCTACGACAAAAACCCGGAAAACATTGTAGTGAATTACAGTTATAGTTCATTGACCGGTTAAGAATGAATAATTTTACTAGCGAAAAACTGTAAGATGTTGAGAGCAGTTCCAAGGTTCATTGAATTGGACATTGTTGATTTCCTTCCCCAATGTCCACGTACGTGAATTTGACTTCAGTGTCTAATGACACTCTCCCAGTCACTTCAGTATTTTTACCAAACGATGTTGGTCGCTGCCAATCTGTTACTTATAGTTTGATCTTTGAAAGATCTCAGACGCACTGGAACGTCTTTCTATTACTTGAAAGCAAGTGCTACACTGGTTTAAAGGTTGGCACAGGAGAGGACTTCGTGACGGGCCGAATCAAACGAGCCAGAAGACTGGTGACTCAAGGAACAACAGTTAGCAGTAAGCGCATGGTTTTAAATCTCTTTCGTTCTTTCCCTTATTGCACATTAACTGCTAAACCACCAGTGATTGCCCCCTCAATTTGCTTTTGTTTCTTTCTACTTGCCGCTGTGAGGGCGGAAGTAAGCTGCGTCGGGCGTTACGTTGTCGGTTTGCCTTGTCTGCGGTATCAGGTCGAGGTTTCTTATCTCACTGAGCACAGAGAGAGCTGTTCTTTTGCCACTTTTATCTCGGGACTCAGAAATGCGTGGTTCTTAAACATAGTGTCGTGATCTCCACGTTACATGAACAGTGTTTGTATGACATTTACTTTTTCTGCAGTATGAAGACACAGCCTCGGAAAAAATACATTCATATTCTTGTCAAAGGTTCTACCACGGTTGTTGGTTGCGAGACGAGATTCTGGCAGTTAAAGTTTTTTGTACTTCCTCTTTCGTTCATCATTTGCAGGAAGTAAGGAAACAAACCGATGATGACCACCACCACCACCACCACCACCACCACGAGGCTGTGACAGTAAGACATAAGAACACACGTGTTGACCAAGCACCAATGCAACGACTGTTTCTACAGAAATATGTTGCATAAACGATTTGTCAAGAGACTGTCAACAAATTAATGTAAAAAAAAATTCCCGTCAATCTTTTTAATTTAGATCGTCTTTGTAATGTTTACGACGACTATGAGCTTAACGGTGTTCACAGCCTAAATTCGCGTATGGCATTCTTTACTGTAGCCTTCGACATTATAGACAACGGATGTTTATTGCCATTAGAAGAATAAAAATACTGGGTTCATAGGTTCCATTTATAATTCAGCGAATATGCCGATTCTAAACTTTTGAAACGTTGTATTGGTAGATCAGTACCATCTAGTTTGGAACAGCCGACCTAACGTTTTACGGTTTTACAAGGAGACGGCACGACCGTGGGGTCGGGGATTTGTCCGAAATTTTGTGTGGTAAAAGAGGACCCCTAACACCTCTCCTTGTTAGTTTTAAGCAACATTCTCATTTAAATTTTTACAAATTTGATACTCTAACATTTGTTGTTCAACTTTGTATGGTGATCACAAAAGTAAATTACTTTTGTAATGCCAAAATGTTATATATGATAATCGCCATATAGAAGTGCCATCTCACGGACTTCTTTTCATAAGGCTTGAGTTGAGTACACTGCCACTTTTCACTTGCATCTCACCACGTAAGACTGACGTGATACTGTGTATCTATATGTTGGACAGATTCATTTTTTTGTTTGTTGGTTCATAAGACGTTTGTGTGATTGATTGTGTTAGCGTTAATTTTCATTCGCTTGTCACGGTGTATTTACTTTTATTCGACGTCATCACATTTTTTCGTATGTACCCATTTTATTGCAGATCCTTTGAAAATGGCGCAACACCGACACCCGTAAGGCCTAATAAAGTTAACAAGAATTGTGGTTGGGATAAAAGTGTTGTTACATTAAGCTGGTTCATAAGTTCGTAGCGTATTTGCTTTGCGTGTTGGTATTCCGTTTGCTGTTGGCCTATTTATCTTTCGTCATTTTTTATTGCCAGTTCACTGTTGCTATTTCAATTTACATATTGTCACTTTGTCGTAGTGAGTGCAGCTGTGGACGCTAGAAAGTGGACTGCCAAGTGGAGAATTCGGAACATTTCATTCTGTTTGAGTTCAGGGGAGGAGTTATAGCAGCGGAGGCAGTCAGAAACATTTGAGCCGTGTGTGGGATAATGTCATTGGACTGACCACGACTAGAAAATGGCTTTCTCGTTCTAAGGAGGATTGTTTTCACACTAGTGACTCTCCACGTTCAGGAAGATGTTCGGGGTTAGATCGTTGAAGCACATTAATCCTCAACGATCCACGTCAGCGTACTCGAGAACTGGCAAATGTGATGAACTGTGATCATTCGACCATCGTGCGACGTTTGCATGCAGTGGGGGAAGCTTCAAAAATCGTGTGTCTGGGTACCGCATGCTCTAAGCCAAAATCAGCGAGTGGCCATATGTCCATCTCTTTTTGCTCGTCATCAATTGGCTCGTGAACAACACCACCTACTAACCTCTGTCGTTAATGGTGACGACAAATTCTGTCTTTATACTAACATAAGGAAAAGAAATGGATGGTTGAGCCCACATAAAGCACCAACTCCCCGTATAAAGACCTGCGCGCATGCACAGAAGATAACGTTACGCATCTGCGACGATATGGTGTACTACAAATTGCTTCGCCGAGATTTAACAATCACTGCTGACGTTTGTCAACAGTTGAGACGTCTTAAAAACGCAGTCTAACAACGACCAGGAAGACTGCGTGAAGTGATGCTACTGCACGATAACGCCCGCCTGCATTCTGCTACACTGACAAAAAAACACTGTACAGGAGTTGTGTTGGGAAGCCATTCCGCACCCAACTTATTCACCTGATTTTGCGCCCTCAGTTTTTCACCTTTCCCGCTATCTATGGAAAAAACTCCAAGAAACTTCTTGTCCAGGTGAAAATGCGGTCCGAACAGGTCTCTATGAGTTCTTCAGCGAAATAGCATGTGATTTCTATACAGTCGCGGAATCGAAAAGTTACCCCAGCGTTGGCAGACCGTTGTAAGTGGTAAAGGACAATATATTATTAACGACAAAAATCTCCATTACGTTTGTCTGTTATGTTTATGAAACTTGTGAAAAAACGCTACGAACTTGTGCCCTCCTGCTAACAGGTGTTTATATTATGTACGTGTTACAGGAGCTATGGTTATTGTATTTGTATTACATCCTCTTAAAATATTCGACCGTTTGTGACGCCCTTTGTAGCAGGTATGAGTTGGATATAGAGTGCAGGCTTCCCAGCTCGACCCCTCAGCTGATCGACCTCAGCCACGAAGTGCGCAACTTAACAGACCTTCAGGCAGCCCTCCGTACTGAAGGAGCGTTAGCCGCTGCAGCAGGAGCGGAGCAATGAATTAAACACCCCTCGCCTCCTGAATAAAACACGCGCTGCGACCGACCAGGTCAGTAATCACGTCGTGGCGAGAGTTCACGGCGGCGTAGCTGCGGTACCGTCGCAGTAGTAGTTTCCATTAGATGCAGCAGGGAGAGAGCCATTCGCATTTGTTACTGGAGACGAGTAGAAAACATACACCACGTACCAACAATAACTGAAGCACCTAACTGTTTTCTGGACGACAAGAGGACGATTTGTAAAAAGAAACACGTTATTTTCTGTTTGCTTGCACCTACAGTCCTACATTATTTCAACACAATTATGTTCCGCCTGTACTATTATTGTACACTGCTCAAAAGAATTAGGGGAACGTGACTTTGGGCGTCTGCCATACACCATTGAGCAATAATTGAGGACTCAGTATGTTTCCAAATCATACACTGAAGAGCCAAAGAAACTGGCACACCTACCTAATATCGTGCAGAACCCCCACACGCACGTAGAAGTGCCGCAACACGACGAGGCATGGACTCGACTTACGTCTGAAGTAAGTGCTGGAGGTAATTGATACCGTGAATCCCGCAGGGCTGTCCGTAAAACCGTAAGAGTACGAGGGAGTGGAGATCTCTTCTGAACAGCACGTTGCAAGTCATCCCAGTTATGTTCAATAATGTTCATGTCTGGGTAGTTTGGTGGCCAGCGCAAGTATTCAAACTCAGAAGAGTTTTCCTGGAACCACACTGTAGCAAATCTGGAGATACGGCGTGCCGCATTGTCCTGATGGAATTTCCCAAGTCCGTCCGAATTCACAGTGGACATGAATGGATGCAGGTGAACAGACAGGATGCCTACGTACGTGTCACCTGTCAGAGGCGTATCTAGACGTATCAGGGGTCCCATATCACTCCAACTGCACACGCCTCAAATCATTATAGAGCCTCCACCAGCTTGAACAGTTCTCTGCTGACATGCAGAGTCCATGGATTCATGAGGTTGTCTCCATACCCGTACACGTCCATCCGCTAGATACAATTTGAAACGAGACTCGTCCGACCAGGCAACATATTTCCCGTCATCAACAGTCTAATGTCTGTGTTGACTCGTCCAGGCGAGGCGTAAAGTTTTGTGTAGAGCATTCATCAAAGGTAAACGAGTGGGCCTTCGACTCCGAAAGCCTATATCGATGATGTTTCGCTGAATGCTTCGCACGCTGACAGTTGTTGATGCCTCAGTACTGAAATTTGGAGCAATTTGCGGAAGGGTCACACTTATGTCACGTTGAACGATTCTCTTCAGTCGTCGTTGGTCCCGTTCTTGCAGGATGTCGGAGATTTGCTGTTTTACCGGGTTCCTGATATCCATGGCACACTCATGAAATGGTCGTACGGGAAAATCTCCACTTCATCGCTACCTGGGAGATGCTGTGTCCCATCGCTCGTGCGCCGACTGTAACATCACGTTAACTCACTGTAGCAGCAGTAACCGATCTAAAAACTGCGCCTGAGACTTGTTGTCTTAAATAGGCGTTGCCGACCGCAGTGCCGTATTCTGCCTGTTTACATATCTCTGTATTTGAATACGCGTGTCAATACCAGTTTATTTGCCGTTTCAGTGTAGCTTTATATTTCACGGAGTAAGTATACAGCAAAACGTCATTACATCTTCTATCCTTTACCGAAAAAGAACTGAAATGTCCGACAGTTGTCGAAAGCAAAATGAAAACTTCATTCGTCCCATCATCCTGTGTGGTTTTCAGTGGACTTTCACAGCGTCTATAACATGTATTCTCTCCGTGAGTGTTTATCATTGCTTGACACCTACGTGGCATGCTCCGCATAAGTCTACAGAGGTTACCCTGTCGTATCCGTACCCATTCTTCAATGAGAGCCCATGACAGTTCTTGGAGAACCTGTGGCGGAACAGGACGACCGCGAACACGTCTGTCAAGCGTGTCGCACATATGCACGGTGGGGTTTAGGTCGGAACTAAAGCCCTGGTCACGCTCACAACGGAGGCCGCGTATGCGGCAACCGCCACAAGGTCCACTGTTCGATATAAAAGCTGGCGGTAAGGTGACGATGGACAACGACAGGATCCTTATGGGTGTCAACACTGAAGCCTCCCCATAACATCACAGAACCTTGGAAACCTGCCGATTCCCTGGACAACATTTGGCAGGTACCGCTCGCCAACGATCACCGCACACGAACACGGTCATCGCCGTGCGTCGGAGGATATCTGAACTCCTCTGTGAAAAACAAGTTTGCCCAGTGACGACGTTACCAGTTGACATGAGAACGGCAGAACTGAAGGCTGCCTGAAAGATTTCGTGCCAAGCGCGGTACTGAACAGGATGTGTGGGTCGTAAGGTTCTTTCTCGTAACCCGTTCATTACATTCTTATCTATCACACGGCTTCAGTGTCCTTCAGAGATCATCTTGCAATGCTCTGGCGGTATCCATACGACGCCGCAATGCAGAGACGGCCGTACATCGGTCTTCACATGGGGTTGTACTAAAAAAGATCCAACATACCGTACGTTGATACACGTGTTCCTGTAAACGATGTATTTATAAACGAAAAGCGTTATTTGTGTGTGTTCTACAGGATTAATTTCCTTAGTTACCGGTTCTCACCTTATCAGGCATCATCAGACTTTATCGACTGTCGTCGTCTTAGAAGGTGCAATATTGGTGGACAGTACTGAAAGAGATGTTATTCATCAGCAATGAGGCACAACGCAGAGTCAATGTCATTTCTGGCAGTGCAGTAATAATGCGATTAAAAACTTAAAAGTTAATCAGTAAATAAACATAAACTGCGAGGATTAAGGGAACTTTAGGAGAGGAGACGGGGGGGGGGGGGATATTAAACCAAGTTTGGTCATTTAATATTAAATTAGGACTGTGAGCCAGATCTTCGTGACTTCCAGGGCTTCCAACAGATAGCAACATGCTCTGCCAATGTGTGGCTAGTAACAATTGGCCTCATTAAGTACATGCTCAGCAGATGTGGAATCATAATTCTGCAACCTGTAGCTGCGATCTTATTCCGCCAGCCTAGTTTCTGTCTCTCTGCCTGATTTATCAACATAAAACTTACCACAATCAGGTCAAGTAATTCTGTATAACCCACGGTTGGCTAATGAGCGGGTCGTATCTTTAATACTGAAAATACCCTGCTGTTCCTGTTATTCAATGTTGTTCTCCAGTATTGTGACTTCTTTGACGACGATAGTCAGTTAGTATCATAAGGACCATACAAGCCGAAAACCAGTCAACTAAATAATTTAATTCTTTAGAACACACATAGTGCAGTCCTTTTCATTTATAATTACGTCGTTCTGACAAGAAGCGTCGGAGAAACCATTATGTTACTGAATGTATTTATTTATTTCGCGATCGAGATTTCTGTATGTATGTGATTCTCATATGATGACTCACTACGAAGTGCGTCAGCGCACATTCTTTGCTGTTAGAAGGACATGCTCCTCGTGTCGACCATATTTCACGTTATCTGCATTAGAATAAATAAGATTTTCCGTCGTCAGTATAAAAAATCATTGCACTTCGTTTTACAGTGACTATAGAATTCACGTAAATGATCGCTTTACTACTTTTGTAATCCAATCAGTGCGTTGGCCGACGAGCGGCTCCTTTCTGTGTGTGCAAGTAGAAAGCTGTTTTTGTGCTCGCCACATGGTTCGTGCTCAGATGTGTCGAGCGCGGATATGCTCATAGTACCATAATTACGAGGGTGCTTCAAAGAGGAAGTAATAAATGTCGTTCCATGCTAACAAGGGGAGGCCGCCAATTGTGAAATTCTGATTCGATTCGTACTGCGCATAATAAAAGCTAATGGCCAGAGGTGTAATGTGGCAAAGCACCAAGATGCACTTCTCAGCCGTTGTCGAGAAAATCGACAGTTAAAAGAAACCGTTGCGGTGAAATACTCTCTATGATTAATACATTTCTACAGCGTCGTAGCGCAGCGGTAAGCGCTCGGGTTCGTAATCCGAAGGTCGCCGGATCGAATCTCGCGCCATGCAACTTTTTTTATTAGTTTTTTGTAATTCAAAGATATATAATTAACTGCATCTTGGTGCTTTGCCACATTACACCTGTGGCCATGAGCTTTTATTATGCGCAGTATGAATCGAATCTGAATTTCACAATTGGCGGCCTCCCCTTGTAAGACCACTCCGCAAGAAGGAAAATTGGAAATTTGTGGTAAGTTCCTGTGGAACCGAACTGCTGAGATCATCAGTCCCTAGGCTTACGCACTACTTAATCTAACTTTAACTTACGCTAAAGACAACACACACACACACACACACACACACACACACACACACACACACCTATGCCGGAGGGAGGGCTCGAACCTCCGACGGAGGGAGCCGTGCGAACCACGGCAAGGCGCCTGAGACCGCGCGATTACCCCGCGCGGCTGCGCAAGAAGACTGGCGCATTGTCAGAAGGTTTTTTTTTTTGTTATGGTTTTGGGACGCAAAACTGCTACGGTCATAAACGCCCATCCTGTGGCTTCGGGAAGGGTAAAAAACCGAATGTTAAATCAGCTGCAATGGGAGCGTAACTCAAAAGGGAGGGAAACTAAAAACGGAGGGAAATATTAAAAAACTACAATTGAAGGGGGGGGGGGTGTTGTTGCCTCCAAAAAAGAGCTTCAAATGACCGATGTCATCTCACTGACACTGTTAAACTCAAGGACGCGATCGGCGAGAGCGTGTCATCTGCTAAAAGGGAAGATATATCAGGCGACAGCTTTAACGGGGCGCGTAGCGGATTAAAATAGGGGCACTGAAGTACAAGGTGTCTCACCGTCCACGGTTGAGAGCAGTGGGGACAAAACGGGGGAGGATCGCCACTTAAAAGATGTCGATGGCTAAAAAGACAGTGCCCTATCCAGAGTCTAGTTAATATTACATCCTCCCGACGACGAGGCCGGGAGGAAGAGGTTCAAGCGCAGGGGAGAGGTTTTACGTCCCGTAATTTATTATCGGGAAGTGTAGACCAACGTGTGTGCCACGAAAGAGCAACACGACTACATAAAACGCTTTGTAGATCGGCTAAGGGAACCATGCGGACAGCGGGCCAAGGAAGAGAGACTGCAGGCTTGGCCGCTATATCGGCTGCCTCGTTTACGTGTATTCCGTGTTTCCCACAGGCAGTTCTGCTGCGATACGGATAACTCGTACAACACAGTGTAAGAGTGGAATGGTGGGGCAACTGCAAACCTACTCCACAGTTGAAGTACGCTGAACAGTACGATTTTTGTGGGCAAAACGTGTAAGTTTCACGCAGATCCGCGGAGAAACTCGGGAGACATAAGGAACAAATACAATGTCGCCTCCAGCCGTTATGAAACGCCAACAGTTTGCGCGAGGCCGCACAGAAGTGGGTGCTGCTGATCGGGAGGGAAGGCCGTCGAGACCAACCAGAGGCGACGATGTCCAGTCAGTCGAGGGACTGATTCACAGCAGTCGCGTATTTTCCAACTATGACGTCTCCGTGACGAAGGAGCGGATTTCTGTCACCGTGGAATTGTACGATCGGTAGAACGTTCCTCCGTCGTTTTCAGAGACTTTGTGCCTATGCTGAAAAATAATAGCATGTGTCTGTGTCACTTTGAAATTTAGTGCAGCATTCTGTAGAAGGTTGGCCTGTCATAATAATCCGTGAATTACTTTTTGAAGTCCCTTGTATTTGCATTCAGACTGCTAAAAATTATGTTCCAGCAGTCAGTATTCCACTATACTTGAAAATGCCAATACTGCAATTGCAATAAATATTTTTATCAGCTATAAGCGGAATGACTGCGTTCAACGCTTTAGCTTTACTTGCATAAGCGCGATAAAATCATCAACCATTTGACATCTACTGTCGAGTAAAGGACACTCCTTGACTTTTCCGTGGATTGTCTTCAGATATACGTATCCATCTTGTTCTTCCACGTTTTCTGATGTCATACATTCACTTTCTATTAATTTGCCGCCTCAGTCGTTCCTTACGTCAGCGATTCCGGCAAAGAAATTCTTTGGTCCATCTTCTATCCATTCCTCCAGCTACATGTATACACCCTTATCCGGACATCCTTTTAATTTTCATTTCGGCTATAATTAAATCATTCTGTTCCTTGAATCATTTTTTTTTTTTGTTTACCTATCTCTCTTTTGTCGGTCAGTCTTGTTTTTCGACTAGAGACCGTGAAAATGTTGATTTGTGCTGTTTTAACGATCGAATGCTAAAACACGTGCAGGTACATTTTCTGAACACAATAGTATATAGCGCTGAAACATAGTAAGTAATGCGTTTTCTCAATACGCGTTCAGCTCACTATGTGTTCGCTGACTGCGATGAAGGCGTCAGTGTTTCTGCAGATTTTCTGGGAAGATACGTAATTTTCGTATGCTCCCAGGAAGGTATTGTGCTGTGAACAGAATCTCAACTGATATCAAAGCCGATTTTTGTGTTATATAGAGTACGCTCCTTGTACTTACTAAAAGGTTTCACAGCTATTAAATAATTCTCTTCCGTGTTTAGTGTGACTTCATAATGCGCTCCGTGGAAGAAATTGAATGTTTCGCAGAAGCTGTCTTGCAGCAACGCACATGCAGCCACAGCTTTATTAAAGCATGTTTAAATTTCCGCAGTTTCCTGCCTACGATGAAAAAATTCTATATTGTCTAAGCTGCTTCCAGTACATTTTGTTGAGTATCTTTCTAATAGAGACCTAATGATCAATAGGCTGCTGTACTTGAATAAAAAATAAATACTGCCGTCGCGTGGTTCACCGTGCACTGCGCTACAGCAGTTCATTGCTCTGCATTCTGAAACTATTACCTTGTCCTTTTCAACAGGGATAGCTAATGACACATACAGCACTTGTTCTCCAATCCATTATCAACCATTATCTCTGATGCCGATTGCTTAAATTGTACACCACGACACGGCACGGGCTTGTAGTTTTGGTCGGCCCGCGGGGTAAGGGGGGTGGGGAGAAGCCGGTTTCAGTGTGGTTCACGACCTATCGTCGCTCCGAGACGAGGCTAGGAGTTGGCAGCCTTGAACGCAAGAGCACCTATAGTGACTCTAGGAAGGCCTAATTGTTGTTATTTACTTTTAACGAGCTGTGTCCACGATATTTTCTCGATACTAAGTGACGTAACATCACGCACTAAGGTGAGTCTAATTAACATCTCCTTCCATACATCCACGCCTTCAGTCCTACATCTGCGTATATACCGCATCCATTAAAAAAAATTGCCGTCTGTAATTATATCGGTCAAGGAATCGCGCTCATTCCCACGGTTCTGTAGTAACTGAGATGCCAGTGGATTTGAGTGGGATCTGATGCCTCGTGATAACAACTGAAGCACGAAATTACTTCCTTTTCGTAACTTATCATGAGCAGTGTAAGCAGGCCACATGTAACATGTCATACTTCTTCAACGTAATAAAATTAACTGTTTTAACGACATCATTGATACACACTTTTGGTACAGGAGAATGAGTAAGCTGTAAATAGCGAAGCGCAGTAAACACTGTGTTTCTTGACTTCCACAAGGCCTCCGACGCCTCTTCAGCGCCGTAGTTCGGTGAACAAAATCCGTACTTCCGAAATATGGAGACACGTACACGTTTGGACTACGGAATACCAAACAGAGTCCAGTGGAGTTAAACTCTTCAAGGCTGTTAGGTCGCGTTTTCAAATGGCTCTGAGCACTGTGGAACTTAACATCTGAGGTCATTAGTCCCCTAGACTTAGAACTACTTGAACCTAACTAACCTAAGGGCATCACACACATTCATGCTCGAGGCAGGATTCGAACCCGCGACCGTAGCAGCAGCGTGGTTCCGGTCTGAAGCGCCTAGAACCGCTCGGTGACAGCGGCCGGCGGTTGCGTTTTGATCCCTCTGCTGCGCACCACACCGGCTACTGTGGTGTTCAGTTAACACCACAAGATTCTCAAGAAGATCCCACAGAGGAGTCGAGACGACAATCGTATAAAAAAAGACATATGATTCTGCTTAACGTAGAAGACATTACCTTCACTGACAACGGTCAAAAAAGCCTTCAGGTGTACAAAGGATCCTGTAAGTTGTTCTTAATGGGAATTCTTTGTCAGAAGCGAAAGTAGTGCATGGAGGCGTCGGGGGCATACCTTACAGAATTGCGATAGGCCCGTTATTGTTCACGATTTAAACATGATGTGTTGCAAACTATGATTCATCACTCCAGCACAAGGAAAAAAAAAACACGACATAAAACGCATATCCGGATATTTTCCTTTTTTACTTATTAATGAAAGAATATTTCATATAGTTCCCAAGTCCGGAACTCATAACTTCAGCGGTAGAGTACAAACTGGTCTCTGTAGCCTAGCGTAAATGTTTGACCGCGATGACAGCCTCTAAACAATCTAAATACACTGCCTGATAAACAAAGTGAAGCAACCAGAACAGGAGGTGGAAATGAAATGAAACTTCACAGGTTGGCAGGGTATGTGATGTTACTCCAGTGATTACAAAATGGTCAGTTTTTGGCATTATGAACCCACATACCAGCATGACGTTGCACGCCGTCTGGCCTGGATGCCTGCACTGATTCTGTGCGGACAGGTGTGTTAAAGCCGTCGTCGTATCCTTTTCTGTGGGAAGCTGCCCCACAACTGTTGTAACATGCCCTTGATATCCTGGATACTGGCGCTAGGACGAAGTTGACGTCCGATCTGGTCCCACATATGACGTATCAGGGGCAGATGTGGGGACCTTGCTAGCCACGGGAGTACCTCAACATCACACAGGTAGTTCAAAAAAAATGGTTCAAATGGCTCTGAGCACTATGGGACTTAACATCTGAGGTCATCAGTCCCCTAGAACTTAGAACTACTTAAACCTAACTAACCTAAGGACGTCACGCACATCCATGTCCGAGGCAGGATTCGAACCTGCGAACGTAGCGGTCGCGCGGTTCCAGACTGAAGCGCCTGGAACCGCTCGGCCACAACGGCCGGCGCAGGTAGTTCACTGAGACACGTTTCACGTGTGGAAGAGAACTGTACTGTTGAGAAATGGCACAGCGATAGTATCTCACGAGACAGAACACGTGAGGACGCAGGATGGCCGCGACGGACAATTGTGCTATAAGTCTTCCTTGAATCAGTTTTAGCCCTGACCTGGAACCATACCCGATGGCTCTCCCCACCATAAGTAACACCGTTGTGACTTTCCAAAATTTTGGAAAAATGGGACCTCTCGCCAGGTCCTCGCCAATCTCTCTGACGATGGTCACCCGGGCTGGTGCAGAAACACGACTCTGCGCTGAACACACTGCGACACCATTCATCAGCACTACGTGTCTCCTGGTCACGGCGCCACTCCAAACGCAGCCGTTTATGTTGTGTGTGTGATTCCCTAATCTGGGTCCTGCTAGTCCCAGGATGACACAGAATGCTGCTGGGAGTCCATTACCTGTTGTCGGATGGCAGGCGCAGATGTGAAGGGCATTCGATGCGTTTGGTGCACGATACAGCTTTCCTCTCTTACGGTAGCCAGATGTGGTCGACCGTAATCTTAACTTCGAGCATAGCATGCTGCCCTCACTTTATTATGCAGCCCAACACTGGGCCACTGTCGCTCAAATACCCCACAAATCTGGATATTGAATGATTCATACAGATACCCAATTGGAAACGAATGAGGCCTCTTTCAAACTCAATGAGCGGCCGCTGTGGACGAGCGGTTCTAGGCGCTTCAGTCCGAAGACGCGCTGCTGCTGCGGGCGCAGGTTCGAATAGTGCCTCGGGCATGGATGTGTGTGCTGTCCTTAGGTTAGTTAGGTTTAATGGTGGTGGTGGTTAGTGTTTAACGTCCCGTCGACAACGAGGTCATTAGAGACGGAGCGCAAGCTCGGGTTAGGGAAGGATTGGGAAGGAAATCGGCCGTGCCCTTTCAAAGGAACCATCCCGGCATTTGCGTGAAACGATTTAGGGAAATCACGGAAAATCTAAATCAGTATGGCTGGAGACGGGATTGAACCGCCGTCCTCCCGAATGCGAGTCCAGTGTGCTAAGTTTGGGTTTAAGTAGTTCTAAGAGTAGGGGACTGATGACATCAGATGCTAAGTCCCATAGTGCTTAGAGCCATTTGAACCATTTTCAAACTCAATTAGGTGCTGATGACGCTGTCTCATACAAGTACGTGGCGCCTCCGTGTTGTTGTTCACAGTGATCGCTCAAACGTTTGAGTCTGTTCACGCCCCTTATGTACCCTACTAGGTCTGGTAACAACACTAATGCACTCTGGTGGTCGTTCTGTTACAGAGGATTGCGACTCTAATCGTTTACACTATCGCCGATGGTGTATACGTGTACGAAGTTACATTGTCATAGGGCCATATCCACTGCTTGCTTCAGTTTTTTTTTTTTTTTTTTTTTTTCAAGCAGCGTATTTATCAGTTCCTTATCCATGTTGCAAGTAAATGTTCGTCAACAAATATTTTGCTGCTAATGTAATAACTTCTACGTAAGCTCATTTCTCACATGCCATTTTTGTCGCAGAAATGCTCTTGAATCGAGCATCAGTGACTACCATCCAGTTTCTCCTGTAAATACCACCCTTCGTTTACAGCGCCAGTACGCAGACTACTTCAACCCCTAAATTTTCAGTAACGTTCAGGTCCGTGTTATCGCAAGGCATCATTTCCATCTTTTGTTTGCACCACTGCGCGCTCTATCGTGGGTACGTCACTTTAAACTGTTCCCTCGGAAACGGCCGCTCACTATGTAACACTGTTCTCCCCGTCAAGAGCACTGTAAACATGTTCCAAATTCAGTGAGCCTGTTTTCATACGACAATTTCTCGAAGTAGTTATTAGGAATCTTCCACAACAATAGAAACATTACTTGCATGTTAGAGGTCTTATCTCTCACTTCTGTAATATGGCCCTTCAGAATGACCATGCCTGTATATGTCGTAGGCCAGTAGCTGTTGCGTGGGGCTGCTTCATTTATGCTAATTTCGACAATACTTGTACTATACCAACCTTTCCAGAATTTTGCCTACGTTTATCTTCGTTGTGGTTCACGTGGTTTATTACTAAGTATGCATGCGTCAAATCTTCAGTATCTGAGGTAAAAGTTCCTCGTATAGTAGGGGTGTACTACATGTAGTCTAGCTGCAGGGGCCCGGTAGTTTGCATAAGGGTTCAAATGGTTCAAATGGCTCTGAGCACTATGGGGCTTAACAGCTGAGGTCATCAGTCCGCTAGAACTTAAAACTACGTAAACCTAACTAACCCAAGGACATCACACACATCCATGTCCGAGGCAGGATTCGAACCTGCGACCGTAGCAATCGCACAGTTCCGGACTGAAGCGTCTAGAACCGCTCGGCCACAGCGGCCGGCTTGGATAAGGGAAGTATGTTATCAGTACAAGATATCTCGTTCTTTCCTGATATCCTTACTGCGTGGTATTACTCTCTTCAGCGATTCGACCGGTAATTTTCCATAATATGTACCTTCTATTTTCTTTTTAAGCAGAAGCTCATACATACCCCATTCTGAACCATGTTTACGTCTTCTGGCATTCGGAGGGTTGCATAGCTTTGAGCTCTGGTGGAAAAATTCTAGGTTGAAGTGCATATCGTTAGGTGTGAGTCTGGCGCTTATACCCGGATCTGCGAAACCACATGGTTATGGTGAAAAGTTCCTGCACCTCAAGAATTCGAGAAGGAAGAAAGACGTCTGTCCAGAAATCACCAGTACTATAATCTCCAAAGTAGATCCCCCATAAGACAGTAGCTTACGGATTGGACTTGAGGAGACTAATCTGCTTAAGGCTATATTTCCATCATGGCAGCTTCCCTAGTCACCTCGAAGACAAACGGGTTAAAAGACTCAACAGTTTCTTCATGGGTATCAGTATCACACTGTGAATAAAATGCCCTGTTCCTATCATGTGGGTGCCAGCGCAACCAGCAAGTCACTTTCAACAGCCGGCCGGGGTGGCCGAGCGGTTCTAGGCGCTACAGTCTGGAACCGTGCGACCGCTACGGTCGCAGGTTCGAATCCTGCCTCGGGCATGGATGTGTGTGATGTCCTTAGGTTAGTTAGGTTTAAGTAGTTCTAAGTTCTAGGGGACTTATGACCTCAGATGTTGAGTCCCATAGTGCTCAGAGCCATTTGAACCATTTGAACCATCACTTTCAACAACAGGCCAAGCAAGTTGAATCACAAATTTCCCACTAGTATCACCATGATCATCGTACCAGAAAATACAACTTATGGCATCAGTGTTCACTGTTAAGAAACGGTAACGCATACATGTTGTTGAGTGCCATTCCTAGGAAGAGCTTTTTATGCCATCCCATCGACTCTCTCAGACTATAGTGCGAGTCTCTGTACTATTTAATCTTCACCTTATGGAATCCATTAGGTGGTAATACAATTTCACAACAAAATACTATGCCTGTACTATTCTTTAATTTTTCCCCCTCTCCATAATCTAAAAGAACTGTATGTGTTGCCTACTACCTGGCTGTGCATTTATGAAAAGATTCTACCTGGTTACCGCCTGGGTGAGCACGAAGTATAATCCTCAACCTCCATTTCTAACGAATCGATATCGGTGAGATTTTATACTCTAGCCTTCCTCTGTGTTAAAAACTGTGGTTTGAATAATTTGGTTCTTCAAAACAAGCGACAGAACCAGCCACGTCCATTGTTGCATAAAGACCTTAGAATTTGTGTACGAACTGACCTCTAGTTTATATCCTATATATGTTCAATGGGATTGATGCCAGGCGCTTTGGGTGGAAGTTCTTTCGCTGGAACTGTCCAGAATGTTTTTCTTACTGGTGACATGGTCCACTGTCATCTATAAAAATTCCAACTTTGTTTGGGAACGTGAAGTCCATGAATGGCTGGAAATGATCTCCAAATAGCCGAACATCAATCAATGATAGGTTCAGTTGGACTGGAAGATCCAGTCCATTCTACCAGCTTTTACAATACCTGGTTGACAACTTGACACTCGAATCCTACCATCAGCTCTTACCAACTGAAATCGGGACTCATGTGACCAGGCCACGTTTTTCTACTAGTCGAGGGACCAACCGATATGGTAACGAATCCAGGAGAGGCGCTGCAGGCCACGTCGTCCTGTTACCAAAGGCATTCGCGTCGGTAGTCTGCTGCCACAGCCCATCGGCAACAGATTTCGCCCTACTGTCCTGACGGATACGTTCGTCGTGCGTCCCACCTTGATTTCTGGATTATTTTATGCAGTGCCCCTTACCTGTTAGCACTGACTACTTTATGCAAACGCCGCTGGTCTCGTTCGTGAAGGCCGTCGGCCACTGCGTTGTCCGTGGTGGGAGGCAATGTATGAAATTTGTTGTTCTCTGCGCGATCTTGACATCTTGGCTCTCGGAATATTGAATTCCCTAACGATATTCGAAGTAGAATGCCCCATGCGTCTATTATTCCGCGTACAGAGACTGTTAATTCCCGTCATGCGTGCATAATCACGTAGGAAACCTTTTCACATGAATGAACTGAGTACAAATGACAGCTCCGCCAATTCACTGCCCTTTTATACTTTGTGTACGCGATACTACTGCCATCTGTATATACACTACTGGCCATTAAAATTGCTACACCAAGAAGAAATGCAGATGATAAACGGGTATTCATTGGACAAATATATTATACTAGAACTGACATGAGATTACATTTTCACGCAATTTGGGTGCATAGATCCTGAGAGGTCAGTACCCAAAATAACCACCTCTGGCCGTAATAACGGCCTTGATACGCCTGGGCATTGAGTCAAACAGAGCGTGGATGGCGTGTACAGGTACAGCTGCCCTTGCAGCTTCAACACGATACCACAGTTCATCAAGAGTAGTGACTGGCGTATTGTGACGAGACAGTTGCTAGGCCACCATTGACCAGACGTTTTCAATTGGTAAGAGATCCGGAGAACGTGCTGGCCAGGGCAGCAGTCGAACATTATCTGTACCCAGAAAGTACAGGACCTGAAACTTGCGGTCGTGCATTATCCTGCTGAAATGTAGGGTTTGGCAGGGATCGAATGAAGGCTAGAGCCACTGTTCAAAGTGCCGTCAATGCGAACAAGAGGTAACCGAGACGTGTAACCAATGGCACCCCATACCATCACGCCGGGTGATACGCCAGTATGGCGATGACGAATACACGCTTCCAATATGTGTTCACCGCGATGTCGCCAAACACGGATGCGACCACATGATGTTCAACAGAACCTGGATTTATCCGAAAAAATGACGTTTTGCCATTAGTGCACCCAGGTTCGTCGTTGAGTACACCATCGCAGGCGCTCCTGTCTGTGATGCAGCTGCAAGGGTAACCGCAGTCATGGTCTCCGAGCTGATAGTCCATGTTGCTGCAACTGTTCGTGCAGATGGTTGTTGTCTTGCAAACGTCCCCATCTGTTGACTCAGGGATCTACACGTGATTGCACGATCCGTTACAGCCTTGCGGATTAAATGACTGTCATGTCGATTGCTAGTGATAGGAGGTCGTTGGGATCCAGCACGGCGTTCCGTATTACCTTCCTGAACCCACCGATTCCATATTCTGCTAACAGTCATTGGATCTCGACCAACCCGAGCAGCAATGTCGCGATACGATAAACCGCAATCGCGATAGACTACAATCCGACCTTTATCAAAGTCTGAAACGTGGTGGTGGGCATTTCTCCCCCTTACACGAGGCATCACAACAACGTTTCACCAGGCAACGCCGGTCAACTGCTGTTTGTGTATGAGAAATCGGTTGGAAACTTTCCTCATGTCCGCACGTAGTAGGTGTCGACACCGGCGCCAACCTTGTGTGAATGCTCTGAAAAGCTAATCATTTGCATATCACAGCATCTTCTTCCTGTCGGTTAAATTTCGCGTCTGTAGCACGTCATCTTCGTGGTGTAGCAATTTTAATGGCCAGTAGTGTATGTGCATCGCTATCCCATGACTTTTGTCACCTCAGTGTAGTGCACACCAAAGCAAACCTTGAAAACTGAAGATATTACCAACTGCACAGAATTTCGGGCTTGATAAGAGGAAATGGAAAAATCGGGTGCTCATTACTCCTGTTTTGTGTGACACATCTGGATGTTTAATGATGAGCACACTGTTAAGTCGAAAATTTGTTGGTCTTGTACCTAGGCATGCAATTACATAAAATGAAAACAATGGCACGTCTTTCGGAGTCAAAAATTAATAAGCCAAAACTGCATTTGACGAACAATCTTGATGCAGACTTATTACGTAAACGCCGTAAAGTCGACAGCGTCTTACAAAGGCATCAGCTTTGTTTGGTACGCGCTGGCAGTCTGAGCGTTTGCGGCCTTGGTAGTGGTATGTTTTTGTGCGAAGTGCAGGGAATATTCCCAGTGACGCAGTGCGCAGCGAGACGGGTGAGGAACGCTGGCCAGCAAACTTCCCGCTGGAGGTGGGAGAGGAGGAGGGCTCTGTGTTTCGCATCGCCACCTGTGTTGCAGCTATGTCCACCGACTCTGGGACGGCCACAGAGCTAGGTCACTACGCAATACCAGCTGGCGCGCGTCCCTGCTGATAGCTAGCAGCGCTGATAGATGAGTACGTAGGTGGTGTCGCTGAAAATACACGGTGTTTCCATGTCGGAGGACAACCGCAAAATAATTTGAAGAAGTCTTACCACTATGAATCAGTAGAATCAGGTTAGGTTATAGTGCAAACTTCACAGCAAGTCTTTAGGTCTCGTCCCATGTCTTTCCAGTCATTTAGCACGCATGTAGCGAACAGAGAAGCAAACTTTATGACGCAAAATTCACTGAAATGTCATTATAAATAAATAAATGTCGTGTGACTAGGGCCTCCCGTCGAGTAGACCGTTCGGCGTGTACAAGTCTTTCGATCTGACGGCCACTTCGGCGCCCTGCGCGTCGATGGGGATGAAATGATGATGATTAGGACAACACAACACCTAGTCCTTGAGCGGAGAAAATCTCCGACCCAGCCGGGAATCGAACCCGGGCCCTTAGGATTGACATTCTGTCGCGCTGACCACTCAACTGCCGGGGACAGAATGAAATGTCGTTACATGCTTGTAAAATGCTCTGGTGTAGGTTAACAGTCGTACGTGGTTTCCTGTTGTATACGCAGTACTTCCGTAGGGCCGGCAGGTGTGGCCGAGCGGTTCTAGGCGCTACAGCCTGGAGCCGCGCGACCGCTACGGTCACAGGTTCGAATCCTGTCTCGGGCATGGTTGTGTGTGATGTCCTTAGGTTAGTTAAGTTTAAGTAGTTCTAAGTACTAGGGGCTGATGACCTCAGAAGTTAAGTCCCATAGTGCTCAGAGCCATTTTTGAACCTTCCGTAGGTCTGTTGCGTTACTGAGTAACGGATATGCCTCGAGACGCGAAATGCCGTTACTGCTTGAAACGATTCACTACTTGCACGCTTTCTTCCCCTCATGCAGTGCGTGACCGATTCGGGCCTGACCGGTAGTTTACATATTCTTCCAATTCGTTACCCTCAGCGGACTCGGAGTAAAGCCGTGGCACGCGTACCCTGCGTTCGAACGTTGAGCGAGTCGATTTCTGACATTACCGCGTGAAAAAAGCACGTTGGGTAGTCTTTCCGAACGTGTAGGGCAGTATCTAGCATGTCAGATATTCTGAGCGTGCGTTTGAATGTAGATCAGTGAGATGGTCGACGCCATTCTCTTCAGTACAGAGTCGCGAGGAACGATTTTGGCATTCAGTTGAAGCCAGTATGCGTGATGACTGGGTGTTGTGTGATGTCCTTAGGTTAGTCAGGTTTAAGTAGTTCTAAGTTCTAGGGGACTGATGACCATAGATGTTAAGTCCCATAGTGCTCAGAGCCATTTGAACCATTTTTGAAGCCAGTATGCATTCATGCCGTTTCTAAGCATCCGCAAATTGTGCATCTGTCGAAAACACGTCGTTAATTGTACGATTTGTTGCAATAAAGTGACGGAACAATTCATAATCGAGGTTAAAGAATTATTGTGACCTGTGCATTATGAAAGTACGTCGTTTCAAGACAACGAAATATTGAGGATCCTTAAAAAAACACATTGTTATTGGTACGGTTTGTTATAATTAAAAGTCAGTTAATAACATATCTATGATTAAAGCTTTCAGGAGGTGGTAGAATGCTACTGGTCATGAACAATATGTAGTCTGTGTAGCAAGTTCTGATACTTTCTTATTCGTTTAATTGAAGAGTATTCTATAATATTCAATGTTATGTAATTATAAGTGCACTCTTTCTGAAGAGCGAGTTTGTTCGCTTGGCTTTATCAACAAGACCTTTTAGACTACTTTCAGTGCATGTTGAATAGGAACAGTGATCAGGTAAGAATGAAGTGAGGGTTTTACTATAAAGTGAGAATGATGAAGTCATTTTTATCTTGTGGATAACTAATGCAAATTTGCACCGCGCTATTTGTAATGGAACTTGTATAATCCGATGTCCTTATTGACTGGACATGGTATTAGTCTTTTAGCTGTATACCATGTACATGGACATCGAAATTTTTACTTATCTGTACCACAGACAGAACAACATGAGTAGCATATAGACAAAGGAGGAAATGTGCGTTTTAATAGAGCTAACGTAGGAATTTTACGCCGGTCAGTTTCGTAAATAGTATGATTTGCGATCCAGTTACAGCCAGCTGCCATTGGAACGCTCTACGATCGCATATACCACGTTGAGGCACACGTACGGTATGCAGATGTCACATCGTTTCTGAGCGTGCAACAACACGTTGAACTAGGTCGGTTCTGCGTTGACGTTCGAAATCACGGACCGTGTACCCACGGCTCAAAGGTTCAAATGGTTCTGAGCACTATGGGACTTGGAGGTCATCAGTCCCCTAGAACTTAGAACTACTTAAACCTTACTAACCTAAGGACATCACACACATCCATGCCCGAGGCAGGATTCGAACCTGCGACCGTAGCGCCTAGAACCTCTCGACCACATCGGCCGGCCGGCTTAAAGGAAACGTTTTGATTAGTCACACGTTTTGTTCCTCGTACCCACTGCACGTCGATCCTGATGTTTTCAAATTCCTCCAGTGTCGTTGATTGGTTGATTCGAGGGAGGGGACCAAACAGCGAGGTCACCGGTACCATCGGGTTAAGGAAGTCGGCCATGCCCTTTCAAAGGAACCAACCCGGCATTTGCGTGAAGCGATTTAAGGAAATAACGGAAAACCTCAATTCGGATGGCGGGACGCATGTTTGAACTGTGGCCCTCCTGAAACAGAGTCCAGTGTGCTAATCTCTGCGCCACCTCTTTCAGTTGGTTCCAATTTCTTATTCTCAGCAGGTCAAATCGGTAGTGACACTTGCTCACTCGACCTTCTCAAATGCAGGTATTGTTTGTGTCGTCTCGGTAGTATTCTTAAGCCTCCAATTCCTTACTCCCAGATACGTTTCGTTAGTCCTGTGAATTCACACGGCGTGCGCGAACAATAGATGCCATAGGTGAGTTATGCGGGAACTGTTCGTCTCTGACATCAGTTAGTTCGACAGTGTGTTCATTTCTATTTTTTTTTTTTTTGCGTCAACACTGGTACTGTCAAATGTGGTTCCAAAACAAAAATGACATACTTATGCTCAATTGCAATATGAGAATAAAGAACGAATAAAGGTACTGCCTTTATAATAAAGCCATCGATCTTTCTTAGCTAGTAAAATCTGAGAGTTTGCTCCGCTAGCGAAGACTAGAAACTAATATTTCTCTTCAATACTGATTTGCATCTGATTAGGAAAGAATGACGATAAGAATTCAATGTCCCGGTGACAAGAGCTAATCACGGACGGAGCAAAACCTCGGATTGGGGGGGGGGGGGGGGAGGATGGGAAAGAAACCATCTCGGCTTTTGCCTTAATCGATCTAGTGAAACCACTGTCAACCTAATTCTACATGTCCCTATAGAAGATGTCAAACACCGAACTCCCGAACTGGAGGCCAGTGTCTTACCGTTGAGCCACCTCGCATGGGCCTCTGATTAGAGCAGAATGAAATGTTGACTACTACTGCGCCACTTAAAATTTTCACTGAAACCACATAGTCTGATTTGAGATGCTGTTCATGACGCAACACATGGTCTTAAACGTTGAGCCCCTGTATCTATGACAAAACAGTAGAAAAAAGAAAAAAACTTGATTCTTAACTATACACTGCTATGCAAAACTTAATGACGAAAGTAACTTCGCATAATGTGTCGCCGCCGCCCACTGTGGCCGAGCAGCTTCAGTCCGGAACCGTGCTGTTGCTACGGTCGCAGGTTCGAACCCTGCCTCGGGCGTGGATGTGTGTGATGTCCTTAGGTTAGTTAGGTTTAAGTAGTTCTAAGTTCTAGGGGACTGATGACCTCAGATGTTAAGTCCCATAGTGCTTAGAGCCATTTGAAATGTATCATCGCCAAGTAGCATAGCTCTATGAAACTGGGACTATACATAGAAAGAATTACTATAGTACAGTGCGGACGTTAACTGGAAAAAAAAATACGATGTGAGACCAACGGAAAAGACACTTTTATTCAAAGACAATAATTAAACAGAAGTCACCGCGATTTATGATAATCCCCTGGACATTGCAAAAAGCGGGGCATGCTTCTTAATAAGGTCTGTGATCACCATGAACGGCAGTGAATGACCTGCAACGTGCTCCCATGCTGGCCACGAGATTGGTAAGAAGCACTTATGGTGGGGTGTGACGTTCTTCCCCCCACCGCGGTTGATAACTGCTGGGTAGTCGGTGGTGTCTCTGGACGTGGTGCATACGTCTCCCAAACGTTTTTCACGGTGGGATTTTAGTTGGGGGAGCGGCCAGGTCGGTCCATTCGCCGAATATCATCTCGTTAAAAGAGCTCCTCCACCAGCGCTTTTCGACGTGGTCGTGCATTGTCGTCCATAAAAATGAAGTCAGCCCCGAATGCTCACCTGAAGACGCCTCTGGGGAACGAGTGTAGTCTCACAATAACGTTGACCTGTGAGTGCCGTTTTCAAAACTATGCAACTTTGTGATTCCCCATAACATAACACCTGGACCAACAAAACGATCACATTCGCCAATGTTCGTGGGTGCATTATGTATTCGCACATCTCGCCATGTGATGGTACGTCCAGAATCTGCTCCACCCCTCGCTGGTCCAGTCCCTATGCTCGTGGCACCATCGCAGACGATGCAGACGATGTGCGGGTGGCAGAGAAACACAATGTGTACGGGTCATCGGGCAAAGAGATCAGCCGCATGCAGTCGTTCTACCTTACATCCTGTTAAATGTGGTTGCAACTACCCCCTCTGTTTGGTTGGGTACCTTCTTGCCTGTTGCACAATGTAGCGGTCATCTCTTGATGTAGTTGATGGTGGTCGACCGTCTCCTCTCCTTCGGGCAGCAGTACCTGGGGTTCGGATCGTTCCCCATGCACGGGAAACTGTGCTTTGAGCAAAACCAAACTCATGGGCTACACTCGTTACACTTCGTCCTTCTTCCAGTTTCCCGATGATTCTTCTTCGTGGGAAGTCATCGGAATGTTGTCTCTGGGCCGCGTTGTAATATAGGATACCACCACAATATACCGTAAATGCTCGCTAATTGACATACCGCGTCTTCTCCTATTCCGTTAGATGCCCCCTGTTTCGGGGCGAGCCAGCGCCAGCTGAAAAAGGTGCTGTGCCAGCCCCAGTTCACGTTGTAGTCACGCTGACGAAACACCAAGCCACGTCCAGCTTTCTGCACACGACGGTGAGTTCAAAAAATGGTTCAAATGGATCTGAGCACTATGGGACTGAACTTCTAAGGTCATCAGTCACCTAACTAACCTAAGGACATCACACACTTCCATGCCCAAGGCAGGATTCGAACCTGCGCGCTTCCAGACTGTAGCGCCTAGAACCGCTCGGCCACCTCGGCCGGCGACGGGGAGTCCTCTGGGAATAATCTCCTGCACTTTCGTTCATTTCCATCGAGTTGTTGATGCATTACATTATATTTATACTATCTTGTCCTCAAGTTTGGCAGGGCAGTGTCTCTCCCCCCTCCACCTCTCTGTTACTCTCCCCTACCCCCCCCCCCCTCTCACTCTCTCTCTGTCGTATATATCTTTCTCTCTTTTATTCACACACACACACACACACACACACTCACTCACTCACTGCAGTACTCATATAACTGTAACTTCAAGTCCTTACGCGACGTATTGTTCCGGAGACGAGGCAGAAGAAGAGCCCTGGCGGAAGAGGCGATTGTTTTCTGTTCGATTGGCGATGTCCCATCGATTGTCTTTCTCGGTGACGTAGGGCCTCGCGTGGGAACCGCGCTGGCCTGGTCGGCCTTGGCATCGTTAGTTTACGTTCCGCCTGCCAACTTCGACAAGTACTGACTCCGCCAAAATAGACAGCTGACAAACATGCATATTCTACTACACGTAGCGCAGTTACTGTGTATCTTAAACGCGATGAGCAATATGTGGGTTTCATATAAACCGTAACTGCTTGTCAAAATATGAAACAATTTAACGGAGATGAACTAAATGCATTTACATGTAACTCAAGGCACAACTTAAAGTCTTTACCATCAGTCTGATTACTTCGCATGTATAGTATTTCCTTCATCGTTAACATGTCTGTTTCGCAGGTTATTGTAACCGAAACCAGACGCTGTTATTATGTTCTATAACGAATATAGTGACTGGTATTGTGCGGCATAAGATAAATTTACAGACTGGACAAAGATACGGTAGCGTTAAATCCCTTCACTCGTTGTCACAAAAACAATCTCATAATCCCAAGCGGACAGTTATTCTCTGCTGTTGTTTGTCTGCACCATACAAGGAAAAGTCGATGAACTTCAGCATACTAGTCGGGGACCAACCGAAAGTAGCTTCTTTGAAAGTGGTTCGCGTATTATCTTTTCAAAAAGTACAAGTCAATGGTCGTATGTAAGATCCAGGAGTTCGTAAAACAGCCAAAAATAGAGAAATTTATTTATTATCCGGCTGGCAACCTAATTATTTCCGAGAAATGAAATAATCACTGATTCAGATTTCCTTAATTAGAAAAGTGAATCTGTTTCGAGCATCGAAGGGTGTCTTAGGTCATCTTATGATCTTCGTTGTACTACACCGCCCGTCCAAAAAGTTCCGAGACTAATTCTATTCCTCGCGTGTATGCAGCGTCAGGGCAGTGACTACGGTGGCAGATTTTTTCAACTAACAACAGTAAACGACAATGTGCATTCGACCAGTCAGTTGTGACTAGGCGGGGTTGACTAGTGGACGTGCAACCTTGGTGTGTCAGCGTTAAAGTTGTCACGGATGACAATGGAACAACATCTGTAAATCAAGCGCTCAAGTCATACTCCAAAATGTTTTGAAGAAAAGAAAAGTGCGTGCAAAGTTTCTCCTGCACACATTGACTTCCGAACAACACGACACGTGGACACCTGTCGCGACTTGATTGAAATGCAAGACACGAACCATTGTTTTCTGCAAAACATCATCATGGTTGATGATACTTGGTGTTATCAATATACCACAAAATGACAAGGTGCAGAAATTCACGTGAAGCACAACGCTTTGACGACGTAACCCACGTTGAAGCAATTGTGAAGCGCGAGTTAAAAAACAACCTAAACGAGGACTTTTCTAATAGTTTCACATGATTGTACGGAAGTTCTGCGCTTGTCCTCAGTTCGGGGGGGTGAGCTATATATAACAATTAAAACACTAAAACCACGATCTTAACGTTTCTCGATTTTTTTCTGTTTCGGAACTTTCTGGACGGACGATTTATAACGCAAGTAGCACAGCGGTTGTGGTACTACACTCGTGTACGCAAGGAACGGGGTTTAAATCTCGGTTAGGCCATCCTGGGCCGTTGTTGGTAAGTCGGAGTTATCGAGTGGGAGGTGACAGGCGTACTTATTTCGCTGTTATGCTCCTCACCATACATTAACCGCATGACACAGCCGTACATGCGACTGGCCTGCATTGCAGCATTTGCCGTATCACCCCGAAATCATTTTACGTAGTCGTCTGATGCACGACGTACCGATTCTGCAACGCACTGTCGTCGATGATTCACCTAGTTTTTCAATTTTAGAGCGACAGAATGTCGAGGATGCTGCCTCGCTTGCGGTTGTCAGATTGTTGAAAAGCTGCTGGTCGAGCGGTCAAATCTGGGATCTGCTTCATAATTCAGTGAACTATAAATGGACTGTGTGCATACTTGTTCCGCCTGGGACGAAGTTGGGTGAGAGCCAGGGGCGACGGACTCGTAACCTGTTATCTCACTAGGATTTCTGAAAGGAACGGTAAGCATTTCATTTTCTTTGCGAACGGGCGTTTCAGATTCACTCATGTTTTTACACTTCTGGCCGTTGAAATTGCTACACCAAGAAGAAATGCAGATGATAAACGGGTATTCATTGGACAAATATATTATACTAGAACTGACATGTGATTACATTTTCACGCAGTTTGGATGCATAGATCCTGAGAAATCAGTACCCAGAACAACCACCTCTGGCCGTAATAACGGCCTTGATGCGCCTGGGCATTGAGTCAAAACAGAGCTTGGATGGCGTGTATAGGTACAGCTGCCCATGCAGCTTCAACACGATACCACAGTTCATCAAGAGTAGTGACTGGCGTATTGTGACGTGCCAGTTGCTCGGCCACCATTGACCAGACTTTTTCAATTGGTGATAGATCTGGAGAATGTGCTGACCAGGGCAGCAGTCGAATATTTTTTGTATCCAGAAAGGCCCCGACAGGACCCGCAACATGCGGTCATGCATTATCCTGCTGAAACGTGTGGTTTCGCAGGGGTCGAATGAAGGGTACAGCCACGGGTCGTAACACATGTGAAATGTAACGTCCACTGTTCAAAGCGCCGTCAATGCGAACAAGAGGTGCCCGAGACGTGTAACTAATGGCACCCCATACCATCACGCCGGGTGATACGCAGGTATGGCGATGACGAATACACGCTTCCAATGTGCGTTTACCGCGATGTCGCCAAACACGAATGCGACCATCACGATGCTGTAAACAAAACGAGGATTCATCCGAAAAAATGACGTTTTGCCATTCGTACACCCAGGTTCGTCGTCGAGTGCACCATCGCGGGCGCTCCTGTCCGTGTTGCAGCGTCAAGGGCAACCGCAGCCACGGTCGCCGAGCTGATAGTCCATGCTGCTGTAAACGTCGTCGAACTGTTCGTGCAGATCGTTGTTGTCTTGCAGACGTCGCCATCTGTTGACCCAGGGATCGAGACGTGGCTGCACGATCCGTTACAGCCATGCGGATAAGATGCCTGTCATCTCGACTGCTAGTGATACGAGGTCGTTGGGATACAGCACGGCGTTCCGTATTACCCCCCTGAACCCACCGATTCCATATTCTGCTAACAGTCATTGGATCTAGACCAACGCGAGCTGCAATGTCGCGATACGTTGAACCGCAATCGCGATAGGCTACAATCCGACCTTTATCAAAGTCGGAAACGTGATGGTACGCATTTCTCCTCCTTACACGAGGCATCACAACAACGTTTCACTAGGCAACGCCGTTCAACTGCTGTTTGTGTATGAGAAGTTGGTTGGAAACTTTCCTCATGTCAGCACGTTGTAGATGTCACCACCGGCGCCAACCTTGTGTGAATGATCTGAAAAGCTAATCACTTGCATATCTCAGCATCTTCTTCGTGTCGGTTAAATTTCGCGTCTGTAGCACGTCATCTTCGTGGTGTAGCAATTTTAATGGTCAGTAGTGTACTTCCACATTTAGGTTTTTCTTAAGCGCACTGAGGGCACCACACCCTAACAACGAAAAATGCTCTCAAAGCGTAACACCACCTCCTCTGTACTTTGTTGTCAAAATTACGTATGATGGCAAGTAACTTCCTCCAGTATTCGCGAAACCGTAACCCTTTCACCGGATTGCCACAGGATGTAGCGTGATTCACTACTCGTTTCCAGCCGTGCACTTTCCAGTGCCGTCTCTCTTAACCCCAGTTCAGGCGTCACTTAGCATTCACTAAATAAATATGTAGGTTATGGGGAGCTGCTTGGCCACTGTACCTCATGCCTTTTAACTCTATGCGCAGCCGTTTTGCTAGCTGGACTGCTGGTAGCTCCTTGAAACTCATCAATCTACTATTTTCATAAGAATTTTTACAGCCACCCTACGCGATGGTCAGCTGCCCCTGTCATCCAGTGTACGCAGTCTGTCTTGTCTTGGTTTAGCTGTGCTTATTTCTTCGAATTTCCGCGTCACGATCAACGCGGCCGACTAGGGCAGATGTAGAAGGATTGAAGTATCCGTGATAGATTTGTTACTCAGGCGCCATTCAATGAATAGTCCACGTTTTGAATTCACCGAGCTCTCTTCACCGACCCACTCTGCCGTTAGTGCTTCTCTACTGACAACACAATACCCTCCTCTTCCTTTAACAGAAGCGGGTTCTCCCCTCGTGACATCCAGTGATCAGTTACGCATTAGATAGGGATATGATCATACCTTAATACAATAACGCATCACTAATTCGCTGATGTCTGAGTCTGGCACTGGTGCGGAAATACAAACAGTTGATTGTCTCATCGTTGCTGATAGGCTGTAACAGCAACATTATTTAACCACGTAATTCACGGACAATGTTATTGTCTAATGATTCAATCTCTCAAAGAAAACCGTTGCTTAATACGTATTAAATATAGAGGGTGCAATTCGAGATAAAGAACTAATGGTCAGGTATGAATATTTAGTGTTTTAGTGATATTTCCAACTTAAGCATATACCAACTGCTCAAGTTACAACTGCCATTTTCCTTGCATGTATTATAAGACTATGCATTCACTAAAAGCACTAATGTTGGCTTCAAAATAATTTGCCTACATTGTTGACACAGGATTGGCTCCGAGCACTACGCGACTTAACTTCTGAGGTCATGAGTCGCCTAGAACTTGGAACTAATTAAACCTAACTAACCTAAGGACATCACACACATCCATGCCCGAGGCAGGATTCGAACCTCCGACCGTAGCGGTCGCTCGGCTCCAGACTATAGCGCCTAGAACCGCGCGGCCACTCCGGCCGTGACACAGGATATTTACGATACTAGTATAACCGCTGTTCCATCAGTGTTCTCCGACTGTATGTTTGGAAGTGTGCTGGCCGCGGTGGCCAAGCGGTTCTAGGCGCTTTAGTCCGGACTGCTACGGTCGCAGGATCAAATCCTGCCTCGGGCATGGGTGTGTGTGATGTCCGTAGGTTAGTTAGGTTTAAGTAGTTCTAAGTTCTATGGGACTGATGACCTCAGATGTTAAGTCCCATAGTGCTCAGAGGCACTTGAACCTTTTGTTTGGAAATGTGAACAACACAGGCATATCTGACGATCCGACACCATCTCCTCAGACTGGTGTGCGCCGCCAGTACATTCTCGAGAGCCTTCGTGAGCTCCCCGTGGCTTAGAAAACCCAGTTTGTGTTAAGTTTCTATACAAAGCAATGAATTTCTCCAGTTATGATGACGCCTGCTACGAAACGTGTCTCTGTACATTAGTTCTGTGTGCTAAATCTTGCTGCAACGTAAAGTAAATGCATGTCCGCAACTTCCTGTAACTAGCAGCGCACCATCTTCGACATCTAGTCGCGAACTGTAAACAGCAGTAAATACTGTGAAAACACAGACGACTGTATGTTTTTTTTATGGCAGTGCACCAAGGCCGATGCGGCAAGCAGTTGTTTGTTATGAAACACAAAAATGGTTCAAATGGCTCTAAGCACTATGGGACTCAACATCTGTGGTCATAAGTCCCCTAGAACTTACAACTACTTAAACCTAACTAACCTAAGGACATCACACACATCCATGCCCGAGGCAGGATTCGAACCTGCGACCGTAGCAGTCGCGCGGTTCCTGACTGAGCGCCTAGAACCGCTAGACCACCGCGGCCGGCCACATGTTTTGAAACACAAGCCGTATACAAACACGTGCCTCACATGCAATGCTCATTCGCGACCTCGCACAACCTGAAATATTAACTTCCGACCACTGCTGCCGCAGCTGACAAATACTCAGCTTAGGATCACGTAACGTCTGCGTATTTGTTGCTTAAGGCGTGAAACACTCTGTACATCCAATAGCATAGATAGTCCAAAGGATGCCCTCTTGTTATTGTCCCAACCGATACTGCTGTTACCGTTCGCTTATGGTTTGGCGAGCTTGCGGGTAAGTATAAATGAAAACTGACCCCGATGAAATTTAAAATTTGCACCAATACGAAAAATATGTGAAATTTGCGCCCAGTACTTATTTAAACCACCTGCACAGTAAGCCACGGCCTGCATGTATCCTGAGAGTCCTCGTTCACAAGGAATGCTTTGTATGCCCGCAGTGAGGGGCCGTGACTCGCTGTTCGAGCCACGTGCAAGCCGCCATGCAAATGACCAGGAACGTGAACATCCTTCTGCCACAGAAAGAGCAAGAGCGCTACCAATTGTCGACATAACGTTCTACAATGTGCCTTCTCCTTAGACGTATTCCAATGGTCCTAATTGTTTTAACGCTTGAATCGTGTTTTCCTTCTCTCCTAATACACTGAAGAGCCGAAGAAACTGGTACACACGCCTAATACCGTGTAGCCGCCCCCCCCCCCCCAACCCAAAAAGGCACGCAGAAGTGACGCAACACTACGCAGCATGGACTCAACTAATATTGGAAGTAGTTCTGGGAGGAATTAACACCATGAATCATGCAGGGCTATCCATAAATCCATAAAAATACGAGGGAGTGGAAATCTCTTCTGAACAGCACGTTGCATCTGATATATGCTCAATAATGTTCGTGTCTGCAGAGTTTGGTGGCCAGCGGAAGTGTTTAAACACAGAAGAGTGCTCCTGGAGCCACCCTTTAGCAGTTCTGGACGTTTGGGGTGTCGCATTGTCCTGCTGGAATTGCCCAAGTCTGTCGGAATGCACAACGGACATGAATAGATGCAGGTGATCAGACAGGATGCTTACATGTGTGTCACCTGTCAGAGTCTTATCTAGACGTATCAGGGGCCCCATATCATTCCAACTGCACAGTTCCCTACTGACATGCAGGGTCCATGGGTTCATGAGGTTGTCTCCATACCTGTACACGTCCAACTGCTAGATACAATTTGAAAAGAGACTCGTCCGTCCAGGCAACATGTTTCCAGTCATCAACAGCCCAGTGTCGGTGTTGACGAGCCCCGCCGAGGCGTAGAGCTTTGTGTCGTGCAGTCATCAAGGGTACACAAGTGGGCCTTCGGCTCCGAAAGCCCATATCGATTATGTTTCGCTGAACGGTTCGCACGCTGACACTTGTTGATAGCCCAGCATTGAAGTCTGCAGCAATTTGCGGAAGGGTTGCACTTCTATCACGCTGAACGATTCTCTTCAGTCGTCGTCGGTCCCGTTCTTGCAGGATCTTTTTCCGGCCGCAGCGATGTCGGAGATTTCATATTTGACCGAATTCGTGATATTCACGGCACACTCGTGAAATGGTCGTAAGGGAAAGTCCCCACTTCATCGCTACCTCGGAGATAATGTATCCCATCGTTCGGGCGCCGACCATAACACCACGTTCAGACTAACCTAAGCTCATATAAACTGCCATTGCAGCTGCAGTAACCGGTCTAACAACTGCGCCGGAAATTATCTTATATAGGCGTTGCCGAGAGCTGCGCCGTATTCTGTATATTTGAATATATCTCACTTAATATACAATTTCATAATTCTCATATACCTTTCGATCTGCAATGACAGTGATATGCAGCCTTATAAGTAAAACTAAAGTTGCTTTTATGACTTGAAGTCACACGCAGAGGAGCAGCGCATTTAGCGTAAGCTCTGGGATGAGAAACTAATATATATAGACGGAGAGAGAGAGAGAGAGAGAGAGAGAGCGAGGGAGCTTATGCCACCTATATGAGGGGCGATCAATAAGTAGTGCAACAATTTTTTTTAAAGAAGGTTGGTTTTATTCAGCTTTCCAGTACATTGTATTATTTCCCACTGTTTTGGCAACAAAACCATGTTTTTCGACATAATCTACATTCAATGCTACGGTCTTACGCCAACTTACAGTGAAAGTGTGTGTTCCCCCATGGTACCAGTCCAGTAGTCGACGTCGGAGGCAAGATCTTGCTGCATCGATAACTTCCCCTTCAACCACGTACTGCTTCCCGCGGGGTGCATCCTTCGTTGGGCCAAACAGATGGCAGTCGGAAGGTGAGAGATTCGGGCTGTAGGATGGATGAGGCAGAACAGTGCAGTGAATTTTGTTAGCTCCTCTAGGACGCGGAGGCTTGTGTAAGGGCTTCCGTTGTCATGGAGAAGAAGTTCATTTCGATTTTTCTGTCAACGAACCCGCTGAAAACGTTTCTTGAGTTTTCTGAGGGTGGCATAACAGACTTCAGAGATGATCTTTGCACCTTGAGGGAGCGTATCAAACAGAAGAACCCCTTCAGAGTCCCAGGAGACTGTCGCCATGACTCTACAGGCTAAGTGAGGGTGCGGCTTTGAACTTTTTTTCCGGGGGAGAGGTGTTGTGGCGCCACTCCTTGGATTGCCGTTTTGTTTACGGTTCGAAGTGACGAACCCTTGCTTCATCGTCTGTGACGATGTTCGACAAAAAATTGTCGCGATGAGCTTCGTAACGCACAAGCAATTCCGCACAGATGGTCCTTCGTTGCTCTTCATGGTCTTCTGTTAGAGGGTGAGGACCCCAGCGGGCAGGGCACACACCTTTCAGTACCACGACTAATGGACAAGTGCGTCAACACTACCAACAGAGCCGTCCAATTTTGCAGCGAGGTGTTTCATTGCGATCAGTCGATCGCCTCAGTGTGTCCACACATTCCAACATTCCAAGAGTCACTACTGTGTGTGACCATGTTGCGGTGATGACAGACGCCTCGCCCGACGACTCGCCGTGTTTTTGTTCAGTGTTAGGTCTCCGTAAATATTCTCCAAGCGCCTATGAATGTCTGCGACGCTCTGGTTTTCCGCCAAAACAAACTCAATGACAGTTCTCTGCGTGGATCGCACCTCCGGTAGGGATACCGTATTGGAGTCTACATGTAGCGCCCGCCACCTATCAGAAGTTCAGGAAGCGATAGGAGCTGAAGCGGGAATGGTCCGCAGTGTCTCACAAGAAATTCCTCATTCGTTCAACCGAAACTGGCCGAGAAAAGAAAGAGAAAAAAAAACATGTTGCATTACTTACTGAACGCCCCTCGTAGTGCATACTCCAGGCCCTTCACTTATCGTGACAACACATCATATGTATTTTAAATGTATCATATGCTGATAACTATCAGTAATACGCCACGGCTGCAAAATACTAACACGAATTCTTTACGGACGAATGGAAAAACTGGTAGAAGCCGACCTCGGGGAGGATCAGTTTGGATTCCGTAGAAATGTTCCAATACGTGAGGCAATACTGACCCTACGACTTATCTTAGAAGATAGATTAAGGAAAGGCAAACCTACGTTTCTAGCATTTGTAGACTTAGAGAAAGCTTTTGACAATGTTGACTGGAATACTCTCTTTCAAATTCTAAAAGTGGCAGGGGTAAAATACAGGGAGCGAAAGGCTATTTACAACTTGTACAGAAAGCAGATGGCAGTTATAAGGGTCGAGGAACATGAAAGGGAAGCAGTGGTTGGGAAGGGAGTGAGACAGGGTTGTAGCCTCTCCCCGATGTTATTCAATCTGTATATTGAAAGTAAACAAAAGTAAAATTCGGTGTAGGTATTAAAATCCATGGAGAAGAAATAAAAACTTGGTTCACCGATGACATTGTAATTCTGCCAGAGACAGCAAAGGACTTGGAAGAGCAGTTGAACGGAATGGATGGTGTCTTGAAGGGAGGATATAAGATAAACATCAACAAAAGCAAAACGGGGATAATGGAATGTAGTCGAATTAAGTCGGGTGATGCTGAGGGTATTAGATTAGGAAATGAGACACTTAAAGTAGTAAATGGGTTTTGTTATTTGGGGAGTAAAATAACTGATGGTGGTCGTAGTAGATAGGATATAAAATGTAGACTGCCAATGGCAAGGCAAGCGTTTCTGAAGAAGAGAAATTTGTTAACATCGGGTATAGATTTAAGTGTCAGTAAGTCGTTTCTGAAAGTATTTGTATGGAGTGTAGCCATGTATGGAAGTGAAACGTGGACGATAAATAGTTTTGACAAGAAGAGAATAGAAGCTTTCGAAATGTGGTGCTACAGAAGAATACTGAAGATTAGGTGGGTAGATCACATAACTAATGAGGAGGTATTGAATATAATTGGGGAGAAGAGGAGTTTGTGGCACAACTTGACTAGAAGAAGGGTTCGGTTGGTAGGACATGAGGCATCAAGGGATCACAAATTTAGCATTGGAGGGCAGCGTTGAGGGTAAAAATCGTAGAGGGAGACCAAGATATGAATACACTAAGAAGATTCAGAAGGATGTAGGTTGCAGTAGTTCCTGGGAGATGAAGAAGCTTGCACAGGGTAAAGTAGCATGGAGAGCTTCATCAAACCAGTCTCAGGACTGAAGACCACACAACAACAACATATGCTGATACAAGGATATGGACCATATTTTATTTTGTATTTATTTTAAATTTTGCTTCATCAAGTTGAACAGGAACGATTTTTAAATTTCGTGTTTCTTACTCTGCTTTTACGTTTTCCATTGCAAAAATGGCTCTGAGCACTATGGGACTCAACTGCTGTGGTCATAAGTCCCCTAGAACTTAGAACTACTTAAACCTAACTAACCTAAGGACATCACACACATCCATGCCCGAGGCAGGATTCGAACCTGCGACCGTAGCAGTCGCACGGTTCCGGACTGCGCGCCTAGAACAGCGAGACCACCGTGGCCGGCTTTTCCATTGCAGTTTCTGAAGCTACCATTATAAGACAATTTTGATTGCGTCCGGCAGAAAATGAAGTAAGTTGTGACCACGTCCGATTGCAAACATTTTGGGATTGTCGTTCTCGTTCTAACATCTGCAGTCGTCTTCATCCGTGGTCCATGCAAGAGCACTCGGCTCTCCTACCTGCCGGGCAAGTTGCGAAATTCGGACGGTGGAATTAGTGGACCTTTCTTTGGCGCCATTTCACTGGGCGAAGTGTACGAGAGACAGCGACTGAACTTCATCTGCTCCGCTCACGACATAAGCCTATGACTTGAAAGTTGTGAAGGTTAGTTGTATTCACGTATTTACTGCGTATATCCTCCACTTCAACTTTAATGCTCTCAAATGATTCGAAGCTTGGCGGATAGTAAAAAATTCCTGAAGAAATGATTCAGGAGTTATATCTCTTCTGCAGCGAATTGCAGCTATATAAGCTAAAGACGCCTCAATACCATATTAAGTACGTATGCCCTGTTTCTTCCTTTCTTTGGATAACTTTTGGTATTAGTGGTTGAATAAGTTTTATTATGTGTTACATGCTTATAAACGGATCAAACATTCAGTTCGAAGGGACACTTAAAGGACGACCTCCGTATTTGGTGCTTGACACGTTGAGTGTAAGTCTTTAAATCAGGTTCAAATGGATGTAGTTTGCGACAGTTATGCAGAGGTGAAGAGGTTTCCTCAGGATAGACTAGCGTGCGGAGTTGTAGCAAGTCAGTTTTCGGACTGAAGACCACAACAGCAACGTTGATTGATTAGTGACAAGTCCTACTACGTAAATGACTGTTCATATGCAAATGTGGGACTTAAATGTAAGCAGTAAGTAACTGTTCGTATGCAAATGTGAAACTTAAATATAGGCACAAGACTGGTCATTATCTTTGCCATCCTATGTGGGTTACGGTTTTCGACATTTACATATGTCGTACAATCAATTATCCGCGAGCAGCATAACCATTACTTGCTGTAATCATTTGTCAATATCACCTGCCCTTGCGTGCTCCTCTTCGCTCTGAGGAATCGAAGCGGAGGGGTCACCAACCGCCACAGATGCAGAAATAGCTGCTCGCAACTCCTCGGGCGCTGATGTACTGTGTCGCCACTGTATCATCAAGAATGCTTTCCGCGTTGGTGGTTTTATAAATAACTACGGGCAGTCCGATTGTGTGTTCCTAAATTTGCAATACGAGAGGCTACGATGACCGGGGACGCGTCAGAAACAATAGAATTAGTGCCGAGGGATTTACTGCGTTTCTCCAGTGCCGTGCGCATCTTTTATGGTTGCCACACAGACTCACTGGCAAAAGATGTTGATTGCTTCTCCTGTAGGCTATAAAAATAGGGCGCATAACTGTTTGATAAAGTACATTATTAATGGAAGTGGAAGAGGTTATATATTCTCGATTGTTGTCCTGCATCACATTCTCTAAAATGGCTTGCTGAACACAGACATGGATGTAGGCGGAAGAAAAGGCGATTGACTTCACGTTAACGAAGGTCATTAGAGACGGAGAAAACCATTAGAGACGGAGGAAAAGCCCGTCTTGGGTAAAGGTGGGGTAGGCAGACACCATTTCGCATTCAAAGGAGCAATCTCGGAATTTGCCTCTAGGGAAATCACTGTAAAACTAAATATGGATAGCTTTACCTACCGAACTCGAATCCCGTGGGACAGATGACGCTGTCGTTTATCGACTAATAAAGTCATCAGAAGATCAAAACAAACTGCAAAACGATTTAGAAGAAATATCTAAATGGTGCGAAAAGCGGCAGTTGACCTTAAATAACAAAAAGTGTGAGGTCATTCACATGAGTGCTAAGAAGAACGTGTTAAACTTCGCTTATACGATAAATCAGTCTAATCTAAAAGCCGTAAATTCAACTAAATACCTAGGAATTACTATTAAGAACAATTTAAATTGGAAGGAACACATAGAAAATGTTGTGGGGCAGGCTAACCAAAGCCTGCGTTTCATTGGCAGGACACTTAGAAAATGTAACACACCTACTAAGGAGACTGCCTACACTACGCTTGTCCGCCCTCTTTTAGAATACTGCTGCGAGGTGTGGGATCCTTACCAGATAGGAATGACTGAGTACATCGAAAAAGTTCAAAGAAGGGCAACACGTTTTGTATTATCGCGAAATACGGAAGAGAGTGTCACAGAAATGATACAGGATTTGGGATGGGCATCATTAAAAGAAAGGCGTTTTTCTTTGTGACGGAATCTTCTCACGAAATTCCAGTCACCAACTTTCTCCTCCGAATGCGAAAATATTTTGTTGACCCCGACTTACATAGGGAGGAACGATTACAAAGATAAAATAAGGGAAATCAGAGCTCGTACGGAAAGATATAGGTGTTCATTCTTTCCGCGCGCTATACGATATTGGAATAATAGAGAATTGTGAAGGTGGTTCGATCAACCCTCTGCCAGGCACTTAAATGTGATTTGCAGAGTATCGATGTAGATGTAGATATGCACCAGGCATAGGAACTCTGTAAAACCACGATTATGCAGATAACATTTACAAGAACACAACAGACAATAGCTGATAAGATAAATGTACAAAGCTACTTTGTTTTTTCGTCCCTCAAATGGCATGAGCTCCATTCGTGAAACAGCCTCGTAGAGTTCCAACTTGTGCAGCTGGCATGAGTGTAGTACTGATATTGTAATGGGAATGAGGTGACGGGGTCGAATGCTGTAATTGGATCCTTCTTCCAGAGTGAGTAGCTAATGGGTGACAGAGATGCATGAAGAGTAATGCCTCCGAATTTTTATGTGAAAACATTTAAAACTTTTTAAATAAAACAAACGTCGCTGACATTCTACATCTTCTGTATTCATGTCAACATATTCGCAGCCCTCTGCCGCTAGAGGGCATCTAACTGTAGCGTGTAACATGGCCGTGTGTGAGAAACAGCGTGTTCTAATCGAGTTTCGAATTTGAATAGTTCGTCCACACGTGGAGCACCCGCTCCTTCGGCATGACAACGCCAACCACACACAAGCGCTGCCACATCTGCATCAATCCGAAGCGCTGGGTTCACTGTCATCGATCATCCTCCATACAGTCCCGACTTGGCCTCATCCGATTTTCACTTTGATAATGATTATGCTGTGCAAGTCGCCGGCGTGACTGTTGACGAATAAATATGTAGGCATTAAGCGTAAGATATTGAATGTTAACAGTTTTCACATAAAAAATTAGGAGGTATTAGTCCGCAGCTCGTGGTCGTGCGGTAGCGTTCTCGTTTCCCACGCCCGGGTTTCCGGGTTCGATTCCCGGCGGGGTCATGGATTTTCTCTGCCTCGTGATGACTGGGTGTTGTGTGATGTCCTTAGGTTAGTTAGGTTTAAATAGTTCTAAGTTCTAGGGGACTGATGACCATAGATGTTAAGTCCCATAGTGCTCAGAGCCATTTTAGGAGGTATTACCTTTCAGCACGCCGTCGTAGAAAATATGACTGTCGGAACTGAGCTTGGAACTGGAAGAATCGTTATTCTGTTATGTCATTGGTCCGAATTCTAATGTCATGACTCACATTCGTTGGTGTTTGGCATGTACTGAAATGTTGAGGCGCATTATTCATTCTCTTACCTCACTGAAATGCGTCTTTGTAGTATGTATGACTCTGGTGAGACGAACGTTGAAACGGTGCTGTGAACGATTAGCCGAAGCCGCTACTACAAGGTCCAATGTAGACCTTTCTGGTGGTGGAAGAAATTGTTATCGCCATTATTTTATCCCATTCACTTAGTACTGTAACAGTGGTTCTAAAAATTATGCGACTATCAACATGCAGTCCATATGAGACGATTTCCATGGCACAGTGTTGCAGGGGTTGGAGACAAATAAGGAAATACCGCGACAAAAGATACACTGAAGAGCCAAAGAAACTGGTGCACTTGCTTAACATCGTGTAGGGCTCCCGCTAGCATGCAAAATTGACGTAACACAACGTGGCATGGACTCGACTAATATCTGAAGTAGCGCTGGAGGGAATTGGCACCGTGAATCCTGCAGGGCTGTCCATAAAATCCGTAAGAGTACGAGCATTTTTATTTATATGATTCACTTTAAACTGTTTCCGCACATTCAGATCACGTAAGAACGAACTTTACGTGCTACATCTATCTCAACTTTAAACCGTCATATCTCGACTACGGATAAAGATAATTGTATACAAAAATTTCGTTTTGACTTTATCTATTTATCTACATTCGTGGAAAATTTATACCAATTCTTACAAGGTTAAAGTATAGAAGAGGCACACTTAAAAAACTCCCAAAAACATTTTTCACGTGTAATCCAAACGAAGCAATATTTTTTGAAACCTATCTTTGACTAATTTAAACTTATCTTTGACTAATTTAAACTTATCTTTGACTAATTTAAACTTATCTTTGATTAATTTAAACTTATCTTTGACTAATTTAAACTTATCTTTGACTTATTTAAACTTATCTTTGACTTATTTAAACTTATCTTTGACTTATTTCAAACTTATCTTAGGCTTAAGGCCGATACACCAGTGGACCAAATTTGAACCATCGATCTCGCTTCAGTGCGGAGATATTTAAGGGTAACTGTTCTTGCCTGTAAAATCCGAATGCTGCACACAAGAATGGTGCCCTTACCTGAGTATTAATTTCAGCCCAATGGCCGCCCGGGGTGGACGAGCGGTTCTAGGCGCTACAGTCTGGAACCGCGCGACCGCTACGATCGCAGGCTCGAATCCTGCCTCGGGCATGGATGTGTGTGATGTCCTTAGGTCAGTTAGGTTTAAGTAGTTCTAAGTTCTAGGGGACTGATGACCTCAGTAGTTAAGTCCCATAGTGCTCAGAGCCATTTTAACCAATCAGCCCAATGAAAATCATTTGGAAAAGTAATTAATCGAGTCACATTATTTGCCTTGGCGCCAACTCCAGTTCGTCGCTCAAACATTGCTTAATATACTGCGACATAGCTACACTCAGACAGATGTATGGCTAGACTAAATCAGAAACTTGTTACCAAGTTCCTAGCTGAATCCAAGACAGTCCCCCTCCCCCAAAATCGCGATTTTGTGCCTGGCTTTGTTGTACATGCTTGTTACAACGCTTCCGCACTTAAACAAGTAAGGGTGACCAAAAGCGGGAAATCTCAAGACCATTTGGAGCTGTCTCAAGCAAAGAGAGCCGGCAGCATAGCAAATGGTCCTTCACTGTCGCTGTTAGTAGTGACAACTGGAAGTCCACATTTTTTTGAGATTTCATCACACGGCCGTATGTTCCGACTACAGAGCGTCGTTCACTTCTTCACTTCTCTTAGTGCCCAGCAAGGAGATTCAGATGGTTGAGGCCAATCGTCTACAACTTGGCGTTTATCACAAATCCATTCTTGCACTGGACGGAGTCATTTACAAGGTACTGCATTTTCTATGCGTCAGTCTCTCCTGCCGAATGAGAGTCAAGTGATTTAACCATTCCACTCAGTTTATCATCTTGAGCAGTGTATGGCAAGTTGAAAAAGAGAGAGTTACAGAGAGGGTGATATATACATGTGCATTTCTCTCCTTCATACCTCCTCTGTGTTACCACAGATGACGTGTCACTGATCTCACTTGTACTAAGATTGCAGTACACACGATGTGCCAATTTGCTTCCACCGCCCTGAGTGGAATGCATAAGTTCTAATGAATGTTCACCAACATGTAGTCTTCTGTAGTTGTTGTCCCGTGCGCAGAAAGCAGCACGTAGATCGTCAATCCGTTATCTTGAGGCTGTAAGAAACTCTTAGCGAAAAACTGATATTATGTGAATAATTAAATTTTCAATTATTTTGTTTATACGGGATGCCACTCGCTTTTTATTAGCTGAACACGAGAAACTGCACAATTGCATTCCACTTCAGAGTCAGAAATAATTCCCATTCTTCAACGAAATAATGAACTGTGTATTTCCGTAACTACTATCACACTACTCTCAACAACATATCCAAATAACTAGTCTGTCCTCCGAGGCTGCCGAACCAGCTCTCATATTTACAAACTAAGTCTTAACTGATGGCGCAGGAGACAACAGGTCCGTCCTCCGAGACTGCCGAACCAGCTCTTGACATTTACAACTCATGAATCCCTAACAAAGTCGTAACTGTTACTGACCGCGGCCGACAATATGTCTGTACTCCAAGGGAGCAGTCCAGCTCTGATCTTACAGCCGAACCACTTCGCCCGCCAATTTAGGCGCGATCCGAAGATCTCCGAAGTGCTTCGTCTGCCTTTTCGTTTAGCAGTTGTTTATTATTCTGCTCGTAATTAATACTTCAGAAATAATGGAATGATAGCACGTTGTTGAGAGATGCTTTAATTTGAAATGCGAGTACATACGCTGTTTAGGTTGTGTAATATTAATAACAGAAGATTATCACTTCGGGGCCCAACTTCCAATGAAACAGCCAATCTCCGTGAAGGACCACAATGTAGGCGGTCTTTCTCACGATGCCCGCACCGAAGAAAAATCTGTCATCAGTGCGTCACATCCACATTACGTCATCTTGCCACTTCTGCCTCTCAACTGCTCTAAGAAAAGCTTCTTATACCTGAATATGATGGCTGCAAAGCCAGAAATATTACAAGTGTTAGAGAGAAAGGCATGTCGTGGCTCCTATTAAATATAAATTATAACTTACGGTATTTTTTGTGATCGACGCCATAGTGTTCCAATAAGGTAGCGTCGTTCTCTTCCAGACTCATAAACATCTCTCCCCACCTCTCTCTCTCTCTCTCTCTCTCTCTCTCTCTCTCTCTCTCTCTCTTTCTTTCTGTGTCGGTGGAGGGGGGAATGAGGGGAAGTGGGAGCAGCCGGTGTTGGGGGAGTAGCAGAGATCGCGTGCTGCCGGAAATTCTATACAAGTTTATTTCTAACACTGGTTTATAAATACACGGGGAGTGGCAATCGGACCGTGTCTCCCGGGGGAGACATCGCGGCCTGCCATCGTCGCCTGGGTTGTTCCTGGTGGCCTCGAGTGGGGCACAGCGAGGCGTAGCCGCGCGGCGTCGCTGCTTCTTCGCGCCCGCCGTTGTAGCCAGGCGCTGCAGGTGGCCATTACGAGCCGGCGGCCAGGTGTACATTCTGTCCGTTGATAAAAGCGTTTATAGATCTCACATTTCATCACATAAAAAGCAACACACGAACGCTTTATTCCTTTTTTTAGTCACGTTTCGCCCCAACAGCTCTAATGAAAAATGATTGTTGAGTCGAGACGTGTTACAGGGCAAAGGTAAGCTTTTTTCAATGCTTTGTCAAGGAGCCCGCACCACGAAGCTTGTACAAGTACAATATACACTGAAGAGCCAAGAAACTGGTACGCCCGCCTAATATCTTGTGTGTGTGTGTGGGGGGGGGGGGGGGGGGAGGGAGCACGCAGAATAGCCGCAACACGACGCGGCATATACTCGACTATTGTCTGAAGTAGTGCCGGAGGGAATTGAAACCATGTATCCTGCAGGGCTGTCAATAAATTCGTAAGAGTACGAGGGGGTAGAGGTCTCTTCTGAACAGCACGTAGCAAGGCATCCCAGACACGCTAATAATGTTCATGTCTGGGGAGTTTGGAAGCCAACGAAAGTGTTTAAACTCAGAAGAGTGTTCCTGGAGCCATCTTGTAGTAATTCTGGACGTGTGGGGTGTCACACTATCCTGCTGGGATTGCCCAAGTCCGTCGGAATGCACAATGGACATGAATGGATGCAGATGATCAAACAGGATGCTTACGTACGTGTCACTTGTCAGAGCTGTATCTAGACATATCAGGAGTCCCATATCACTCCCACTGCACACATCCCACGCCATTACATAGCCTCCACCAGCTTGAACAGTCCCCTGCTGACATGCATGGGCCATGGATTCATGAGGTTGTCTCCATACCCTTACACGACCATCCGCTCGATACAATTTGAAACGAGACTCGTCCGACAACGCAACATATTTTCAGTCAACAGTCCAGTATCGGTGTTGACGGGCCCAGGCTACGCGTAAAGTTTTGTGTTGTGCTTACCGGATACCTGATATTCACGGTGCACTCATGAAGTGGTCGTACGGGAAAATCTCCATCGCTGCTTCTGAGATGCTGTGTCCCACCCCTCGTGCGCCGACTGTAATAACACGTTCAAACTCACTAAAATCTTGATAATCTGCCGTTGTAGCAGCAGTAGCCGATCTAACAACTGCGCGAGATACTTGTTGTCTTAAATAGGTGTTGCCGACCGCAGCGCCGTATTCTGCCTGTTTATCTATCTTTGTATTTGAATACACATGCTTGCACCAGTTTGTTTGGCGCTTCAGTGTAGTTCAGGACAGAAGTAAATGCACAATATTCTTCTCCGTGCACTAATGACTCTATTCGCAAGGAGACAAGCTGCGGGTAAAACTTCTCTTTCAGAAAATAATTAAAGAGACGGTTTCATTAGCGCGAATAAATGTAGAAGCTATTCTGATACTAGCAGGCATCTTCGCCTTGAGGTGGCAAAATTGGAAATCTTTGTTGAGCGTTATGCGGCAGTTGCCATACATAGACAACGATAAATAAGTTTACAGTTGTCGTGTATTATTGTTCACCCTCGGTCCTGACAAAGCACCGGCTTTGCAAATTTGTAGTATTCTCAGAATAATTTCTGCGTCAAACCTGATCATCACTTGTACAATTACATATTTGTGCTATAGGGGAGAGTCGTGCAGTAGCGGCCGGCTTAATTTTTTTGACTTGATGGTGTACCCACGGTGGTTAAACGGAGTATTAGTACACAATTCTCTTACGTCAAGACATGTTCTATTAGTAGCAGAATACACGGATTTTTATTTTTTATTTATAATACGTAGTTACATCCAAAGTAAAGCAGCTGCAATTACAAGGTTTGTAGAAACTGTCTTACAGTATCTTCCATTGCCTTTTCTGCGATATTATCGGTTGTTAATGACCTACTGCACTGATACTTATTGAATAAAAATAGAGTACATAAGCCTGGGAACTTATCGTTACTATTTCAGCTCAGTTCACCAACGTTTAGCTAACAGTTTTATAGAGATCGCAAATAAGATACAAAGTATTCTTCTGATCTGCAGGTAGTACACAGTACCCAATCGTCTTCAAATGACTCCAAACACAGAAGGCATCTTTCAGTCTCTTCTGTTGACCTGTTATTGCCAGTAAATTTTAGTTTTCTTCGCCGCTTTGTAATTGGCTTTCCATGGTCACCCTATGCGTGTTCATTTTATTTTAGAACACCCAACTTAAGTTCACCTTTCTTCAACTCCTTTTTAGACTTTATTTTTTCTCCTTTAACCTCTCATTGTTGAAGACGTTTCGGCTGCCTCCCTTGCGATCGTTCTTTAGACATAATCTTGCTAACAGTCCATTTCACGCACTCTCCATTTCAGTCTGAAAAAAGGAAGAAGAAGAAAAGCTAAAATTCGAAATTATTTCTCGGTAATAGTGAAAGACATACTGTATGACAAACACGCAGTAGCACCTAATCATTTGATACGTTCTTCTGCAGTAATTATCATGAAGCATTTATTATATGTCATTCCTCACCCCTTAGAAAGGGGTAACACAGACTTCATAACATTTTCCCCGCACTCAGAGCTACAGCAACACCATCTAGTACCCAGATATCCGGCTCCAGTGCACACGAATACACAAGCTTGCACAACTTCGTCGTTTGGAGGCGGAAAGGGAAATCTTAGTAGTGGCCGGTACCGTAAGCCGACCGATACTGCACGACTTTCCCTTATGTGGCTCTCGTGTGATCATGTGGAGGAACGTATTTGTTCCAATTTTATTTGCATCCGATACTAGATCATTCTCCAATTTGCACGAAGGGAATAATAACATAGATACTTCGTACATTTTCTTGTGAGACCTTGTTGTTTGTGTGCCTTCTTCGTCTCGTCAAGGCAAAAGTACATACTAGTAAGATACCTTTGTGACTGTAGTTTGTCGCACTCGACCAGAAATTTTCTCACACTGCCCAACCTCTTTCTGATGTGGCTCCTAAGCGGGCACCCCTGTAACACACCACTTCCTTGATAACTTATCTCTCATTCTTACGTTCCTTCGTGGTGAGATTAATTTTCGTACACTTAAATTGACCAAGGTTGACCATTATGAAATGCTGATGTTATGTTGTGCAGTGAACGAAGCTAAGCGTGCCCAATAAGCTAATGGGCCATATTTACTGGCGGAGATCGTAATATTGCTGGCAATAATGGCTCAAATGGCTCTGAGCACTGTGGGGCTTAACATCTATGGTCATCAGTCCCCTAGAATTTAGAACTACTTAAACCTAACTAACCTAAGGACGTCACACAACACCCAGTCATCACGAGGCAGAGAAAATCCCTGACCCCGCCGGGAATCGAACCCGGGAACACGGGCGTGGGAAGCGAGAACGCTACCGCACGACCACGAGCTGCGGACGCTGGCAATAATGCGTCACAATGTTTGACACTGCACAATATTACTCGTACTGGGATGGGGCTGGGTGCAACAATAGTACAATGTGCTGACCTAGCAACTGTGAATTGTAGTGTGGTTGAACTGAGCGAGAGTTTTGAACGAAGATCCTTTCGACTCTGTACGAAAATACACTCCTGGAAATGGAAAAAAGAACACATTGACACCGGTGTGTCAGACCCACCATACTTGCTCCGGACACTGCGAGAGGGCTGTACAAGCAATGATCACACACACGGCACAGCGGACACACCAGGAACTGCGGTGTTGGCCGTCAAATGGCGCTAGCTGCGCAGCATTTGTGCACCGCCGCCGTCAGTGTCAGCCAGTTTGCCGTGGCATACGGAGCTCCATCGTAGTCTTTAACACTGGTAGCATGCCGCGACAGCGTGGACGTGAACCGTATGTGCAGTTGACGGACTTTGAGCGAGGGCGTATAGTGGGCATGCGGGAGGCCGGGTGGACGTACTGCCGAATTGCTCAACACGTGGGGCGTGAGGTCTCCACAGTACATCGATGTTGTCGCCAGTCGTCGGCGGAAGGTGCACGTGCCCGTCGACCTGGGACCGGACCGCAGCGACGCACGGATGCACGCCAAGACCGTAGGATCCTACGCAGTGCCGTAGGGGACCGCACCGCCACTTCCCAGCAAATTAGGGACACTGTTGCTCCTGGGGTATCGGCGAGGACCATTCGCAACCGTCTCCATGAAGCTGGGCTACGGTCCCGCACACCGTTAGGCCGTCTTCCGCTCACGCCCCAACATCGTGCAGCCCGCCTCCAGTGGTGTTGCGACAGGCGTGAATGGAGGGACGAATGGAGACGTGTCGTCTTCAGCGATGAGAGTCGCTTCTGCCTTGGTGCTAATGATGGTCGTATGCGTGTTTGGCGCCGTGCAGGTGAGCGCCACAATCAGGACTGCATACGACCAAGGCACACAGGGCCAACACCCGGCATCATGGTGTGGGGAGCGATCTCCTACACTGGCCGTACACCACTGGTGATCGTCGAGGGGACACTGAATAGTGCACGGTACATCCAAACCGTCATCGAACCCATCGTTCTACCATTCCTAGACCGGCAAGGGAACTTGCTGTTCCAACAGGACAATGCACGTCCGCATGTATCCCGTGCCACCCGACGTGCTCTAGAAGGTGTAAGTCAACTACCCTGGCCAGCAAGATCTCCGGATCTGTCCCCCATTGAGCATGTTTGGGACTGGATGAAGCGTCGTCTCACGCGGTCTGCACGTCCAGCACAAACGCTGGTCCAACTGAGGCGCCAGGTGGAAATGGCATGGCAAGCCATTCCACAGGACTACATCCAGCATCTCTACGATCGTCTCCATGGGAGAATAGCAGCCTGCATTGCTGCGAAAGGTGGATATACACTGTACTAGTGCCGACATTGTGCATGCTCTGTTGCCTGTGTCTATGTGCCTGTGGTTCTGTCAGTGTGATCATGTGATGTATCTGACCCCAGGAATGTGTCAATAAAGTTTCCCCTTCCTGGGACAATGAATTCACGGTGTTCTTATTTCAATTTCCAGGAGTGTATTTGCCTCGCTAATCTCGATATTTTACAGGCGTGGAAACAAAGATGGTTTCATGAAGTATAACCAATGGAATCTCCAGGTTGAAACCAAGCTCCACCAAGAAAATTTCGGAAGTTGCTCGGGGATATTTTTGAGTAATTTGGTATGAGGTACCCTTGGTTTCCTGATTCGTGGCTGAGTAATTGCACATCGTTTGATTTCTTATCCCTGTTTATCTTCCTAACTGTATTGTGCCGATAATATCTACAGAACAGTGCAAGTGTCAACGGCGTGGGCGCAGTGTCTCCTGCTTGGAAACAAACATGTTCCATTAACTCACGGTGGTTGCTGTTGACAACGCTTATACCCACTCTACGGTTCGCCTCAAGCTTCTTTTCAGTACAGGCTTTTTTCAGTGTTGTGAAGGTAAGTGCTTCTTGGATTTATGTACAGTGCTTTCGAAGAATACATTGTTTCACTTGCTAACCGTGTAGGTCGTTGAACCTATTCATGTACAAAAAGACCGTATGAAAATTTCGTTTGCTAGAAGAATGTGCTGCGTTTGACGAGTGACAATGACTAACAGTAATTCACTGTTAAGTGGCAACCGAGCCGAGGGAAATTGCAACATCGTTTCAGATACGAACACCAAGGACAGAGTCAAGGTTACAACAATTTTAGATTGTGTATCGGTGGCAGCAGTGTATGGGTGGGATATGTTTACAACAATATTTACACTGAGCAAGCTGTGAAGAACGCGTAAGAGAAATTTGGAAACGGAACTGAAGCTCAAGGAGAAGAAATGAAAACTTCCTGATACTTGAGAGTATTTTTGTTCTGTCGTTGCAACTACAAAAGTGCGTGTTTTTCTTTTCACCAGACGCGTTTCACTTTATTGAGGTAATGCATTATCAGTGGTCTGAAATTAAATTATTTACATTTTGATTTGCTTTAAGATCGAAAAACAGTTTGTTAACGATATGTTGGTTTGTACTTACGGTGATTTTCGCTTGATTTCTCGCTTTCATCGGGAAGTGCCATCTCCTACCACTCGTTGATGTTTTTTCTGGTTTAGACACTGATAGTTGTGGTCTAATTTTTAGTTGTTCCGCAGCACTATGCATTTCTTATGTTTTTCACAGCACATTTTCGCACACCACTGTTTTCTGTATTTTTTTATACTTTTGAGTGTGTGTTTTGATTTGTGTTTTGTAGTGTTGCCAACATAACCATGCCACTAGTTTGTCTTTGACCTACACCCTTTCTTTTTTTTATTAGATTATTGTGTGTGTGTAATTCTACTTTATTATGTTGCTGTGTAGTTTGTGGGTCCGGAGGGAGAAACTATGATGAGTGGACATCAGTGTACAGTAGTGAGAGTTCGAGGAGAAGGTGAGGAGCAACAAGTGAAATGAAATTGGTAGGAGGGGGTTGGGTGGGAGAGTGATAGCGGTTGAAGGGTGGAAAAGGCTCTTTTCTTTTTCATGTAAGTTCATCAATTATTTTATGTAGAGCCTGGTTTCCAATATTTATTTGCTCATTGAGCAACTGTTTATTTTGTGTTAGTGCCTTGTGTATGTTGGAATTTTCCTGGAAAGGAAGGAGATGCCTGTCTTTACTAATTCTTATGATATTCATTTCTTTTTCAATATTGCTTGGTGTGTGGTGTTCTTGTTTTAGATTATCTGCAAATGATGAATGATTTGTACTGTACTTAAATGCTCCGACGTGTTCTTTATATCATGTGTTGAATGTTCTGCCAGTCATTTGAATCTACATCTTTTATCAATTTTTGCAACTGAGCTGATAAGTACCTTATGATGATATCTATCTGGTTTTGATTGCTTTTGTATTGAGTTGTTTGTTTAGCAAGCTATGTCTATACGTTGTTTTTTGATTATGTTACCTATTTTATTTGTGAATTTGGTAGGTCATTGTTTGCCATTATTTGTAGTAGTACAGATTGTATGTGTTGGTGTAATTTGGTTAGTTTTTTTCATTATTTGTTTCTTTATTTTTCTGTTTAGTTTTCTACCATTGTTTCTTTGTGTCTATTTTTTAAAGCTAATTGCTTTATAGTGGCTAGCTCTTTCTAGTAAAGAGAAGTTCAGTTTGTTTAACATGTATCTGATTGCTGCCTGTTTGTAATTCTGCATGTGGTCTTTGGTTGCATTTAAGAAATGTCATTTGTTGTGGGTTTTCTGTATAAGTCACATGTGTGTTTATTATTGTCTTTTGTCATGGTTATGTTTAGAATGTTGAATAGGTGTTCTTTTTCTGTTGTGAACTTTATATTTTTGTGTGCAGTATTTATGTCTTTGTGCAGTTACTGTATTCTGTTTTTAGGTTCATCTACCATGCATATTATATCATCCATGTATCTATACCAATAGATATGATGATGTACCTTTCCTTTGTTATTATGTGTTCAAATATTAATGTTTCTATATGATTAATGAAAATGTTGGCTAATGTTCCTGAAATAGGTGAACCTACAGGTAAACCTTCTTCTTGTATGTAGTATTCTTGATTGCATTCAAAATAATTTCGTTCTTTTATTAAATATAATACTGTTATTGTTTCATCTGTATGTTCATGAGGTAGCTGGTTGTGAGTTTTCAGGTTTTCTTTAACTACTTTTATGATTTCGTTAAAAGGGATGCTACTGTACATATTTTCTACATCAAAGGAGAGCAGTGTCGGTGTGCCAGAGATTTTACTGTCTCTTATATGTTCTACCAGTTGACAGGTATTTCTGATTGTTCTATCATTTTCCAGTTTATCGTACTGGATGAGCTGTGATTGCATTTGTTTTGCTGGTAGCTACGCATTTGTTTTGCTGGTAGCTACGTAGGAGCTGCTCTGAAATTCACTATTGGATGGCCTGGATAACTTCCTTTATGGACCTTTGGTTGACATCTCATGTTGGGGCCTTGAGGATTTTTTGTACAAGTCTCTGTTTCTCTTTGTCTACAAATGTATACTCTGTTTTTGAGTGTGTTTTTAACATGTGTTTGAAATCTGTTCGTTATGTTTGATTTTACCTTTTTATGTTATTTATGCAGATGAATTCTTCCGTGTTTTCTATGTAATCTTTTGTTTTCATGAGGACGACACTATTACCCTTGTCAAATTTGTTATAATGATCTTTTCTGCTTGCAGTTTTTTCTTTAGATTTTTAAGTTTGTTTCATCACAATTCTGTTTGAATCTAGTGTTTTCTTTTTTAATCTGCATTGCTATGTTTTTAATTTCACCTTTTATTAACTCCCTAGTTAGCCCTGTGTTTACATTACTCTTGTCATTGAGCATCCATTCAGAGTCTATAACGAGATCATTTGCTGGTGAGTCAACATTGTGTCTTAGACTTTTTCTAAGAGCTGTTTTTCGTTTTCATCGTTATATCTGTAAGACTGACCACCCTAGGATAGAAATGGTGTGTGTTAATGTGTTTGCTATTATGGGGTTTTGTGTGGTGCAATTTGAGACATTCAATTTTCTTACTATGCTTTAGTTGCGTTTTGGCCGGCCGCGGTGGTCTAGCGGTTCTGGCGCTGCAGTCCGGAACCGCGGGACTGCTACGGTCGCAGGTTCGAATCCTGCCTCGGGCATGGGTGTGTGTGATGTCCTTAGGTTAGTTAGGTTTAAGTAGTTCTAAGTTCTAGGGGACTTATGACCGAAGATGTTGAGTCCCAGAGTGCTCAATGCCATTTGAACCATTTGAGGCAATCGAAAGATATACGTCATCTGTTGAATAAAAGAGGTATAAGCTCTTTACTGTTTTCACAATCAGATGATTCTGCCGATAACTAGGACGTAGGTGACACAGCAGCCTTGTTAACTGCATCATCAGGTTTAGCTCATATTTTGAAACAGATGGCATCGGTACGATAGTCACACCTTGATAAGATCAGGAATACCCACACATTAGAGAGCTGCACTCTGCCCGGAGATAAACATAGCGTGCAGTCACGTCTCTCGGGAATAACACGTGGCGCACGCTACAGATGTGTAGTGTTTCGTACAGGAGCCGCTGGCGAACTTCCGCGGTTTCATTCCACGTTACAAACGGGTCCCGCGGCCTGGTGGAGTCCCGCTTTCGCAAGCGTGGCGCCTTTGCTGGTGAGGTGTGCGCCTGGTAACTGGGACGCCTTCCCTACATGGCCGCCGACTGCCGCGGGTCGCAGCCGCCACATGACCGCCGCACCCGGCAACAAAGACACGTCGAGAACGCTGCAGACGCGGCCGAACGAGAACACGGCTCCTGTGGAGGACGGCAGACGTTGCACAGTTACGCAGAGTTATTCAGTACGCACAAATACCTTTCTTGAAGCTCTGTTTTATTAAGGCCGTCACACCAGTTCCAATCACAAGATTCTACTGATAAATAATCGTAACTGCACAGTCAGCCACAGGGGATCACGAGTTGCCGACCAACCTCCACGTCGTCGCTTGCCATCGGACTACATTGTTTCACCATACAGAGTACAGCAACCAGAAAATGAGGAGGAAACGAAATGATACTGCGAGTTCAGGTGGTATGTGATGCTAATGCATTGACTACAAAATCGAGTTAAACTTACAAAGAACTTGGCACTCTGAGCTCACACACCAGTACAACTTTGACCCCCTCCGTCCTGGATGCATCCACAGATTCTGTTGGCAAGACTGTCATAGAGACATATCTTCTCCTGAGCCAAGATGGCCCACAACTGTTGTCACTGGTTCTTGATATCGTGGGTACTGGACTGAAGCCGGCCAGAGTGGCCGAGCGGTTCTAGGCGCTACAGTCTGGAGCCGCGCGACCGCTACGGTCGCAGGTTCGAATCCTGCCTCGGGCATGGATGTGTGTGATGTCCTTAGGTTAGTTAGGTTTAAGTAGTTCTAAGTTCTTGGGGACTGATGACCTTAGAAGTTAAGTCCCATAGTGCTCAGAGCCATTTGAACTATTTTACTGGACTGAAACGGAACTGGCGCCTCACATACTTTACTGAGGACAGGTCTGAGGATCTAGAAAATCACGAGAGTACCTCAACATGACGCAGGCAGTTCATAGATACTAGTCCCATGTGTGAACTACCGTTGATGTGCTGAAAAACGGCTGCACGATACTATCGACTGAGAGGTAACAAATGTAGATGCAGCGTTGACGTACCGTTGTGTTGTCAGAGTTCCCTCAATCATTACCATCCGTAATCTGAAGTCCTACCTGGTGCCTCCCACACCACGACGCCACAAGTAAAAACGTTCGGCTTCTCTAAAACATTGGAAGAGTGGGACCTCACATTCTCGCCGACGATGGGTATATGGGGAATCAGAAACATGATTCATCGCTGAACACCGTGCGACGCCGTTCGTCAGTAGACCATGCTTCCCCATCCCGGCACCACTCCAAACGCAGCCGTTTGTACTGCAGTGTTAAGGCGGCCGCCGCATTGGACGGTAATTCTCTAGCCCAGCTTCTGCTGGCCTCCGACCAACGGTGCTGGGTGACACTGTTGCAGGGAGTCCATTACTTGTCCTCAGGTGGCAGCCGCAGATGTGTAAGGTTTGCGATGTGCTTGGTGCGCAGTACGGCCGACGGTTCAATCCCGCGTCCGGCCATCCTGATTTAGGTTTTCCGTGATCTCCCTAAATCGGTTCAAGCAAATGTCGGGATGGTTCCTTTGAAAGGGCACGGTCGACTTCCTTACCCATCCTTCCCTAATCCGATGAGACCGATGACCTCGCTGTTTGGTCTCCTCCGCCAAATCGAACCAACCCAGTACGGCAATGCTCCCTTGTAGTGGTTAGACGTGATCCACCGGAACCGAGACGAGGAATATGCCTGCACTCACGTTCCCACGTAGAATGATATGGGGCCACTGCCACATCCGAATGCCCCGCAGGTGTGGAAATTATCAATTCGAGCAGCCAGCCAAATGGAGACCCACAGTGAGGCCCCTTTCAAACTCTATCAGGTGCTGCTGATGCTTTCTCACGCGAGAACGCGGCATCTCAGTCTGCTTCACAGTGAACACTCAATATCTGACACTGTTCACGCCCGTTTTACACCCTACTAGACAGTGACGTCGACTGAACACGAACAACACTAATGCTCTGCGGTGGTCGCTCTGTACTGAGAACTGCTTCTCTAATATTTTGCCTACCCGCCGATGCCGTGAACGTGTTGTAAGTTACGATGTCTTCTATAATGTCTTCTGGGTGCTTCACTTTTTTTTATCAGGCAGTGTATTTTGATATCGGAGTGGATAAGTAGTTAGAACACCGCTCTCTCGGCCGTTAATGTCAGGTTTCGAACCGAAGCCTTTGCTTTTTTTCAAGTAGCTTCTCATTGTTCGTCCAGCTCACCTCCCCGTTTCTCCTCACCACTGCCACCCAACTGAGGTAAAAGCGTTGACTGGCGGAAAATCAAACTCGAAACTTTGACAGCAACTGTTTTCTCTCTAAGTCTTCGTATTGTAGTTTTTGAGTATTGCGAGTGATATCGTACGTGGGGACAGCGGCACTGTAATTTAAAGAACGAATAACAATTTGGTTTTCATCAGTATAAAGTTGCAACACCATGAACGAAGTGCTTGAAAGAAAAAGAGTGTAAGAGAGGGATGCAGTCTTTCGCTGCTACTGTTCAATCTACCGGCATACCTACAAAAAGCAATAACAGAAATAAAAGAAAGGTTCAAGAGTGGGATTAAAATTTATGGTGCAAGGCTATCGTTGATAAGATTCACTGCCGGCCGCGGTGGTCTCGCGGTTCTAGGCGCGCAGTCCGGAACCGTGCGACTGCTACGGTCGCAGGTTCGAATCCTGCCTCGGGCATGGATGTGTGTGATGTCCTTAGGTTAGTTAGGTTTAAGTAGTTCTAAGTTCTAGGGGACTTATGACCACAGCAGTTGAGTCCCATAGTGCTCAGAGCCATTTGAACCATTTGATAAGATTCACTGATGACGAAGGTAATCAGGAGTAGCCGAAATGAGATTGCTGAAAACTAAACATAAAATTTGAGACCACAAAGTAGACGAAATTAAATAATTCTGCTGCTTTGGAACCAAAATAACACGTGACGAACGGAGCAAGGAGGATATAAAAATTAGACTATCACAACAAAGAGGGCAGTTCTGCCCAATATTAAACATCGGCCTTAATTTGAGGAAGACATTTCTGATAATGTACATTTGGACCACAGAATTGTATGGTAGTGAATCATGGACTGCGCGAAAACCGGAAAAGAGGAGAAGGATCGAAGCATTTGACATGCGGTGATCCAGAAGAATGTTGAAAATGAGGTGGACTGATAGGGTAAGGAATGCGGAGGTTCTCCGCAGAATCAGCGAGGAAAGGAATATACGGATAACACTGACAAGAATAAGGGGCGGGATGGTAGGAGATCTGTTAAGACATCGAGGAATAATTCCTTGGTACCAAGGTGGAGCTGTAGAAGAAGACAGAGATTTGATTATACCCAACAAATAATTGAGGACGTAGGATGAAAGCGTTACTTTGAGATGAAAAGTTAGGCGGAGGACACAGTAATCCGTGACAAGCCGCAGCAAACCGACGACTCAGGAAAAGCTTCAGCTTCAGAGGGAGTTGATGCAGTAAGAAGTGTAACTGATAAAAAGACAGTGTGCTTCGTTAGGACAAGGTGTATGCGATAGTGAAATTGGAACACACTAATTTCGTTATAATGCTCTTCTACCGTACGCGGTGCACATTGGTATAAAATGTGTACATGTCCCATCGCATTTAGCGTTTTCTTAAGCACAGTGCGGGAACAACACCCAAACCTCCTCACTGTAACACCACCCCCTCCGTGCTTCACTGTTGGTACTACACATGATGGCAGGTCCCAGGTGTTCGCCAAACCCAAACCTATCCATCGATTTCGTGATTCATTACTCCAAATCACTTGTTTCCAGTCATTCACTGTCCTGTGCCGTCGCTCTTTACACCAACTCAAGCGTCGCTTATCACTGACTGCAGAAATGTGTGTCTTATTAAGCGATGCTCGACCATTGTACATTCTTTTTAACCCCCTTACGCAGTCATTTTGCCAGCTATACTTCTGTAGAGACTTTTTAACTCGGAGTGATTCCTTTCGCTCATTCCCCGCGATTTACAACAGAAGTAGTAGTAAACAATGAAATACATAATCATCGGCATACTTGGAAGATAAATGGTGTGTGTTCTGAAAAAGAATTCACTAGTCTGTTACCCTCTCAGCTTGACACAAATAGACAGGCGATGACTGACTTTGTCAACTCGCCCTAAGCTTACTAGGACACTGGTATGTTACAGCAAAATCAGCACAGTCTGTGAGTGATGTGATCACCAGTATTGCTTCGTGTCGTTAACGCGGCCAGTGACGCATGCTTAGAGCGAGCACACGGGCCACGGGCCTTCACCTTAAATGGAAATCATTCCTCCGCCGTGGACGCGGAATGGCGCAACTGATTCTCGGTCATTGCCTTTTTCGATTAACCCTATCGGTCGTTCAAGTTGCATATTTACCGGTGAGCCACTCGTACAAGTCTTAATTATAATAAACACGATATTCTTCGGTAACACGCAACAGTTCGTTTTAAAGTATCGTGCATACCTGCAACGACTTCGCAGCTGCTACATTATCTTGACAGCAGAAAGTAAGGAGGAATATTAGGGTTTACTGTCCGTCTGGCGACGCGGTCCACATCGTCATGTACATGTATACTCTATAAACCACTGTGAAGTGCATGGCAGAGAAGAACTTCCCATTGCACCATATCGCACCCCGGCAAGAACAGTGACAACTCAAAAATACAATATTTGAGAAAAATCGACTTAAAGAATTCTATGAAACTTACATTTAAGTAGTATAAACGTCCTTTAAATTTCGAGTCAGTAATTGTGGTGGTAAATCCCGTTGTAGTCTCTACAACAGTAATATGGACATGCAGTTCTGTACTTGTCGAACTTGAGTACGGTGCAGCGAGTAAGTGTGCATACGTTTTCAGACGTGCTAATGGTGACTGTGAGTTGAAAATGGCTCAAAGAACACATATTGATGTCGTTATGAGGGGTAGTATACTAGGGCGACTGGAGGCTGGTCAAAGACAGCAGGTCGTAGCACGGGCCCTCCGTGGACCACAAAGTGTGATCTCAAGATTATGGCAACGATTCCAGCAGACAGGAAACGTATCCAGGTGCTACAGTATGGGACGTCCACAGTGTACAACACCACAAGAAGACCGATATCTCACCATCAGTGCCCGCAGACGGCCACGGAGTACTGCAGGTACCCTTGCTTGGGACCTTACCGCAGCCACTGGAATAGTTGTCCCACACACGCAGTCTACAGACGACTGAACAGACATGGTTTATTCGCTCGAAGACCTGCAAGGTACATTCCACTGACCCTTGGTCACAGGAGACCTATAAAGCCTGGTGTCAAGAACATAGTAGGTGGTCATTGGAACAGTGGTCCCATGTTATGTTCACGGACGAGTCCAGGTATAGTCTGAACAGCGATTCTCGCCGGGTTTTCATCTGGCTTGAACCAGGAACCAGATACCAACCCCTTAATGTCCTTGAAAGGGACCTGTATGGAGGTCGTGGTTTGATGGTGTGGGGTGGGATTATGATTGGTGCACGTACACCACTGCGTGTCTGTGACAGAGGAACTGCGACAGGTCAGGTGTATCGGGTCGTCATTGTGCACCAGCATGTCCGCCTTTTCAGGGGTGCAGTGGGTCCCACCTTCCTCCTGATGGACGATAACGCACGGTCCCACCGAGCTGCCATCGTGGAGGAGTACCAGCCAGGCGAATGTAGTGGCCTGTCTGTTCTCCAGACCTAAACCCCATCGAGCATCGGGATACATGCGCAGGAAACAGTGCTTATCACCAGTACCGTGGTCTTACAGATCTGTGTCGTGTGTGTTCCCTATGTGCCTATGCTATTAGCGCCAGTTTTGTGTAGTGCCACATTATGTGGCACCACATCCTGCAATTATCCTTAATTTCTGAGCATGAGTATTATTACGACATTAGAACCTCTATCAGGCAAAATTAGTACCTAAGTTAACAATAAAAAATGGGAAATAAGTTGAAATTGTTGTATTAGAAAAATACAAAAAGGAGAAATTGTAATTTATGAAAATTAATAGAATTGGATAAGGAACATCCGTTAGGTATAATTTAAGGAACATAACTTACTAAAACATAGGATCTTAAATCGGCTTATGTAATGTAGGAATACTTTTCGCCGTGAAAAGGGATTCAGTATGAACTTTCTTTATAGCAGAAATTTCTATTTTTTATTTATTTTGTCCTTGTGCACTGCTGAGCGCCAGATTTCGTAGTATTTACAACAGCTGTAATCATCAAACAGTGTCTGTTCTCTCATACATGCATCCATATCTGAAGGACATTGTAATGTAACGTACAGATACTGTATAAACACAGACATTGTAACAGTCACTGATATTAAAAATTACTTTCAACATACCTTATACGCGAAGAGGTTCGCAACTCAGAATGTGCCACTCTTCTTCAATGACCCATGCACATCTGCCAATAGCAAAGCTGAAGTGTACTGTTCTTGCCGTGGCGTGTCATGAAGTAGCGTACAACAAAACTGACACAACTGTCCCGAAGTGAACAAATAGCGAGGTAGAGATGTGACGATTCTCGTGCACTTTGGGGAACTTCACACGTATTTTTCAGTGACAAAAATGAAAAACTGCCGTTGTCTGACTTGTGTCAATTTCCTTGCCTGTCACATTTCCGCATCGAAGAGGGAAGAATGCTTAACTGGTTCTGTGCAGACGATATGTAGCGGATTGTTACATATTCCTAAATTCTTTACTTAAATCCTGTTCTTGAAACTTTGTAAAGAGGATGTCGCGGTATAGTTGGTGTCTGTGTTCAAGCGTCTGCCTGTTTAGCATTTACGTGACGCTCTTCTGTGAGCCAAATAAACCGTCATCAGTGGTGCAGCCCTTATTAGTACACTTTCAATATCTTCTGTTAGTCCTGTTTCGTATGGATACCACACACTTGAGAAATATTCTAAGGAGGAACGCGCAAGTCTTTTGTAAGCAGTCCCGTTTCTAGATTCGCCGCATTTTGAGAGCATCCTGCCAATATGTACAAATCTGTCGCTTGCTTTACCTACGATCGAGCTTGTGTGACCATTCCACTTCATATCCAAACAAAGTGCTACATTCATGTATTTCTGTGACAGAGACAAATTCAAATACGAGATGGATGGGGGAGGACATCGGCCTTGCCATTTCAAAGGACACATCCGAAGAAAACCAAATTCTGGGTGGTCGGACGGGGATTTAAACAATTTTCTCCCGAATACGAGCCCAGCGTCTCACCACAGCGCCACCTCACTCGGTTTGATAGCTGGGCTCTTCGTTAAAAGCTGAGGACATTGACAGTTGGGCCGGTAGATAGCGTTGGAGCTATTTCTAGCATAGACTGCGCGCGTGTTGTCATTTTAGGGTAAGAAGGGTTGTCAGTGCGGGAAGGAGCCAGCTAAACAGACGTACGCTTCTATGGTAAAGACACCAGACATTAAAGATGTTTCTCGTTGCGCACGTCCACGGTCGAAGTCAGCTGACTATTGCTATCTGCTATCTACAAATTACGACTTGTAGACACCCCAAAGACGATGCAGCAGAGATATTCGCTGCCTTTCGGATTAAGTAGGGAGGGCTATGTCTACAATGACAGTACGCATCCGACTCCGCACGGTCTGCAACACATATTTTTCCTTTGCCAGTTTCGGTTGAATAAAATGCGGAATTTGTTTTTGGGACATAGAGGAATCTTCCTGTTTCAGTCCCTATAACTTCATGAAGTTCCGACAGGTGGCGGCGCTCAACGTAGCCTTCAAAATGGCGTCTGTGACAAAGGTCCGCGTCTGTGACAAAGGTCCGTTTCAAGCAGATTTTCATAGGCGCTTGCAGAATGTCTGTGGAGACCTGACAGTGAACAAAAGCACGGTGAGTCGTTGGGCGAGACGTCTGTCATCATCACAAAAACGAGGCTCAAAGCTGTCCGATCTCCTGCGTGCCGGCCGGCACCACACAGTTGCGACTCTTGCAGTGCTCACACAACTTCATTGGATTGCTCTTCCTTATCTACGCTATATCCTGGGTCTCGCACATTCCGAATTCCATCTCTTTGGCCCAATAAGGATGCACTCCGCGGGTAGCAGTGTGTGAATGATGGAGAGGCTATTGATGCAGCAAGACATTGGCTCCGACGTCGAGCCGTAGAGTGGGACGATGCTGGCATAGAAGCCTTCGCAGTGCAGTGGCGTAAGACTGTCGCATTAAAAGCAAATTAAGTTGAAAAATAGCAAAAAGAGTGGGGAATAATATGGTGCCTTGGAATCCTGAATAACGTCAACCTGCTCACAGAAAAAAGTGTTGGATTACTTACTGAACGACCCTCGGACAAATCTTCCAACAACGTAGCGCACGGAGAAAGTGGGCCAGGAACAACTCTATTTGACGTGGATTGATGGCGTCTGATTTTATTCGTCGACCAGTGCAAGATTTGTCTGTAACTTGATAATTGTAGCTGGAAGAGTGTGAGGTGCCCAAGCACCATCGTACTTCTCAGGCATGTCGTCCCAAGGGCTCAGAAGGAATGTGGTACATTCACGTTTTCGGCCAGTATCATGCACGAATGTGTGGCGGCTCGTCGCTACCGAAGATAATTTGAGGGCTGTGCAGTATCTAGATAGGTCACTCCAACCTACTACCCCGCCCTACAATCGAGAGTCGTTATTTCGACGGTGGGTGTAAGAAATTTTGAGCCTAAAGATACCATGAAATACGTGCAAATGTTACCACGCTAAAATTTCACCCTCGTTGTCGGGTGCGAATGAGTGAACAGGTTATACTGTTATAGCGTTGTTCTTGTCTTGATAAATGTTAGGGGAGATGTTGTTTTGTGAACAACATATGTCGTAGCTTGATTTTGTGCTGCTCCTGTTTGAGGTATCCGTTTGGCCACCGGAGGCGTTGGGGCGCAGCAGACGATGTTATGACGTCGGAGAAAGTGAAGCAGAGAGACGTCATCTCCAACCGGAGCTTCAAGGAATACGATAGTCGCTAGATTCCGTGAACCTAAAACGAACAGTGAAGAAGAAGCTAATGTTCTCCTTCGATATATTTTTAGGCAGTGTCGTGCCTGAAGTTCTGGATTGACCTCTTACGATAGCATTTTACGAGACATGATACGGTGTGTAACCAAGGCTGAGAATAAAGTAATTTGTCTACCAGCTTACTGATGTACACTGAGGGGACAAAGGTAATGGGATACCTCCTAATACCGTGTCGGACCTCCTTTTGCCCGACGTAGTGCAGCAACTCGTCGTGGGCTCAACAAGTCGTCGGAAGTCCTCTGAAGAAATATTGACCCATGCTACTCTGTAGCCGTCTATAACTGCGAAAGTGTTGCGGGTGCATGATTTTGTGCAAGAACTGACCTCTCGATTATGTCCTATAAATGTTCGATGGGTTTCATTAGGGCGATCTGGGTTGCCAAGTCATTCGTTCGAATTGTCCAGAATGTTCATCAAACCAGTCGCGAACAATTGTGGTGCGATGACATGGTGCATCGTTGTTTGGGAACATGTAGTCCATGAATAGCTGCACATGGTCTCCAAGTAGCCAAACATAACCACTTACAGTCAGTTATCGGTTGAGTTGGACCATAGTACCGAGTCCATTCCGTGTAAACACAGCCCACATCGTTAAGGAGCCACCACCACCTGCGCAGTCTCTTGTTGACAACTTGGCTTCGTGGGGTCTGCGCCACACTCGAACCCTGCTATCAGCTCTTACCAACTGAAATCGGGACTCGTGTGACCAGGTCGCGGTTTTCCAGTCGTCTAGAGTCCAACCGATATGGCTACGAGCCTAGGAGAGGCGCTAGAGGCGATGTAGTGCTGCTAGCAAAGGCCTTACTCCATCAACGCCAAATTTCGCCCCAATGTCCTAACGGATACGTTCGCCATACGTCCCACATTGATTTGTGCGCTTATTTCTCGCTGTGTTGCTTATCTGTTGACACTGCCAATGCTTCGCAAACTCTGCTGCTCCATGTCGTTAAGTTAATGCCGTCGGCTACTTAGTTGTCCGTGATGAAAGGTAATGCCTGGAATTTGGTATTTTGGGCATACTCTTGAGACAGTGACTCTCGGAATATTTAATTCCCTAATGATTTCCGAAATGGAAAGTCCCATGCGTCTAACTCCCAACTACCATTGTCTGTTGATTTCCATCGTGCGGCCATGATTGCATCGTAAATCTTTCACATGAATCACCTGAGTACAAATGACAGTTCCGCCAGTGCACTGCCCTTTTATGCCTTGTGTATGCGATACTACCACCATCTCTGTATGTTTATATCGCTGTCCTCACACGAATACATAGCCCAATCGCGTTAACTCCGGCCTCCAGGCGGCAGGAATCAGCCGAATGTAATGGATTCAGGTATCTGCTGACACCAACCCAAGTGATAATAATAATCATAATAATAATAATAAATTCGTCTGGCACAGCGGCCTGGTGCAAATCTTTCAATCGGAAAACACTTAGGTGATTTGTGTGTTCCTAAACTGCGCCACTAATCCTACCGGGGAAAGGGTACCTACAGTTTAACGTCGAATCCGAACCACGAGTCGCCCCTGGCAAATTTTACGTCGTTGAGAGGTGAAGGCTACCATAAAGGTGGACAGGGAAACAAAAAAAGCCATGAATTGTTTGGGATTCGATCCCGCGACCTTTTGGATTCCGCTTTACCACTTTTTTGCCGTCACCTTGTGGACAGCGTGCAAAGGAGAGTTCCTGTATGTTACTGCTCGGAGCAACACGGTATTGAATGCTACCCAGTAGCAGACTGCTATTTCACGAATCTTCCGTTTTTGTGGGTCTTCACTTTGATTATCGTTTTCCTTTTACGTCTACATCCATATTCTGCAATCAACCTTATGCTGTGTAGCGGAGAGCACTTCTCGTACTAATATCTTCAGCCACTTTTCCTGTTCCAGTCACCAATAGCGCCTGGGAAGAATGATTGTCGGTATAGCTTCATATTGTCGGCCAGTGTGGCCGAGCGGTTATAGGCGCTTCAGCCTGGAACCGCGAGACCGCTACGGTCGCAGGTTCGAATCCTGCCTCGGGCATGGATGTGTGTGATGTCCTTAGGTTAGTTAGGTTTAAGTAGTTCTAAGTTCTAGGGGACTGATGACCTCAGAAGTTAAGTCCCATAGTGCTCAGAGCCATTTGAACCATAGCTCCATATTATGTCCAATTTCTCTGACTTGCTCATCGTGGTCACTCCGCGAGACGTATGTGAGAGGAATTAATATGTTTTCTGTCTCTTCCCGGAAAGTACTCTCTCGAAATGTTGACAGTAAATATCTCCGTGATGACAAACGATGCTCTTGTAGCGTCTACCAAGTGGAGTTCCTGGGCATCGCGTGCACACTCTTGAACAGTACTCAAGAATGGGTCGAAAAAGTGTTTTGCACAGAGGAAAATGCACCATTGAAAAGAGCATTGAATTTGTGTCTTTAGAAACCACAGTGTAGACTATTACAACAACACAACGGCGAATTATTGCTTCAGCTTACTGCAGCTGGCGCTTCGCAGGCTCCAGGTCACTTCAGATATTGTGAGTCGCATAGACACAAGACATTCGGTATTCCGTAATGTCACAGCAAACTGTGTAGAATGGAAATTCACTCATTAAATCGAAGTGATACTATAAAAGCTACTTAACAAGTGATAGCAAAAACAACTATGCAGTTTTTCACTTCCATAATATTTCTTCAAGAGCAACGGTGAAATTGAAACGGCACGGCAGATGAAAACACAATACAAATCGGCGTTTTCCAAATTTTCCCTGAAATATTTGCTTAAGTCTTCCTAACTTCCTCACAGTTTTTTACAGCAACTAAGGAAAAAATGCAGCATCTAACTAAAATCCTTTGTGCTTATGTAACTTCGTCACATACAATATAGAGAAAGTAAGAGAGAAGTAAAAAGTGTTAATTCCCTCGATATAGGGATTACTAGAGACTCACTTTTGTCTCAATGGAACATTATGGAACACTAAAACTGTCATGACAAATGGTTCAAATGGCTCTGAGCACTATGGGACTTAACATCTATGGTCATCAGTCCCCTAGAACTTAGAACTACTTAAACCTAACTAACCTAAGGACAGCACACAACACCCAGCCATCACGAGGCAGAGAAAATCCCTGACCCCGCCGGGAATCGAACCCGGGAACCCGGGCGTGGGAAGCGAGAACGCTACCGCACGACCACGAGATGCGGGCAACTGTCATGACCTTACTTTCATTGAACTAACTTGGTATTTGCCCGAATTGATTTTGGGTACACACAAAAAAACCTTAAAATAAATGAGTGGACTAGCGTTTATGAAACCACACTTTCTAAGAACATAGATACTGGAGAGAGAGAGAGAGAGAGAGAGAGAGAGAGAGAGAGAGAGAGAGAGAGAAGCTATTAGGATTGGTGTTAGGACTATATCAGTTAAAAATGCGAGCTTGTTACCCAGATATAAGTTTCTCCTCTTTTTTCTTAATTTTTACTGGTTTTACGTCTCACCAAGCGAGTTTCAGGGCCATTCCTTACGCAAGGACACTAACAACTGCTTGCCACGTTCTTGTCAGATATGAGCAGGTTAGACTCTGGTGATGCAACTGTTAATGAGAAGCTAAAAAACTCAAAAGAAAGGGAACAGGAGGTGTCAAGGGAAACCACGAGGCAAGGACGAGTTTAAATGGGAAAACTTTACCTTCCATTTCCACTAGTATTACTCTTTAATAACCTAAACGAAAAATCTCTCTTTCGAGAAATAAAGAAGTGTGGGACGCCTTTTTAGGTCAAACGATTTCATATTCGAGGGAAATTATCACTCATACTAAGTGCTTCGCGTCAGAGAAGAGACAACTATGGTGTTTCTTCAAACATGGGGAATATAATCAGCTGTGACCCTCATCGTAGCCATATAGGATGCTTAATAAGAACGCTAGCTCGTTTCGTTACATTTTTGTGTGCTTACTATACTAAGAATCACAGGTCTTGCTTAGTTATTTAAGAGGAAGCCTTTCAGATGGATGACTGTTTAGTAAAATTTTTGTTAAAATTTACTGCAAGGAAACGCACGAACTCGTCACAGTGGAGCCATTCTTGACTATCCGACAATTCATGAAAATCCAAGATACAAATACTAAAATAAATCCAGAAAATGCATATAATGGACTAAAACCAATCCTCATTATCTAATTTTAATAATTCTTTAGTTATGCCTTCTCTGCGCGATAGTAATGGAAATGCTATCGACGACAGAGTTACTAAACACAGCCTTTCGAGATTCCTTAACCAAAGAAGGCGAAGTAAATACTACAGAATTAGAATCAAGAACAGCTGCCAACATGAGTAACTTAGAAGTCGATATCCTCGGATTACTGAAGTAAAGATAACCTCGGAGCAGTGAAGCAACTTCAATCACTTAATAAAAGAAAGTTTTCCGGTCCAGGCGGTATACCAATTAGGTTCCTTTCAGAGTATGCTGATCCAATAACTCCATACTTAACAATCATATACAAACGCTCGCTCGACGAAAGATCCGTAGCCAAAGACTGCACATCTCACACTAATATTCAAGGAAGGTAGTAGGAGTAACCCATTAAATTATAGCTCCATATCATTAACGTCAAAATGAAGCAGAATTTTGGAACATATATTTTGTTCGAGCGTTGTGAATTACCTCTAAGAGAATGGTCTGTTAACACACAGTGAACACGGATTTAGGAAACCTCGTTCTTGTGAAGCACAACTAGCTCTTTACACACACAGAGTGTTAAGTGCTTTTGACAAGAGATTTCAATTTGATTCCGTATTTCTACGTTTCCAGAAGACTTTTGACACTGTACCACACAAGCGGCATGTAGTGAAATTGCTTGTTTATGGAGTATCGTCTCATTTATGTGACTGGACTCTTTGATTCCCTTTCAGAGAAGTCAAAGTTCGTAGTAATTGACAGAAACCCATCGAGTAAAACAGAAATGATTTCTGGCGTTCCCCAAGGTAGTTTTATAGGCCCTCTGCTGTTCCTTATCTGTATGAACGATTTAGGAGACAATCTGACCAGTCATCTCAGGTTGTTTGCAGATGTCTTTCACCATCTAGTAAAACCATCAGAACATAAAAAAATTGCAAAACAATTTAGAAAAGCTACCTGTATGGTGCAAAAATTGGCAATTGACACTAAATAATGAAAAGTGTGAGGTCATCCACATGAGTGGATTTCATATTCATTCCGGAGGCCTGAACGGAAGGCCTCTCCAGTTTGTCTGACGAACCGGTTTCAGGCTCTGTCTCAGGCTGATACTGATCTTCGGCCTGACATGGCTGCTTCTCCTGTTCCAGAGGTTGCCCCTCAGTCTGCAAGATCCGGGCGGTCGCAGAGGGTGGGCTTACTGGTAGTTGGGAGCTCCAACGTCAGGCGCGTAACGGGGCCCCTTAGGGATATGGCAGCAAGAGAGGGGAAGAAAACCAATGTGCACTCCGTGTGCATACCGGGGGGAGTCATTCCTGATGTGGAAAGGGTCCTTCCGGATGCCATGAAGGGTACAGGGTGCACCCATCTGCAGGTGGTCGCTCATGTGGGCACCAATGATGTGTGTCGCTATGGATCGGAGGAAATCCTCTCTGGCTTCCGGCGGCTATCTGATTTGGTGAAGACTGCCAGTCTCGCTAGCGGGATGAAAGCAGAGCTCACCATCTGCAGCATCGTCGACAGGACTGACTGCGGACCTTTGGTACAGAGCCGAGTGGAGTGTCTGAATCAGAGGCTGAGAAGGTTCTGCGACCGTGTGGGCTGCAGATTCCTCGACTTGCGCCATAGGGTGGTGGGGTTTCGGGTTCCGCTGGATAGGTCAGGAGTCCACTACACGCAACAAGGGGCTACACGGGTAGCAGGGGTTGTGTGGCGTGGGCTGGGCGGTTTTTTAGGTTAGATGGCCTTGGGCAAGTACAGAAAGGGCAACAGCCTCAACGGGTGCGGGGCAAAGTCAGGACATGCGGGGACCAAGCAGCAATCGGTATTGTAATTGTCAACTGTCGAAGCTGCGTTGGTAAAGTACCGGAACTTCAAGCGCTGATAGAAAGCACCGAAGCTGAAATCGTTATAGGTACAGAAAGCTGGCTGAAGCCAGAGATAAATTCTGCCGAAATTTTTACAAAGGTACAGACGGTGTTTAGAAAGGATAGATTGCATGCAACCGGTGGTGGAGTGTTCGTCGCTGTTAGTAGTAGTTTATCCTGTAGTGAAGTAGAAGTGGATAGTTCCTGTGAATTATTATGGGTGGAGGTTACACTCAACAACCGAGCTAGGTTAATAATTGGCTCCTTTTACCGACCTCCCGACTCAGCAGCATTAGTGGCAGAACAACTGAGAGAAAATTTGGAGTACATTTCACATAAATTTTCTCAGCATGTTATAGTCTTAGGTGGAGATTTCAATTTACCAGATATAGACTGGGACACTCAGATGGTTAGGACGGGTGGTAGGGACAGAGCATCGAGTGACATTATACTGAGTGCACTATCCGAAAATTACCTCGAGCAATCAAACAGAGAAGCGACTCATGGAGATAACATCTTGGACCTACTGACAACAAACAGACCCGAACTTTTTGACTCTGTATGTGCAGAACAGGGAATCAGTGATCATAAGGCCGTTGCAGCATCCCTGAATATGGAAGTTAATAGGAATATAAAAAAAAAGGGAGGAAGGTTTATCTGTTTAGCAAGAGTAATAGAAGGCAGATTTCAGACTACCTAACAGATCAAAACGAAAATTTCTGTTCCGACACTGACAATCTTGAGTGTTTATGGAAAAAGATCAAGGCAATCGTAAAATGCGTTTTAGACAGGTACGTGCCGAGTAAAACTGTGAGGGACGGGAAAAACCCACCGTGGTACAACAAAGTTAGGAAACTACTGCGAAAGCAAAGAGAGCTTCACTCCAAGTTTAAACGCAGCCAAAACCTCTCAGACAAACAGAAGCTAAACGATGTCAAAGTTAGCGTAAGGAGGGCTATGCGTGAAGCGTTCAGTGAATTCGAAAGTAAAATTCTATGTACCGACTTGACAGAAAATCCTAGGAAGTTCTGGTCTTACGTTAAATCAGTAAGTGGCTCGAAACAGCATATCCAGACACTCCGGGATGATGATGGCATTGAAACAGAGGATGACACGCGTAAAGCTGAAATAAAAATGGTTCAAATGGCTCTGAGCACTATGGGACTTAACTTCTATGGTCATCAGTCCCCTAGAACTTAGAACTACCTAAACCTAACTAACCTAAGGACAGCACACAACACCCAGCCATCACTAGGCAGAGAAAATCCCTGACCCCGCCGGGAATCGAACCCGGGAACCCGGGCGTGGGAAGCGAGAACGCTACCGCACGACCACGAGATGCGGGCAGCTGAAATACTAAACACCTTTTTCCAAAGCTGTTTCACAGAGGAAGACCGCACTGCAGTTCCTTTTCTAAATCCTCGCACAAACGAAAAAGTGGCTGACATTGAAATAAGTGTCCAAGGAATAGAAAAGCAACTGGAATCACTCAACAGAGGAAAGTCCACTGGACCTGACGGGATACCAATTCGATTCTACACAGAGTACGCGAAAGAACTTGCCCCCCTTCTAACAGCCGCGTACCGCAAGTCTCCAGAGGAACGGAGGGTTCCAAATGATTGGAAAAGAGCACAGGTAGTCCCAGTGTTCAAGAAGGGTCGTCGAGCAGATGCGCAAAATTATAGACCTATATCTCTGACGTCGATCTGTTGTAGAATTTTAGAACATGTTTTTTGCTCGAGTATCATGTCGTTTTTGGAAACCCAGAATCTACTATGTAGGAATCAACATGGATTCCGGAAACAGCGATCGTGTGAGACCCAACTCGCTTTATTTGTTCATGAGACCCAGAAAATATTAGATACAGGCTCCCAGGTAGATGCTATTTTTCTTGACTTCCGGAAGGCGTTCGATACAGTTCCGCACTGTCGCCTGATAAACAAAGTAAGAGCCTACGGAATATCAGACCAGCTGTGTGGCTGGATTGAAGAGTTTTTAGCAAACAGAACACAGCATGTTGTTATCAGTGGAGAGACGTCTACAGACGTTAAAGTAACCTCTGGCGTGCCATAGGGGAGTGTTATGTGACCATTGCTTTTCACAATATATATAAATGACCTAGTAGATAGTGTCGGAAGTTCCATGCGGCTTTTCGCGGATGATGCTGTAGTATACAGAGAAGTTGCAGCATTAGAAAATTGTAGCGAAATGCAGGAAGATCTGCAGCGGATAGGCACTTGGTGCAGGGAGTGGCAACTGTCCCTTAACATAGACAAATGTAATGTATTGCGAATACATAGAAAGAAGGATCCTTTATTGTATGATTATATGATAGCGGAACAAACACTGGTAGCAGTTACTTCTGTAAAATATCTGAGAGTATGCGTGCGGAACGATCTGAAGTGGAATGATCATATAAAATTAATTGTTGGTAAGGCGGGTACCAGGTTGAGATTCATTGGGAGAGTGCTTAGAAAATGTAGTCCATCAACAAAGGAGGTGGCTTACAAAACACTCGTTCGACCTATACTTGAGTATTGCTCATCAGTGTGGGATCCGTACCAGATCGGGTTGACGGAGGAGATAGAGAAGATCCAAAGAAGAGCGGCGCGTTTCGTCACAGGGTTGTTTGGTAACCGTGATAGCGTTAAGGAGATGTTTAGCAAACTCAAGTGGCAGACTCTGCAAGAGAGGCGCTCTGCATCGCGCTGTAGCTTGCTCGCCAGGTTTCGAGAGGGTGCGTTTCTGGATGAGGTATCGAATATATTGCTTCCCCCTACTTATACCTCCCGAGGAGATCACGAATGTAAAATTAGAGAGATTAGAGCGCGCACAGAGGCTTTCAGACAGTCGTTCTTCCCGCGAACCATACGCGACTGGAACAGGAAAGGGAGGTAATGACAGTGGCACGTAAAGTGCCCTCCGCCACACACCGTTGGGTGGCTTGCGGAGTATAAATGTAGATGTAGATGTAGAGTGCGAAAAGGAAGTTAAACTTCTGTTACACAATAAATCAGCCTAATCTAAAGGCCGTAAATTCAACTAAATACCTAGCAATTACAATAACGAAATATTTAAATTGGAAAGAACACACAGAAAATGTTATGGGGAAAGCACACCAAAGACTGCGTTTTATTGGCAGAACACTTAGAAAATGTAACAGATCTACTAAATAGACTGCCTACACTACGCTTGTCCATCCTCTCTTGGAGTACTGCAGCCCTGTCTGGGATTCTTACCGGATAGGATTAACGGAGTACATCGAGAAAGCTCAAAGAAGAACTGCACGTTTTGTATTATCGCTAAATAGGAGAGGGAGTGTCACTGACACGAGACAAGATTTGGGGTGGACATCATTAAAACAAAGGCATCTTTCGATGTGGCGGAATCTTATCACGAAATTGCAATCACCACCTTTCTCCTCCTGTAACGTCTAGTAATAAACAAAGACAATATATTGTGTAATAATGAGAATATTAGATGTGTCATATTGTGTCATTGTGTAAAATTATGTATTTTTTCCTTATTATTTATTTCTGAGAACGTCTGCGTCGGCGAGTAATAAGACCGACACAGAAGATAAATGTTGTACAGAGATCACAAAATGAATTAGTATATAATGCATGATGTAAAGTAAAGTCTTTGTCTTCTTAATCTGGAAGCTGTGAGAGAAAGATCTCCTGTTGTTGTCGTAGATAGCGAGAAGGTAGCATTCTTTTGTCGAGATTGGGAATTGTACGCCATTACGTGTGCATTTACACAGGTCTGTAATTGTTGGGATATTTAAATGTTTCAATAGAGTTGTTTAAATGAAAACGTGTATTATTTAATTGTTAAAGCTTGCTTGCCTATTATCCCATCATGTTAAGATATTTTTCAGTTATATAAAAAAAAGTATTATCTGTGGAGCTGAGCTGTGTGGAGAAAGAAGAGCCGCTGCCGCGGCGTATTTAAACGACTTACAATATCGTCGAGTATACCGCAAGGAAGCGGTAAAATAATAGTAGAATAATATTATTTCTTTTAGCTCCCAGACTGGCAGTGAAGATCAGCAGATTTTATGATGTGTTGCAGGTTGACGCGGGCTGCTGATAGGATATAAATTACAGTGCAAATAATTTAATGTACTTACCGAATCTGATAGGAATCTTGCTGTGCTCCGTTCTGATCTGGCTAAATTTTATAGTGATAACGTAATTTTCTTTAATGAGAGTCTCATGTTCTTGGGCTAGTCGTGGTATGAAACAGCATTCTAGTAAGAAATAAAATCCACTGCAAACTTGTGTTTTTGAACGATTGTACGAACTGTAACATCAGTGATCATAAAACAGTAATTTCAACTTTGAATAACTATGAAGTAGGAAGGATATATTGATCCTTAGCATGGGTTGCAGTTACTAAAAATCGTTCTTTAAATTGTAGGCCAGATCCAGAACAATAAGACTTCCATAGAATCATTTTATTTTACTAAAAGGTAACGATGATAAAGAAATTAAAGGCACAGCATTGTTAAAAGAATTTCTCGTCACTCTTTCCATATATGCGTTGTTACGCTAATAATAATAATTAAAAAATAAATAAATGAACCAAGGAGACTAACAATTTATAAAAACAATTAACGAAAGAGTAGTCAGGACGGGAAACTCCGAATGCGAAAATATTTTGTTGACGCCTACTTACATAGGGAGAAACGATCGTCACAATAAAATAAGAGAAATCAGAGCTCGCACGGAAAGATATAGGTGTTCGTTTTTTCCGCGAGCTCTTCAAGATTGGAATAATAGAGAATTATCGTAAAGATGGTTCGATAAACCCTCCGCCTGGCACTTAAATGTGAGATTTGCAGAGTATCCATGTAGATGAAGACAGGAGTGCTTTGCTACAGATATAGTTTAACAGAACACATATTGATGGCAAGAAGGCTTGTACGTGGGCATTTATTGTCAGACGAATATAGTACACCTTGTGGTTTCGATTCTGTGGCCAGGTTTATCACTAAAGATGTCTTCCGCAGATGTGGAGGAAACGTTAAAATATAGTTTTATACATTGACCACTGCCTCTAAACTGCGAGACTTTAATAGAAGTAACAGAAAATCTTAATTTATTAGTGAGTGCTATATTATCCTGTGAAGATAGGTATGGAAGAGTGAAGACTTTTCAGAATGAAATTTTTGGCCGTGGATAGTTTGCTGTGGTTACAATACGTCATCAGCCTGATTCCTTCAATTGTCAAATTTCCATAAGCATTGCATTTTTTCAAAACATCCTCAGCTTCCGTCAAGGATTAAACTTCCACCTTTTTCCTGTTTCTTGTGTCTCTGCATTGCGTACGTGGTCTACTTGCATCTCCCTTCCTCTTAGGGCGTTATTTTTCTCCATACTCTGCCGTCTTTCTCTTGAACCTTCCGCTTCACTTCATAAAACTGGAGAGTTTGTGTTGGTTCTATCAGAAGAGAACACTTGCGTGTCTCTAGGTTAGTAAAATGGTGAGAGACCCAGCTCAATGTCTCAAGTGTTACTTGATTTTTTCGGGGTTTACTGCTATATTTCTTTGTATAATATGAAATATGAAACAATTATTTTACCTGCTTTCAGGAATATTCAAAACAACACCAGTGACATCAGTGGTATGCAGTAGTACGTGATCTGTACAGACATGACTGTTACACCCTGTAATCTTGCGAATTAAGATCCATTCTTCCGTTATTGGAGATTGTTTTCGAGTTATCATTTGCGGCACATCTCTGACGACGGTCAACGACGGTACAGGTATTTGTAACTGGCTATTGAGATATGTGTCAGTATGAGACATTCAGAAGGCTGAGAAAATTGTTATTATTGGCTCAACTCTCATACTGTTTAAAACGATAGTAGACTCGGTTGCCACTCCCAGGCTTAAGACGACGACGCCAACGGCGTTTTCTCATTATACGTCCTTCCCTCCTGGGAAGGTTCCTCAGCAGACTGCCTGATTTTCGCCGCATGACTTCCCCCCCCCCCCCCCCCCTCCCCACAAGGCTCGCCCGCTCTACGCAACTGCCCTCAGCTAACGCTACCCCGGGGCCTTTATCTACATCTACACCCAGTCTCGGGCGTTGCCTCGGACATAACGGCCTGGCTTCCGCCTCGTACCACCCGTCTGTCAGTACTTCGCCGCGTCCTCACAATCCAACGCTTTCAGCAGAACAGGCGAACTAAAAGCTCAACTTTCCCTTCCGTCCTGACCCTACAGCTAGACAGAGAAGATGCGTTCATGGTTCTGCGCAGGATGTAATTGCAGGACAGATATATTTTGTGATAGTCGCGTTGTAAGAACTGTATTTATACGCTCCAAGGCGCTGAAAGACATCACCACTCGCCGAGTGTTGGGTGCGGATACGCGCTGTACACAGCTAGGGGACGACAATCTGCCCGGCAGTCTCGATATTTTTGTATGATCCCCCTTTGTCATGGTTAGGAAGTCCTACGCGACCGACTACTAGAATAAAAAGTTCTCATTTAACTTTGATAAAATCGCAAGCTTTCAACCATAACCTCCATCACCGTCATGAGGGGCTTAGTCTGACTGTCGTAGAACTGCCGAGCCTCCCACTTTCATACCCAGAGGACGGCATCCTATTGTTTGCATGATGTCATTATGACGTCACGGAGATGGCGAATGTTGCGGTGACGCCGTCTTCTCCCAGAGATTACGTTTGTGGCCGGCCGGTGTGGCCGTGCGGTTCTAGTCGCTTCAGTCTGGAACCGCGTGACCGCTACGGTCGCAGGTTCGAATCCTGCCTCGGGCATGGATGTGTGTGATGCCCTTAGGTTGGTTAGGTTTAAGTAGTTCTAAGTCCAGGGGACTGATGACCACAGATGTTAAGATCCATAGTGCTCAGAGCCATTTGAACCATTTTTATTACGTTTGTGCTCATAACAAAGGGTCGTTTGCAGCAGCACACATCAGATGGTGAACTCATTGGTTCGAAGCTTGACCAAGACTCCTTGTCTGTGCGAACGTAACCTTGTGTTTATTCGTTAGACTATGCTCGGCCGCCGCCGATTTTTCAAAATATTTATACTTGTGGTGATACTGGGTGTCAGCACAGCAATCTGCAACAGTCTGTTTACGTAAGTGCTTCCTCACTCGCATGGAATATTGTAAATACCTGGGAGTCTAAGTCCGACGTTATCTTCTACAGGTTGCAACATTTAATTTTCCGGGGTGGATGAAAGACCTGATTCCTTTTCTTTTTAAAACACTGCCGATCTTACTTGTTGTTATACAATGGAAGCCCCGCTACGTGTTGCCCCTTCTGGACGGTATCGTATCTTGGTTTCCTTGACGGAGCTGGATTAATGCCACGTTTCCCCCGAACACATTCGTCAGATGATTCATCTCGAAGCCGAAGCTTACATGCTCGAAATTGTCCGCCTGTTCAACACAGCTGAACTTGATGACAGTTCTTTCGTACATGTCGACATGTATACACACAGCGTTCCATCTTCATGAAAGTGAAACCTCGAACCGCCACATAAAATTTATCTTTCGACAATTGCCAGGGCCGCCGTCTACGAAAAAAAACATTCTTGGTACTTATCGTTTTAGTGTTTCTCAAAGTACTCGCCTTTAAAATTTTTACTCTTATCCAGTAGTTCAAACAAAAGCTGGACATATTGTTTTCCACTTAGATGTTGATATCTCAAAAAGATGGCTTACATAACATTCAGCAGTTTCTTGCGGTGATGAAAATTGTTATCGAAGCTTTGGTTTGACATAATGGAGCAAAAAGTAGCCGTTAGGCGATAAATCAGAAGCACGCGGCAATGAAACAGTGTATCGATGTTCTTTCCGTCAAATCATCAGGTGTTTAATTTGTTGTGTGACAGACAGACAGGCCGGCCGGAGTGGCAGAGCGGTTCTAGGCGCTACAGTCAGGAACCGCGCGACCGCTACGGTCGCAGGTTCGAATCCTGCCTCGGGCATGGATGTGTGTGATGTCCTTAGGTTAGTTAGTTCTAGGGGACTGATGACCTCAGAAGTTAAGTCCCATAGTGCTCAGAGCCATTTGAACCATTTTTTGTGACAGCCATTGTCAAGATCAAGAATGATGCGACGTTTTCGGTTGTTTTTCTGATTCCATAGAGTGACTGTTGTAGGCTATTCAACAATAGTTATTCGATGCTCAAAGCAGGTAGGGCAACCTTTTGTGTCTCGCGGGCCTGATTCACATTCTTACTACAGATGGCGGGCCGCTTCGTCACAACGCGGCATCAACGTTCCTAGCTCATAAAGTCAAACTATAGCGACCGTTCATGTTTATGCAATAACATTCCAATCTGAATGGCACCTCTTTCCCGACACATCACGCCAGCAAATTAAGCATTAAAACACTTGCTTATGTGCCAAACATCTTTTTATGTTCACTAGAAATTTCTTCCGCGCGTCGAATTGAAGCCAATCGCCGACGGTATACGGACGAGGTGAAATTTCCAAGTGGTGGCTTTAGTGTGTTTATGTGTGTTTTTTCTATCCAACGCCGTTTCATTAAACACCCACTAAACTAAGTACCCGGACAATTTCTTTCAACAAAGCAAAAGTAGCGTCACGTGTCACTAGTTCTGATTAGTGGTTAGTTGTATGGTTCAAATGGCTCTGAGCACTATGGGACTTAACATCTATGGTCGTCAGTCCCCTAGAACTTAGAACTACTTAAACCTAACTAACCTAAGGACATCACACACATCCATGCCCGAGACAGGATTCGAACCTGCGACCGTAGCGGTCACGCGGTTCCAGACTGAAGCGCGGTTAGTTGTAAACCAGTAACCCATCCCCCCCACCCCTAATTGTTTAAAGAAACTAATTCCCATGTATAACTCGGCTTCAAGCATCTGATTACCGTATGAATGTGTTAAATATTTGACGTTAAGCACGTAAGCGAGAAAAAGTTTCGAAAGGGTTTGACAACGAGAGCACTTAGCGACTTTCAATTAAACATAATTTCAAAACAGTATGAATGCAGTCTGGGAATTTGCGCTCCGTTTTAAGCAAACTCTAGCTTTTCCACGTATCACATTTTTTATGACGTCACATCCCCAGACCGATGTCGTAATGACAGAATTTTGCAGGTAAATTCAGTGGTATATGTGGATATGGTTTAAGTAGTTCTAAGTCTAGGGGATTGATGACCTCGGATGTTAAGTCCCGTAGTGCTTAGAAAAATTTGAACCATTTGATGTCTCAGAATGTGTCCTATCAACCGGTCTCTTCTTTTAGTCAAGTTGTGTCTCAAATTCGTTGCCTCCCCAGTCCTGTTCGGTACCTCCTCACTAGTTACGCGAAATATCCATTTAATCTATATGGCTACACTCCAGACAAGACTTCCTAACACTTAAATCTATATTCGATGTTAACAAATTTCTTTTTTCAGAAATGCTTTCCTTGCTGTTGCCAGTCTACATTTTATATCTTTTCTACTTCCCCCATCATCAGTTATTTTGCTGCCCAAATAGCAAAACCCATCTACTACTTTAAGTGTCTCATTTCCTAATATAATACTCTCAACTTCACCTGATTTAACTCGACTGCACTCCATTTTTATCGTTTTGGTTTTGTTGATGTTCGTCTTATATCCTCCTTCGAAGTCAATGTCCATTTTGTTCAACTGCCCTTACAATTACAACGTCATAGGCAAACATCAAAGTTTTTATTTCTTCCTACACTTCAGTTCCTACTCCAAAAGGTTTCTTCCGTTTCCGTTACTGCTTCCTCAGTGTACAGACTGCATAACATTGGGAATAGTATTGTAGCCTGTCTCACTCCCTTCTCGACCACTGCTTCCCATTCGTGTCCCTCGACTGTTTTAACTGCTGTCTGGTTTCCTTACAAGTTGAAAACAGCCTTCCGCTTCCTGTATTTTACCCCTGCCACCTTCAGAATTAGAAAGAGTATTCCAGTCAACATTGTCAAAAGCTTACAAACGCTATAAACGTAAGTTTGTCTTTCCTTAAGGGGAGCCGGAGGTGGTCAAATCCAAAAAATTACGATTTTTTTTTTTTTTGCTACCGAAAATTAATTGGAACATTCCTCTTTAATGTAAACTTTGAATTATTGTTCTACTCGCCCTAGAAGAGGAGTTATTACCATTTTCCCCCACGCCTGCAGAGGAAATGGGCGGCCGCTGAATGCATCAAACACCCTCTCGTGACTTCCTGGCGAACTGCTTGGGATTTTCTCGGCCTTAAGTTACGCATACAGCGAGTGTGTAAGGGTTGGCTACATTGTTTTCTGTGACAAATATTACCCGTATTTCCTTACAGCTTACTCCTATTTACCTCAGAATTTCGAACATCTTGCTCCATTTAATATTGTCTTACACTTTTGTTCTGGTTACGATGCCACGTTTTAGTAACCGTGTATATAAGAAGAGGAAGAACGTAGGGAAAAGAAAATTAACACTAGTACCAAGTTGCGATACTACAATGAATAAGAGCGCGGAATATCGTCTCTTTGCTGTTTACCGTTTCGAATTAGTTCAGTGTTGCGCCTGTTGTTGGTAGTATTATACTTCTTGTGTAAAGCGGGTAATATGCAGTATGTACAAGAATCAGGAGGGAACAATAAAACCAATTTGTCATGACTTAGCACAGCCAGAATTGTTACACAAATGTCTACACGGAAGACGCAGAATCCTAATGAGAGCGTAAACAATTTGATTTGGAAAGTGATTCCTAAAAGGGTGTTTGTAAGCATAAAAACACTGCACTTTGGCATTTATGGTGCAATAGCAACCTACAACCAAGGGAACAGTGTGAAGTGTGAAGTTCTGAAGGCATTAGGATTTACAGCTGGGGTGAACACTGTACGAGCACTAAGAAATATTGACAGAGAAAGGATAAGAGGAGCAGAAAGAAGAGAAAGGCATATGAAGTATGATGGAACAACAGGCCAGAAAAGAAGACAGAAGAGGAAGCTTTTGGAGGATGAAGAAGAAGACCCTGATAATCCATCCTATAGTGCAGGAATGTATTGAGAAACTTTGATAGCCATTTCCCGTAAATTAGAATTTTTCGAATATAAGGAACATTTTCTCAAAATCCACTCAAGCTAGAGAGATGAAATTTTTATACAGCACTCCTAGTGGTCAAACTTACATTGTAACACAGCCATTTGGTAATATGTTCAGTAGTTTCATTTCAGTTTAATTATAAAGCAATTACTGGTAAAAAATTTGGGTCATTAATAAAAAAATAATTGGAAGGAAACTAGAAAAGATACTCCAAAATCCCTCTGTCATAACTGCAATACTAAACCATTCTATATGTAAAAAAAATTTCAAATTTTTCTATTAGGTAGTTTATTCATAAATGTTCCTCAAACTTAGTGATTTTAACATGGGCAGCATAGGCACCTCCGGCTCCCCTTAAGGGGGGTAGGATGTCAAATGGGCCGACTTGGAGCAGGAGAGGCATCACACGACATTTTAATTTCCAGTGTCTATACTTTAACAAATAAGTTCATAAAACTTTGTCAGCATCACCAGATAGGGTTCAGGATTCACACTCATTGCAGTGGAAGTTCGAAAACATAACAAAATAATTCTCTTTTTTACGTGCGAAATTTCATTATTTTTTCACTTACTAATGGTTGCATTTGTTGCTATAGGTACACTTTTCTTCATAAGTTAGAGAGATTCTTCGATGAATTTTGCACAGCATACATAGCATACTTACAGGTGTATGAAACTCTAGAATTTATTTAATTTATGAAAAAACGAATGAGCTGTTATATTTTAAACTTCATGTTTAGGAAAAACACAAATTGTATGGTTAATTACCTCAATTTTTACCACAGTTTTTAATAGATTTGGAAAATTCTAGAGTTTCATCCACCTTTAAGTATGGTTTGTATGCTGTGCAAAATTTATCGTAGAATCTCTCTTACTTATGAAGAAAAGTGTACTTATAGCAACAAATGCTGCCATTAGAAAGTGAAAAAAATGATAAAATTTCACACGTAAAAAAATTACTTCGTTATGTTTTCGAACTTCCACTGCTATGAGTGTGAATTCTGAATCCTTCCTGGTCATGCTGACAAAGTTTTATGAATTTATTTGTAAAAGTATAGACAGTGCAAATTAAAATGTCCTGTGGTGCCTCTCCTGCTCCAAGTCGGCCCGTTTGACGTCCTACCCCCCTTAATCTATCTTCCAAGATAAGTCGTAGGGTTCGTACTGGCTCGAGTGTTCCTACCTTTCTCCGGAATCTAAACTGATCTACCCTGAGGTCGGCTTCTACCAGTTTCCTCATTCTTCTGTAAAGAATTCGTATTAGTATTTTGCAACCTTGACTTACCAAACTGATAGTTCGCTAATTTTCACATCTGTCAGCAACTGCTTTCTTTGGAATTAGAATTATTACGTTCTTCTTGAATTCTGGCGGTAGTTTAGAAGTATAGGCACTGAAAAGGCGGCTGGTGTAGGCAGAGAGGCAGCTCGCCTTTGTGTTTGGCAGGCAGCTGCCCGGGTCGGAAGTCCGAGGACGGACGGTGGCGACTCAGCGTGACCGAGTATGCTGTGCTGTGCTGCGTGCGTGACGCCGCGCTCTGCTGGGGAAACGCCGCGGCCACTGCTGCCGATGTCGATGCGGCTTTCTGCTGCTGCGGGGATCACTGCACGCGCCGATGCCCGTGCTGCGGCCGGTGCACTGGGCAGCTGCTTGCTGCGGAAACTGGCGGGCGTCTGTCGCACCTTGCTGTCATCTTATACCGAGTTGTTATTCACTACTGGCCATTAAAATTGCTATAGCACGAAGATGACGTGCTACAACGCGAAATTTAACCGACAGGAAGAAGATGTTTTGATATGCAGATCATTAGCTTTTCAGAGCATTCACACAAAGTTGGCGCCGGTGGCGACACCTACAACGTGCTGACCTGAGGAATGTTTCCAACCGATTTCTCATACACAAACAGCAATTGACCGGCGTTGCCTGGTGAAACGTTGTTCTGATGCCTCGTGTAAGGAGGAGAAATGCGTACTATCACGTTTCCGACTTTGATAAAGGTCGGATTGTAGCCTATCGCGATTGCGGTTTATCGTATCGCGACATTGCTGCTCGCGTTGGTCGAGACCCAATGACTGTTAGCAGAATATGGAATCGGTGGATTCAGGAGGGTAATACGGAACGCCGTGCTGGATCCCAACGGCCTCGTATCACTAGCAGTCGAGATGACAGGCATCTTATCCGCATGGCTGTAACGGATCGTGCAGCCACGTCTCGATCCCTGAGTCAACAGTGGGGACTTTGCAAGACAACAGCCATCTGCACGAACAGTTCGACGACGTTTGCAGCAGCATGGACTATAAGCTCGGAGACCGTGGCTGCGGCTACCCTTGACGCTGCATCACAGACAGGAGCGCCTGCGATGGTATACTCAACGATGAACCTGAGTGCACGAATGGCAAAATTTCATTTTTTCGGATGAATCCAGGTTCTGTTTACAGCATCATGATGGTCGCACCCGTGTTTGGCGACATCGCGGTGAACGCACATTGGAAGCGTGTATTCGTCATCGCCATACTGGGGTATCATCCGGCTTGATGGTATGGAGTGCCATTGGTTACACGTCTCGGTCACCTATTGTTCGCATTGACGGCACTTTGAACAGTGGACGTTACGTTTCAGATGTGTTACGACCTGTGGCTCTACCCTTCATTCGATCCCTGCGAAACCCTACATCTCAGCAGCATAATGCACGACCGCATGTTGCAGGTCCTGTTTGCGTCTTTCTGGATACAGAAAACGTTCGACTGCTGCCCTGGATAGCACATTCTCCAGATCTCTCACCAATTGAAAACGTCTGGTCAATGGTGGCCGATCAACTGGCTCGTACAATACACCAGTCACTACTCTTGATGAACTGTGGTATCATGTTGAAGCTGCATGGGCAGCTGTGCCTGTACACGCCTTCCAAGCTCTGTTTGACTCAATGCCCAGGCGTATCAAGGCCGTTATTACGGCCAGAGGTGGTTGTTCTGGGTACTGATTTCTCAGGATCTATGGACCCAAATTGCGTGAAAATGTAATCACATGTCAATTCTAGTATAATATATTTGTCCAATGAATACCCGTTTATCATCTGCATTTCTTCTTAGTGTAGCAATTTTAATGGCTAATAGTGTAATTAAAGTGCAGCTACTGTCGGAGATCCAGTGTGGACTGTAATTATGGTATGATCGCGAAACTTGGTAGATATGCTAATGCGTTAATGCAGAAACCATTTACACTAGAAAAAGATTAATTCCAATTTTGGCCACCAGATGCAAATCTGTCACTGTATAGCAATCGCGTCGACGTGTCCGGTGCTCCTATTGAGCCGGCCGGTGTGGCCGTGCGGTTCTAGGCGCTTCAGTTTGGAACCGCGTGACCGCTACGGTCGCAGGTTCGAATCCTGCCTCGGGCATGGATGTGTGTGATGTCCTTAGGTTAGTTAGGTTTAATTAGTTCTAAGTTCTAGGGGACTGATGACCACAGATGTTAAGTCCCATAGTGCTCAGAGCCATTTGAACCATTTTGCTCATATTGAGCAAATTGTGTAATCGGCGGTTAATCATATCAACATTATGCCTTCTCACTTGTTTGAACTTGCTTGCCCACGTCCCGTTCCTAATCCGTTACATATGGAAAGATTTGTATACGTCATTCTTGCATTCACAGCACCAGATTTGCACCTGGCGACCAAAAATTGACCTAATTTTTTCCAGAGCAAATCGGTTCCGCATTGACGCGTTAGAATATCTACCAAGTTTTTCTGCGTTACAATAATTACTGCCCACACTGGATCTCTGTGAGTAGCTGCACTTTCATAATAACCACCCGGTATAGCAGAAGCTCAGCAGTAGCGACAGTTAGTTGCGTGTTCCATGTTTCATATTCACAGCAGACGTTATGAAATGTGTTAACGGAACAGAAATAGAACAAATATTTTTAAAAATTGACAAAAGATATGTAGCTACGTGCTGGCCATTTACAGATTTTCTGTGTAAATAACTGTTACTGTTCGAAAATTACTCTGCGGTACAGGAGGAGTTGTTAAGGAGAAACATCTTTAATCCGAATTCGAAAACACTCCTATCTTTCGGAAAAAAAGAACAGACATTCTGTATAGGGAGATCGGTGATTGACTTTTATGAAGTTTTATTTGTGACACAGTGACTTTCTATAAGACCCAATCATAACCGGCTGGGGCCCACACTGGTCATCTTCAGGTGCTACAGTAGGGAAAAAAGCGTATATAAAAATCTTCAGACAAGGAAAAATAATTTTAATAATGTACTTGCGACCCCCCTGCGGGTTCGGGGGTTAGAATAGGCCCGCGGTATTCCTGCCTGTCGTAAGAGGCGACTAAAAGGAGTCTCAAATGTTTCGGCCTTCTGTGATGGTCCCCTCTCGGGTTTGACCTCGATCTTTCTAAATTATTCCGAAGAGCGAGCCAATTGGGGAAGGGCGCCGTACGTGGTGCACTGTATCCGTCGTGTATTGAGACCTTTAGCCGGCTTTTTCGTCGTTGCAATGGTGTCCAGCTCGTTTTCCGTCTCTTGGGCTAGGATACGTCCCTGGGTGCGATTACCACGCTGCACTCTGCAGTGTTGCTTTTAACTGCGACGACGACCTTGGACGTTTTTGCACCTAAGATCCAGCACGGTAGCCAGTCCGTTGTGGTGGGGCCGCCATGTACCCTGTTGGTTGTAGCCCCCTAACAACACAGGGATCGCTCTACTGATGCCTGCGCCGTTAACTCCCCACGTATGCCAAGGAGTAGATGCCCATCTCTCTGGGGCATCAGGACTCCCGGCAATGGCCATCCTGCCAGGTGGCTATTGCTGCGGCTGGGTGGCGCCCGTGGGGAGGGCCCTTGGTCGGAGTAGGTGGCATCAGGGCGGATGACCCGCAATGAAGCGTGGTACATCATCTCTCGCTGGCGGCCAGCCACCAGCAGTCTCTAAGCGTACGAGAGCTCATTTTAAAGCTAACGTTTATGACCCCAAATCGTTCCCATCCCTGGCCACTCCATGGGAGGAACGAAAGGCAATGAATGACAGTGACGTCTATTCGCCCAGGTATCTTGTCTGTACCAGAGCTGATGGTGACTCGTTTCTATCCGTGAAGCTTCAGTTCTTTGTAGAGCATTTAGAGGACAAGTTTGGGGAGGTGGAGGGCTTGTCCAAAATGCGCTCTGGGTCAGTTTTGATAAAAACGGCATCCTCTGCCCAGTCACGCAGGTTACTTGCTTGTGACAAGTTGGGGGATGTTCACGTTACCATCACCCCACATAAGAGTTTAAATATGGTCCAGGGTGTTATTTTCCATAGGGACCTCCTTTTGCAGTCCAATGACGAGCTGCGCGCCAATTTAGAGCGCCGAGGTGTACATTTCGTCCGGCGTGTTCATCGGGGTCCGAGGGACAATCAGGTAGCTACCGGTGCCTTCATCTTGGCCTTCGAAGGTGATACCTTACCAGAGAAGGTCAAGGTGATGGTCTACCGGTGTGACGTCAAACCCTATATCCCTCCCCCGATGCGGTGCTTTAAGTGCTGGAAGTTCGGTCACATGTCCTCTCGCTGTACTTCTAGCATCACATGTCGAGATTGTGGACGCCCATCTCATCCCGATAATCCATGTGCTCCACCTCCCGTCTGTGTCAACTGTGGAGAGCCTCATTCCCCTTGCTCGCCGGACTGCAGTATCTTACAGAAAGAACGCAAAATCATGGAATATAAGACCCTGGACCGACTGACTTACACTGAGGCTAAGCGGAAATTTGAACGGCTACGTCCCGTGCGCATGATGTCATCTTATGCCTCCATTGTCACTCCTGCTCCAGCTCCTTCAGTTGCAAGATATACAGTCAGCTCTCAGAGTCAGAGGACCTCACCTGCCCCCTTGACGATGGGGGCCCCTTCACTCGCTGTTGCTCCCACACCATCTACCTCGGGAGCAGCACCCACTAAACCACCGAGGACACCAGTCCCCACTTCTAAGCCGGAGAAGCGTAAGTCTTCTTCGGCTTCTCTCGCTCGGAAGGGATCCCTTTGGGCACTCCCTTCCCAGGTTCCTACCAGCGGCACAGCAGACACCAACCAGTGGCTGAAGAAGCCACAGGTCGCGGGTCGACGGGCTTCGCGATCCTCTTCGGTCCCAGAGACTGACTCCGATAAGCCCTCTCAACAACGGCAACCAAAGGCCATCGGAGGCAGCAGGTGACCCAGCGGCGTAATCTGCCTTCCCAGTCCCGTCACGCCTTTCTCCGCAATGGACAATACCATCCACCAGTGGAACTGCAGCGGTTTCTTCCACCATCTAGCTGAGCTCCGCCAACTTACCAGCCTTCACCCTTTCTTCTGCATTGCTCTTCAGGAAACTTGGTTTCCAGCAATGCGAACCCCCGCCCTCCGTGGCTATCGGGGTTATTATAAGAACCGGGCAGCGTATGAAAGGGTGTCTGGTGGCGTCTGCCTCTATGTCCATCACACTCTGCACAGCGAGTCTGTCCCTCTCCAAACACCTTTAGAGGCTGTCGCTGTTCGGGTGTGGACGCCACAGGCTGTTACCGTCTGCAGTCTTTACCTTCCACCGTATGGTGATGTCTCGCAGCATGTCCTGGCTGCCACCTTTCTTGCTATTGGGCGACTTCAACGCCCATAACCCTCTGTGGGGTGGGTCAGTGGCATCAGGTCGAGGCGCCGCCGTTGAGCATTTATTGTCGCAGCTCGATCTCTCGATTTTAAATGATGGTGCCTCACACACTTCAGTGTGGCGCATGGCACATACTCCGCCATTGACCTTTCAATCTGTAGCCCTAGCCTCTTACCGTCTGTCCAATGGAGTGTGCATGACGACCTGTGTGATAGTGACCACTTTTCGATCTTTCACTACCACGGCGTCACTCTTTTGGGCGCCCTAGCAGATGGGCTATGAATAAGGCTGACAGGGACTTGTTCTCCTCCACTGCCGCTATTGAGCCTCTCTCTAATGATGACATTGATGCGGTGGTTCAATCGGTCACCACCGGCATCATTACTGCCGCCGAATCTGCCATTCCCCGTTCTTCTGGGTCCCCTCGTCGGCGGACTGTGCTTTGGTGGTCGCCTGAGATCGCTGCAGCGATTAAAAATCGCCGGCGGGCGCTACAGCGTCACAAGCGACATCCCTGCATTGAACATCTCATCACCTTCAAACGGCTGCGTGCGCGGGCCCGCCGCCTTATCCGCCAAGGCAAGCAGGAGTGCTGGGAGCGGTATGTGTCCACCATTGGCCTCCATGTCTCTCCATCGCAGGTCTGGGCCAAGATCCGACGCCTCTATGGCTATCGGACCCCTGTCAGCGTCCCTGCGCTCTCACTGAATGGAGCAGTTTGTACAGACTCCGGCGAAATTGCCAACAGCTTGGCAGAGCATTTTACTCTTAGTTCCGCTTCTTCCAATACCCCACTGGCCTTCCGCTCCATTAAAGAGCGGATGGAACGTCGGAGCCTTTCGTTTCGCACCCACCACCCAGAATCTTACAATGCTCCATTCAGTGAGTGGGAATTTCGCAGTGCCCTAGCCGCTTGGCCTGATACCGCTCCTGGGCCAGATGGCATCCACTGTCAGATGCTGAAACACCTTTCAGTGGACTGCCAGCGGCGCCTCCTCGATCTTTACAACCGTCTTTGGGTCGAGGGGGAGTTTCCGTCGCAATGGCGGGAAAGCATTGTCATCCCCGTTTTGAAACCTGGAAAGAACCCTCTGGAGGTTGACAGCTACCGTCCCATTAGCCTCACCAACGTTCTTTGCAAGTTGCTTGAACGGATGGTGAGCCGGCGCTTGAATTGGGTACTGGAGTCTCGGGGCCTTCTGGCTCCGTCTCAGGGTGGGTTCCGTAAAGGCCGCTCCGCCACCAACAATCTGGTGAGCCTGGAGTCGGCCATCCGTACTGCCTTTGCCCGCCGTCAGCACCTGGTCGCTGTCTTTTTCGACATGCGGAAGGCGTACGATACGACATGGCGTCATCACACCCTTTCTACGCTTCATGGATGGGGTCTTCGGGGTCCTCTGCCGATTTTTATCCGCAATTTTCTGTCGTATCGTACCTTCCGCGTGCAAGTCGCGGCCCCGTATAGTTCCTCCCACGTCCAGGAGAACGGTGTGTCACAGGGTTCTGTTTTAAGTGTCTGCCTGTTTTTAATAGCCATTAACGGGCTCGCTGCGGCCGTGGGAAATTCTGTCTCCGCTTCCCTGTATGCTGACGACTTCTGCCTTTACTACAGCTCTACTGGCATTGCAGCTGTTGAACGTCAGCTACAGGGCGCTATCCGCAAGGCGCAGTCTTGTGCTGTAGCTCTTGGGTTCCAGTTTTCGGCAGCCAAGACCTGCGTTATGCATTTCTGCCGGCGACGTACTGTCCACCCGGAGCCGCAGCTTTCTCTTAACGGCGAACTTCTTTCAGTGGTGGAATCACACAGGTTTTTGGGGGTGGTTTTCGATGCCCGGTTGACTTGGCTGCCTCATATCCGGCAGCTCAAACAGGCGTGTTGGCGGCATCTCAATGCTCTGCGATGTTCGAGCCACACCCGCTGGGGCGCCGACCGATCTACCCTGTTCCGGCTCTGCCAGGCGTTAATCCAGTCTCGTCTGGGTTATGGGAGCCTGGCTTATGGCTCAGCTTCCCCATCTGCGTTGCGGGTGCTGGACCCAATCCTCCATAGCGGGATACGCCTTGCCACTGGTGCTTTCCGCGCCAGCCCTGTGGACAGCATACTAGTGGAGGCAGGTGTCCCTCCACTGCGGTTACGACGCCAACAATTACTGGCTGCTTATGCTGCCCATGTTTTTAGCTTGCCCGGGCATCCAAATTACCGTGTCCTGTTCCCGCAGTCAGTCGTCCATCTGCCAGACCGTCGGCCCCGGTCGGGTTGTCCGATCGCCGTACGCGTCAAGGAGCTTCTCTCCGGGCTTGGGTTTTTCCCTGTTCCACCTCCTTTCCGGGCACCTCTGCGTACACCCCCGTGGTGTGTTCCTCGCCCTTGCCTTCAGTTCGACTTGGCACAGGGCTCGAAGGACTCAGTCCCTCCAGAGGCCTTCCGCCGCCGCTTTTATTCCATCCTGGCCACGTATCAGGGCTCTGGAATTGTTTACACTGACGGCTCGATGGTTGCTGGTCGTGTCGGGTATGCGCTAACTCTAGCGGACCATTCC